>NC_041332.1:22281794-22605544 GCF_004354835.1 Perca flavescens
CATATAATATTCTCATATAAAATGTTGCTTATGACTTGTCACTTCTCTGTATGGATAACAGATCTGCAGTTGTTCGGACAATTTTCAGCTGACGTCACCACACATCACTTTTACAACATCACTTTTACAATGATGCAACAGCAAAAGAATAAAATGCACTTTTACTGCCGATAGTAATGCATGTCCAATTAGCGTGCCACTTAGCCCACCATAGCTGCCCCAGGGTCTGGCTAGTGCCGAGTTAATCAGGGTTAATTTGTTAGAAACACAAGGGGATGAATTAATCAAATGGGGTCTTCTTTTATACACAGATCATTAGAAACACATGGGCTACCCACTGGGTACACAACTTTACTGGGTCAGGGCTGGCTTCCCATGAAGATGAACAGAGGGTTTTCTCAGTGCTGGTCACAGTCTATTAGTCACAGACCACTGCTCTGCTAAGTTAGAGCTAAGCTGATGCTTTCCAGGCCTCTTCACAGACGGGTGCACCTGCTAAGCTAATGCTAAGCTAACGCTGGTCAGATCCTGTTACTCACGGATGGGCGCACAGCTATGCTAGCAGCTACTAGCCTCACTGCTGCAGGCCAGCGACACAGCATACTAAGAAGCTTCGGCAGCAGAACTGCTTCATTCTCTTTCTCATCAACATGGACTTTCCTTCTCTCAGCCTTATCCATGGATTGACATTTATAGATAACAAAGGAGAACTTATTGAGGGAGTCCAAAGGGTCACTGTGCTAAAACTGAGTATGAGATTATTGATTTGAAAGTACAGTATATTCTGTGCCCTCTTCCCAGACTTAACAGTAACAGTAGGCAATTAACAGTAGGCTACTCCTAAAGCGGGTTAACAGTTAAAATAATAACATAGCTGTTATTGGCATTTTCATTTTGTGTATATGACTTCTGAAAATGTTTGTGATGTGACCCATTTCTGTCACCTTCTATGGAGAGATATTTGCACTGGAGTTGATGGAAAAAGGTCGTCAATCATTTAAATAAGCCTTTTTATTTTTAAGGTTTAATGTCATATTTCGGATGAGCATGAGATGATACATCAACACGAGAGCCGAATTTCAATGCAATAAATGATTCCAGAAAATAAACCATAAATTATTTAGCTAATGACTGAAATTAGTTTTGTTGATAAGTGGCATGTTAATTAAAAATAAGAAAATTAAAAGACAATTTCAGCGTGATTAGAGTTATGCTCATTTCTTGTATTCCTTACTCAACATCACTGTAGACTTTTCTGCTATGTTTTTAATAAAAAAAACTGTCTAACCATGTTAACCCTCCCAATGCCTTGAAGGTAAAAAATGACCAGTTTATTAGTTTAACAGCACAGAAAACCTCCCATATTTTAATTCTTTTATTCGGTATGAAATTTTATGACATTTCCTGGCCTGACCAGAGCATTATGAAAAGTAAATCCTCTGCATCCTTTTTCATATGAAAGCTGTATATCATCATGGTACAAATAATACGATCTATCTTAATTTTTAAAGAAACAGAGACCATTTTACACGTCTTCCTCTCATCATGCCTGGATTACTGCAACAGCCTCTTTACTTGCCTAAAAGAAAAATCTATTGATCGACTCCAGACTGCACCGAACCAGGCTTTTAACCAGAACCAAGAGACGTGATCACATTACTCCTGTTTTAGCCTCTTTACACTGGCTTTTTACTTTTTATTTATTACTTTAAATGCTCTTCGTGGCATCTCTCCCTGCTATACCTCTGACCTCTTAGTACCGTATGCGCCGATATATACTTTGAGATCCTCAAGCAGAGGTCTTAAAAATACAGTAAAAACTAAAGGGGACAGAGCATTAGCAGTCAGGGCCCCAAGGTTCTGAAACACAGCACGGCTGAGTCAGAGATCTCCTTTAAGTCCCTTCTTAAAACATACTTTTATCTGGGAGCCTTTCCTGATTTGACTTGAATTTTAATTTTCTTTAAAACATGTTTTTCCCTACACTGTATTGATTTTTAGACCCCAAATTTTCATCTGTTTTCTTTTAAAAGCTGATGATTTAATGACTTTTTTTGCTGCCTTTGTGAAGCACTTTGTAAAGTGGATTTTGAAAAATGCTCTATAAATATAATCATTATGATTATAATAATAAATCTTGTCTTTGTGTCTTCTCCTGCATCTCTAGAGCTCAGACGTTAGCCAATATCTCATTTGTTTCCAGGATTTATGCTAAGCTAAGCTAACTTGCTGCTGGCTCCAGCTTCACATTGAATGGGCCGATAGGAGAATGTTATCAATCTGCTCATCTAAATAAATTCTCTGCATTAAAGAGTATTAGCATATGTCCCAAAATCTCTAAGTGAGCTTCTTATGTTGTTATATGCAAGGCAACACAAAGTATCTGTAATTGTGGTCCATGCATGTAAAAACTGCCATGATACACAATTAAATGGTAGAAAATAAATGCAGAAATGATCTCTTAAGACTTGACAAGTAGGTTTACCAGTGTAACACTGAAGGCCTTTTGGTCATTTGTTCATCACTTCTCAGTCCACAGGAGAAAAGCCGATAGCGGATGTTGACATTTTATACTGTGGCTACGGGCAATAATGTCAACCAGGATCTTACCTTTTCTTTGCAATTTCAGTTAGGGCTGGGCATCGTTCAAAATCTTTCGATCCGGTGCCAATTTCGATACCTCAGTTTTGATGCCGGTTCCTAACAATACTTTTTTCGATACCATATGTTTTAAAATCCATTTCAACATCAACAAAAATACATTAAACACAAAGCTTTTATTTTCCACTTTAATTGTGAATCAAAACAGTTATCAAAATTAAAAAAATCTGGTAAAACTGCTCACTCAGAATAACATCATTACAAGTGCCTTGCCTTGCAAGCTCAGCCTGTCAGTCAGTCATCAGGGCAGAGAAACCACTGTTGTGCCTGCTTGTCTAAGAGGAAGTGTAACGTCAACAGCACCGCGACCGCTTTCGGCTTGCCATTGTTAGGCGAGTTTGAGATGAACTGCGCCTCGCCTGTAAAGTGGACGAGAGCAGGTGGCAGCAGCTGGGGGACGGTGACAAAAATCCGCTCTCAAGTCGGACAGTTTTCCAGCCGTTTCCAGCGGCCTTCAGGCTGAACAGGAAGCGACAGAAACACTGTGGTCCAATTCCGATTTAATAAAATGTTATCAGACCCATATATCAGCTTGTACACAGTCTCCAGTTGTTTTTATTATGACAGAGTAGCTGTCAAAATGCTCTACATGCGATCTGTTGCTGATTTTAATTAACAACACACTGTAGATGATCCGTAATCTGAACGGATTTAGTCTCTCTGACTTCTAAACATAACTATCAGCCACACAACATGTGTTCTGTACAGAATAAGCTTTAAATCAGACAAATCACAGTTAAAACCCCTCCAATTCAAAATCAATAAAAAGTTTATGTAGAACGTCATCATGTTGAGTCGATTCTGAACCAATCAGCTGTTAGATCAGCTGAGAGGCTGGCGTTTCCCAGCATGCCCTGGGTTGGCCTGCGTCTTGCAGTCGGTGGAGAGCAACTGCAGCGCCTGTGTCAGTACCCGATCTGTTCCAACTGCACAATCCGTTCTGCGCATGCGCAAGATGTTTGCGCATGCGCTGTGGTACGATGATTTACGACACCACCCGATCTGTTCCCACACTAGCCTCCACCGGGAAGCTAACGTTAGTTTAGCTAATAGCTAATTCACGTTAGTTTAGCTAATAGCTAATTCGGGCGGACCGCTAGGTGATTATAGCGGTCTGCCGAGCCTCCACTGGGAAGCTAACGTTACTTTAGCTAACAGTTCATTTGGCTAACCGCTAGCTGATTGTAGCGGTCTGCCGTCCGTCAGCCTCCACAGTTAAGCTAACGTTAGTTTAGCTAACAGCTAATTCGGCTAACTGCTAGCTGAGACAGCATGCAAACTTTTAAAAGACCCTCAAAATAAAACTTCAAAACAAACGTTAACATAAATAACAGCTGTTACGTCAGTTCTACTTTACTTGTGCTCATTTAAAATACAATCACTCAATACTTGTCTTTATTGTTACTGTAAAGTCTTAATTTTGCTGTAGCCTGCTTTTCCCATTATGTCTGACTTAACGTTATTTTAGACTGAATCTAGCTGTCCGTTCTGCCTGCACGATCTGTTCTGCGCATGCGTTATTTGTCGGCTAGCGGTTAGCCGAATTAGCTGTTAGCTAAACTAACGTTAGCTTGGGTGGAGGCTAGCATGGAACAGATCGGGCAGGTCGTAAAACGGTATTATCATCTGCGCATGCGTGAAAATCTTGCGTGTGCAGAACAGATTGTGCAGGTGGAACGGATCGGGTACTGACAGCCTGGCTCTAAAAACTGCGGCCTCCTTGATCTCCCGAGATTATCGTTGCCCACGTGTGGACACAAATCTAACCGGCATGCATTGGGCGGCAATCTCCGGTGATCGATTCTGCGCAGATCTGGCTCATCTCGAACGAGCCTAATATCATATAGCTGTCTGCATGAAGTTTTGAAAAACTGTAACCACACTTGAACCACTTTATCGGCATCGCCGTGACTCACTGTGACTTCAACAAAACTGTAGACAGTTTACTTGGTCCGCACCACTCCGTGTGTGTGTGTGTGTGTCGGTCGGAGCTCCGCTCTTTGTCAATATGCAGAGAAGACAGATAAGCTTGCACTTACGCGCTCAGACACTTTTGGAACCGAAATTTGGCACCAAAAGATAAATAATTTTTCGATACTCATAGGATTGGATTTTTTTGGTGCCATAAAAGTATTGATGTTCGGTACCCAGCCCTAATTTCAGTGAGTCAGGCAATGCCAATCAATCACAGAAAAGAAACACAATCCATCTAAGAAAAGAATGCTTGATTCTGTTTCACACCCTTAACTAATCCCCCAGGGCAGAAACCTTTAACCTCTGGGACCCTGCCTCTTCATCTCATGCCAGTAAATCCTAATGGTGCCTCATCCATCAGCAACAAGGAGCCATGAAGCTTGCACGAAACTAGATACTTATCGCAATCTAATCTCTTGTCTACTCTAAGCACTACACGTGCTTACATACATAAACATATAAAACAGACAACTACAAACTACATACTTACAGGGACACACACATGCATGTGGCACAAAACATAAAGCCTTACGGATACAGTATGCCTGAACTCACAAATCGTTAACACACATGTATAACAGCTCCTCAGCCTTCTTATGTTGCTGCCAAAGTCAAGTCTTGAGCAGATTTATTTACACGGCCCAAAATCCCTCATCACAAATTTGCCTCAAAGTGCATTATAATCTGTACAACATACCACACCATGTAATGTATCTTTAGCAAATATGGTATATTTTCAAATGTATCACATGCATCAAATATGAAGAAAAAAAACATGTGTATAGCTTTGTGTGCAGGTGCAAGGCTTATTACAGGGTACCTTGCACATTTCAACTGGCCCTAAATAAAACTTATTTATAAATAAACTAATTAACGCAAAGGTTTGGGGTTTTGTTTTTAAAATTATAAATCAGCTGATAATGTGAAAAGTCAAGCCCAAACTGAAAACCAAATTAAAAACTACGCTCATTAAATTTACAAAAAACAAGCCTGCCATGTTGTGGTAGAACATGTTACTTTTTATAGAAACCTATACCTTTGAACTTAGAACCTGAGTGAAAGCTAAATGAAATATTTGCAGGTAACCAAAAAAGGCTCCTGTCTAAGCATTTGGTGTTCAGTGCCTCGCTCAAGGGCTCCCAAAGTAAGTAAAAGTAGCGGTGCTGTCACTGTGGGAGATTGACCCAACCACCTTTTAGATTCCAGTCAACCTCAAGACCATGGGAGTGCTGGCAATATGGTTGAAGGTTGACAGTTCAATCAGTCACCACATGAGCAAGTTCTCTTTCCAATATTATACTCAGGCCTAATATGTCATGTGTGAAAATGTCATATTTTCAGTAGCTGAGAAAAACTGTTCTTTTAATTATGTGGTTTTTCAAGCTTTGTGGAAAAATGCACAGCTTTTATAACACATAAATGATGTAATGCAAACTGAGGCTAAAGAGTTTCACATTACCAAGAGCCTCCCTGGGCAGAATCCTAAACCACTGCTCGGATTCAAAATGTACAGACTGCTTACTAAAGCACTGGGTTGCCACTCAGCATTGTCTCCTTACTGTAGCCTCTGAAAAAGGAGCTGTTTCCTTGTGTTCTGTTGAGCGCACACACACGCACGCACACACACACACACACACACACACACACACACACACACACACACACACACACACGCTAGTGGAAGAACGACAGCTTGTTGGTTTTGGGGGAGCGAGGGTCAGCAGAAATAACCCTGTTGTTTCCCGTCAACCTGAATGACACGTGAATATATGTAGTTTCTCACACAGGGCATCTCCCTGCGTACATGGAGCAGTGCAGCAGTGGCCCAGTTTGCGACGGGATCAGGGCATTACTCTTAATCCACCAGATAGATGTTATATGCATGCACGCGTACACAAATACACAATGAAAAACAAAAATGGGGGCGAGAGAGAGGCGGAGAGAAAGAGAGAGTAAAAGAGGAATTTTAAAAAGACAAGCTTTCACAAGCAAAGCTCAGTGCACTGCGTGTATCGTTACACCAGCGCTTGTGTGCAGAATGCACATATGGTGCAGTGTCATGCAAGGTTTCCAACTATGCACATGGGATATTGTTCCATCTGATTGCATCTTAATACCCTCAGTCCATTAGTGTGTACTGGATTTGGGTGTAACTTGTGTAGCAAACATGTGTGTTGATGGTGTCAAAAGTTTAATACAAAACGATGCCTCTGTCCAGACATAGAGAAGCAAACTAAAATGTTGCCTCTATTTTGTAAAACCCAATTCATTTGGCACTAAGTTTGAGTGAAGGTAAGAACCACTGAAAGCAATTTTTCAGAGTGCATTTAACATTTGAAAAAATTTACGTGTAGACACGCAACAAGCAACAAAAATGACTGTGTCAACATTTCAACATTCAAATCTCTGAGTCCCCACTGTTGATATTAAAAGAGGCATTGTACGTTATATACAATGAGATAAAAAGAGAAAAGAACAATCTTTCCTCAACCCCCACCCCCTTCCCCTCCCCTCAAGCTTTCTGTCCCTCCTTTCTCCCCAGATTATATGGATGTGAAGAGAAGAGGCAAGGAGCGAGCAGGATAAGAGCAATAAGAGAAAGTCACAGCGAATGAGACGAGGGCACAGGAAAAAGAAAAATATAGACAGAGGAGACAAAGAATGTATCCTTTCCACCCTCTGTGTGTCTGTGCTGCTCCCCTAACTGCCACAGTGGAAGTCTGGGAGCATCATCGTTTTGATGGATGACTGGGCCTTTACTGGCCGACCCTGGAACTTACACAGGGGACAAGAGGGCAGGAGGCTGAAAGGAAAACAAGAGTGGTTTGTGGATGTGTGTGCTTTACTGAGCTCTGTGTGACCGTGTTCTTTCAAAACATTGCAGGACTGGGATGGCTGACTCAAGCCTTTACTTGTGTGTTGGTGGCGATGATATATGTTCAGCATCGTACAACCACAAGCTTGGAGCTACGCTGCGTTTTTTTCCAAAAAAAAAGACTGTTTGCTGCATGTTTTATCTGGTTAGCAAACCTGACAAATTGGCAGAGAAGTCATGCCTGGCCAAGACTTTCTCTTACACAGTTAGAAACCCATACTAAGTATGTTAACATGCACACTAGTAAGTACACTAGAAGATGTTTCGAAAAAGCCAAAGACGTGAAAGAAGTGAAAGAAGTCACAGATGATCAGAAAACGTGATAATATTGGAATCACATATTGGGCCGAATATCGGTCAAATATAAAGGAGGTGGTTCTACCAGGGTAAATGGAATGTGTGATTATTTGCATGCTTTAAATGGTTTTGGCTTAATGGAAAGACATTTTATTTATTTATTTTTTCTGTACTGTAATAAAGTAATTTTTAAATTCAATTCATACCCAGAGAGATGAATTACCAGGTGACTTTATAAGTTCCATGTAATATTCCAAATATGATTAAAACTGGGGTTTAGACAATTAATCGATTAATCAATTGAAAGATAATGTAACTATTTTGATAATCTATTAATGATTTGTTATTTATTAATATTTTTAAAGACTCTGGGAAATGGTGATGGACATGTTTCATGTTTTTCTGATAGTTTATAGACCCAACAAATAATAGAGAAAATAATCGACAGATTAATCAATAATAAAAATAATCAATTGTGGCCTTAATTAAAACCAGCATACAACTCATGACAAGAATATTAACGTTCATGTCCCTGAGAAATACATTGGACTAGCCACAATCAAGCACACGCGCACACATGCACACACAAACGCGCACACACACACACACACACACACACACAAACACACACAGTGTATGAACACAATTGCACAAGCAGTGGAAAAAATTATCTGATTTGCCATATGTGGTCTGACTATCCATGCCAAGTAATACTGGGATGGACGAAAACAGCTGGCCTCATATCAAACCTACCCAGCACACATTCATACACTCACACACACACACACACACACACACACACACACACACACACACACACACACACACACACACACACACACACACACACACACACAGACACAGACACACATATATACAGTGGTTTGTAAGAGAAAATCAAGGCCATTCCAACCCTGCATGTGTTTGTGTACATGTACGTGCATTCAAAAGATATGGTGTGCATATATAATTTTAACTGTTTCTCTCTATATCTGTGAGTAAGTGTGTGTAAGAATAAGAGTATATGGGTCTGAGTGTGAAAGGACTCACAGTCGGCATCAGCGAGGAAAAGGAAGCTGAGGAGGAGCAGGCCTGGACTGGCAGAGTGCATCATGGGATATGTCGACACATGCATGCTGTATCCACCGTGAGCTCACTGCCTCACTGTATGACAGGACGATAGAAACAGGCCCTCACAACCTGGAGAGAGAAAGAATGGATGTAAAAAGAAATGCATTCGACTTTCAGAGAGTTTCAGATATTACATAGTCTGCGCACACACACACACACACACACACACACACACACACACACACACACACACACACACACACACACACACACACACACACACACAGACTTGAAGTGTGTAAGTTGGCTCTAGGCCTTACGCTCCAGTTATGCAGCTGCCTCTACTCTTCTTGCTTCATTAGGACCATCCACTCATTGCCGGAGGTGTGTTTTGGTTGGTGTGTGTGTGTGTGCGCTTGTGTGCATGTGAGAGAGTTCACAAAGTAGCTGATGAATTTCAACTTACAGCAAACATTTAGCATTAAAACATCAGTCAGCTTCTAAAGTTCTTTTTGTTTTTAAATCTCCCAAGTAAGCACATTTTTTCTGCTCTGGTTTTTACCCATTGCATAACAAAGCAGACTTCAATACCGGATTTCTTCCAATGTAAGTCAAATCTGCATGATTTCATATTGATGAAAATGAATGAATGGCTTTAACATGAAGGGGTGGAAAGATGGAGCGAGGGATTGATGGGGAGATTAAAGTGGGAGGAGACTGATCTACTGGCTACGTTGCACAGTGTTGGGTCAACGTACAGCTCAGTGTCTCTATCCTTTCATCCTTACATCACTCCTTTCCTTAGACTCCCTCTGTCTCCTTTTTTCTATCTTTCACGGTGTTTGGTGTTTTAAGCCCCCAACGTCGCCTTCCAGGCAGCGCCGCAATGGTTACGTTTAGGGTTAAGGTTAGGGTTAACTGCCTGGAAGGCGACGTTGGAGGCTTAAAACACCATCGAGCATCTTTCACACACTGGTTTCTTTCACTGTTTTGCAGTGTCCTTTCTTGACTCCCCTGTCCCTTCCTTCTTATTCATATTGTCTTTTACTATTTACTATTACTGTCCCCCAAGCATTTTTCCTTCTCCTTCCCATCAATCAGATGTTTACTCCCTCTCTGTCCCTCTGTCTGTCCCTCTGTCTGTCTCTCTGTCTGTCTCTCTGCCATCTGCAGCGCCTGGTGTGAGAGTCTAGCATTAGAAGAAATTTCCCAACTCAAATCACATGGCACAATAAGACACGGCAGACCACTGCTGCTATCCAGAAACAGACAGTGTTAAGTAAGAGACGCTGAAAGTGAGCAGAAGCAAAATAGGCAAGGCAGCTTTACTTGCATAGCACATTTCAGCAACAAGGCAATTCAAAGTGCTTTACATAAAACATTAAAGGGCAATTAAAAACCAAAACATACAGTATGTTAAAGAGAATATAAAAACAGCTAAAAACAGAGACAGACGATGCCTTTGTATAGCATGCATTTTTGCATTAATGAATGTGCGGGCTTGCACTGTAGGTGCTTAAGGACTAGCTCAAGGATACTGTATGTTGATACCTCTGTATGTGCATGTATGTGTATACTACCGCTTATTGCATGCATCGGTGCTGAATTGCTTTTACAGTATAAGTGTGTGTCTGTGTGTGTATGTGCATGCTTGCAGCTGTGTGTTCCTGTTGGTGCATGTGTTTGTGGGATTTCCAAAACTGGACAGAGTCATCAGCAGCAGTAGCAGCAGTCTTAATCCCCTTCACTTCTGAACAAGCCATCTGATTAAAAAAAAGACAACGGGGGCAGGGGTAGAAGAATGGCGGAACCCAGAGCTCTTGGCATCCTTGCAGCTAAAGCAGCAAATAACTAAACACACACTGGATTTTCCACTTGGTTTGGTCTGAAACAATTGCTTTGAGATAACCTAGATCTCTCACTGCACAAATGAAGTCCTCTGCACTAAATCACAATGTACAATATTACAGTAGATATGGGAACTCTATACCATATGAAAAGGCATATTATTCAAGTACCTTGTGCTTGTACTCACAACCCAGGGAAATTACAATTTTATATTTTATTAATATATTAATTTTAATTTAACGTTCAGAGAGTATTACTCTTACTTTAGTGGCATTTCACAAGTTATTCTTTGTTAACTGGTGTTTTAACCAATGTATTTCCATTTTAGAAAACAATATCTACAACTACCACAGCTTCTAAATACTGTACTGTATATTTTACTGTAATCAGCATATTGGCAATTGACTCTGTTCTCAACAGAGCAGTCATGTGCATATTTGTCTATTTAAGCCACACACATTTTTGCTTTTTTTTATTAAGACGCTGATCACTGTTACAAAAGGGAATGTGTCTTGGGTGTGTGTCTGTGTGTGTAGCCACTAATCACTTTGGCTGATTCAATGTCACTGGAAAAGCCTGCATTATTTAGTATCTCGCTTCACAGCATGTCACGTTAATTAAAGAGCTAAGATAACGGGGAGCGAGAGGCAGATGAAAAGAGAGAGAGATGAGAAAAAGTTGTGTGGAGGGGGGAGAATGAAGTAGAGTGGTAAACAGAGCTACGAAACAGAGAAGAAAAGAGACGCGGGATGGAAAGAAGACAAAAAGGAAATAATCTGAAGACACACACACACACACACACACACACACACACACACACACACACACACGGCCAGGTACCAGATTGTAATTTGGGTGGCTGTTGTTGCTAGTATTACCGAGGGCCTAACGGGAAGCCTCCCTTGGTGCTTGAGCCTCTGCTGCTGCTGTGGATCACAGTCCGCTATAAGCCATTCACTTACATTAGTCCCTATCACTCAATAATACACCGTCTGTCTGGCAGGGCCTGCGGTGATCAGTCACACTTATCTCTGGGATAGCTTCTGACAGAACAAAGACTGACTCAAAGAGTGACAGACCGGCTTATGTTTTTTCACAGGACAGACAGTAGGACGCATGAGGAGGGGGAAGAACATGAGGAAAGGGAGGAGAGAACAGAGAGAGAGGAGGACTTTAGAGAGACAGGAAAGTTGGAATGTAAGATTTAAAGACATTTTTGTAACGGACAATGTAATGGTTACCCAAATATTTGGCTTTTTGGTTTGAGACAGTGTAATAACACGCATTCTTTAATCAAAATGGGTTTAAATATAGCCATAATACTTAAAACCACCGGTTACATCATTAACAGATAACAAAAAAGCAATATTAATCAAAAGTTGTTATTGCATTAACTGGCTGTTTATTGGATTAACAGCTTTTATTTATTTTTGTCCATTTAGAGGGTAATTTTTATTAAGTTATTACATTATCAGTTGCTACAGAGCTTAAGAGACAAAATTATTGCGAGATGGAGCTGAAAAGTTGTGAGATGGGGAAACAGCAGTAAAAGAGAGAATACGATCCAAAAATGAAATGAAAAGAGAAAGAAAGTGTGGGTGGACGATGAGAGAGAGAAAGCGTAGGGTATACTACAAAGTGAAGGCGTAGTAAAGCTGGAAGGGACGTTGAGAAAGATAGAGACAAAGACAAAAGACAGATCCTAAAAAGCATAGCTTAAGGCAAACTGTGCCATGGAACAAGAACACTGAGTATCCTAATTTGATTTGATATTCCCAAAGCTGAGCCACCAAATGCAATTAGACATGCTAATTAACTTATTCTATTTGCCCTGTTGAAACAGTGGCAGACTGACATAAATGTCAATGGAGAAACAATTTGTATTTGTTGCATCATAGCGCTGCATGGCAAACAAGATAAGCTGAGGGGAAAAAGCAAAGTCGAGTCCCCCTCCTTTACCATTAAGGATTGTGGTAAGCTCATGCCATAAGAAAAATTTTAAAATGTTTGAGCTGGTGTGGTGGCTGTCAATCTAACTGACAGCACTCAATCTGGACTCTGACCTGTTTATTTTAGACCCCTTGGGTCCACAACTGTATTGCCATGTCCCATTTTCGTTTTGGATTTTTAAAGATTATTTTTTTGGGCTTTTTCAAAACTGTATTAGATAGCAATAGATAAACAGGAAAGGGGGGGGGAGAGAGAGAGGGATGACGTGTAGAAAAGGGCTGCAGGTCAGATTAAAACCCCGGCTGCTGCAAAGGACTCAGCCTACGTGGGGCCAAACTCTACCATGTGAGCTGGAAGTTGCCCCAGCCACCATGTCCCATTTTCAGGAGTGCTGTCTAACTGTCTTATAAGACAGTCCTGAAAATGTTTTACAAAAATGAACAACTTGTTTCTTAAATTCTTCTAATGTCAGCCTTTTCTCTGTCTCAATTTAGACAGTTTTGACTAAAACTTTGATTATTTGAGCAACCAAAGAAGTTGAAGATGCCCCGTGTTACTCACAGAATAATCTGCACTCACTCACAGCAGATATATACTGTACTAAGCAGTATGGACATAAGATTTGAAAAATGCCAGAAAAATAAAACAGCCTCTCTCATAGCACAACAAACAAAAAGAGTGTTTGTATGTTTACACACACACACACACACACACACACACAAACACACACACACACACACATACACACACAGCATGTTTTCAAGAGAAACTTTATCTTTAAAGGCACACAACTCAGTGTCAGTGTCTGTAGGGATGGCTGCTGATGACATCATGCTGTGACAGAGATTTTAATTGCGCCTGTATAGGTTGACTCACCTACTTTTAGCACCCAAGAGCAACCAGTGTATGTAGGTACTGTACTCTAAGTGTGTGTGTGTGTGTGTGTGTGTGTGTATGTTTGTGCACAGAAAGAAAGCTCCAGCAAACCATCTCTTTAATATTCACTAAAGTGAGTCAGATGCTGGCATTGTGTGGGTAGAGAGGCACATACATCAGCTGTATTTTCTACAGATTCATATGAATATCGGTTCATGTGAACCTGTCTGTTCAGTCTGTTCAATCTTACTTTTAATTGTATCCAGCGGTAGCTCAGTCCGTAGGGACTTGGATTGGAAACTGGAGGGTCGCCAGTTCAAGACTGTGGACTGGTAGCTGGAGAGATGCCAGTTCACCTCCTGGGCAACTGCTCGGGGTGCCCTTAATGGGCCGACCCCTCACTCTGACATCTCTCCATTGATGTATGTATGTTTGTGTGTGTATTTCAGGCCTGTGTGTAATATATCAACAGAGTGTAAACATGTAATATCATATACATTATCAACAGATCAATACAGTATCTCTTCATCAGAGCTGCAGACTTTAGCTGTAGACACTTTGACTCAAGCTGAACTAAGGACTTATGACTTGCCCTAAAATACTTAAAATAACTCAGATCAATGCCACACTATGTCCTGTAGTTTGGACAGCATTACTTTCCCTGAAAAAAAACGGATACATGCAAAGATGGAGTTTATATGAAAGGACATCGTAGGGGTAGGGGTTAATACATCATTTGTTGGATAAGAGTGATCCCTTAACTTCACTTATATAGCTGTGAAAACAAATGACCAAAGAGTAGATTTCACTGGGAGATGGAGTCCCAAAAACTCTGAGTAGTCATTTGAGTCGGGCTTTCAGGACACTGGCAGAAACAAGAAATCAATAAGACAAATGGAGACGAGAGGAAGGGAAAATGTGATTGATTGAGATGAGGATTCAGGCTGTCTGTCTGTATTCAACTTATCACTTCCTCTAGTATCTAAAACACTCTGTCCTTCCTCCCTCCCTTACACCTTCATTTATTCCTTCCTTCAGCCTGACCTCATTTTCTTCTTTTTCTTTTCACCAACCAATTCCTCTCACTTTCTATTTCACTGACTTTCTTCCTATCATCCAAGGCCCAAACAAACTCATATTTCTCTTTTGTACTTGTGGTCTCACCTATATCCTGTTACTCTCTTATATAAAAGGAACTGGAATGTCAATAAAATACCCTATTTTGGGGAGTTATTACATTCCCTTGTATCCAAAATTCCACAAATTCTGTATACCATAGCCAAGGTCAAGTCATTTTAGATTGTGAGTCCAGCCTCCATTTCCATCCAGAATCCATTATTCATTTTGATTTCAATGTTCACTTTGCAGACATTACTCTCTTTTTCTTGATTGTATTTCCTTGATGTTTGAATAAAACCTTTTCAGTTGGTCCTCCCAAAAAGAAGCCATGTCCTTTTCAGCAGCTAGTCGCATTAAAGCGGCCTGGTCCCAACACATGAATGATCAAAATCCACATTGTTAAGACATTGTTGAATAATGGCCAGACCTTGACAATGGAAGAATTTGTGAGCCTGCCTCAATGAATGATGTTCAATAGACATTTATATATCACAGTAAACATTGTTATTGTTGAAGCAGACAACCCAAAGACAACACGTTTGCATCAATTTATTTCAGCAGCTGTAAAGCTGATAAATACTCTGTTCATTGTCTTGGCCTCAGCAGACACAAGCACCATAACACCATCCCGCCAGCTCCACTGACTGCTTATGGACTGTTGCCTTGAGGCAGGCAATTTGATCGCATCAATAGCCGTCAGAGCAGAGAGCCGCGGTGTCTATGCTCTCTGATTATCAGTTACACAATAAGTACAAATCCCTCCCACTACTACTTTCCACCGGTCACCATTCTTTTCACCTCTCTGTCTGATGTTCTCTGACAGAGCAGCTGAAGTGTTCAAAAACACCTGGACCTGTTTATTGTCTCTATTAACAAGCAGGATTTCATCAGCATTTAGCCAGTGGGTGGTTCCAGTTTTCCCATTCTGATGATAAAGTGTCCCAGAAAACAGAGCTGAAGTGATGCCTGAAGAAAAGTGAAAACTATGCACTAAGCAAAGTGCTGAATGTGGCCAATCGAAGGGTTAAGCCAGCTGTGACTAACAGGCCCACGCTGGGGCTCTATTGAACCATCTCTGGCAGCCATCCATATTGAGAGAACAAGAGATAGTGGGAGAGAGAGAGGTAGACGGAGAGGAGCGGAGTGAAGTTGAGTGGATTAGCAAGAGGTGGGGGGATGACAACATGTAATTACCTATTTACCCAGCCTTTAGTGGAAAACCTCATCGAAGGCTAATTGAGCGGTGCATTAGTGAGATATCGTAAAGATAGCAGCAGGACTGCAGAGGAAGGGACGGAGGGAGGATGTGAGAGGAAGATGAGATATGAGCACCAGCTGAGGGGCAAGGTTAAGAGAGGGAGGTGGAAGCTGAATTGTACAGTGAGAAAGTGGGGGTGAGAGAGGAAGGAGAAAGTAAAGTAATGTGGTGAAATGTGTAGTGATTCTTTGTCTGTCACTGTAACTTGAGCTCTAGTGTTATCTATTTTAAGTAGCAAAGTAGCAATAATACAATAAAAAATGCTCAAACACAATTCACGTCAAGTTTTACTGAAAAGCGCATCAACAGCAACTTACTGTATAAATTCATCATATTTATGAGCTTATTTAATGCTTTGCATGTCAAGTCTGACTGTAAATTACTAATTCATAAAATGGAAATATTTGAATTAAAAATACCAGTACATAAAAAAGTGCACGTATGTACTGTACCTACTGTAAATACTTATTCCATACTAGACTGATATTGTCGTCCACGTACGCTTGCGTGTGTATTTTTATTTCTCATTGTGGCCATGATACACGCTGCCAGTGGCATACAGTAGAGAGCCTTTAGTGCTGGGGGGAAAGTGACACATTGGAGGCAGTCATCTCTGTAATGTGTTTTAGAACACGGATGGATGAAGAGAAGGATAGATCTATGGATGTGGCCCCGTAACATGCTACACATACTACTGTAGGCTACCAAGGCTGGAAAACAAACGTCAGGCGCACACACACACACACACACACACACACACACACACACACACACACACACACACACAAACACACACACACACACACACACACAAACACACACACACAGGCTGGGTGACCTCCACAAGCAGGTGGAATAGAGCAGTAATAATTTACAGGCCTTGAGCAGTTCTCACGTCAAATAAAATATGGATTTCCTCTAGACCAGGAGCGGGCTCAACTTCAATAAGTTACTGGACCTTTTATCCACACAGTGCTCCGGTTATAACCCATCTCCCACTTCCTCTTCTATTACTATACCATATAGACTGAGAGTTAAATAGGTGATGGTTCTTCGGGGTGGAATATGCAGTGCAGCCTCTATACCTTCCACTTGTGGCCCTGCTAAGAGTGCATTTACTTGAGCTCTTCAGCAAGAAGCAAGCATGCACCCATTCACATAAACAGCCAAACACACATTCAATGCCCCACAATGACTGAGTGCACCTCCTTTTTTTGTTGTCAGAGGAGGAGGAGAATGGGTAGGAACCACGCAGCAGTTCATGAACCCTGCTTCATGCATTCATTGAATTCCACGGTGCACCACAAGTCAAGAAATCGCCTTCCTATTGTGAAAGAAAAACACGTTCCTCTCCAATGAGCACTAAAGTGACCGCTGACTTATGCCAGATAAAGAAGAGCTCTGTGTGAATGTACTGTATAAGATGCCACACAATTAAAGACACCCACATCTCTCCTTTTCATCTTTCTCAGATTCAAGCTGAGGGAAAGAAAACCTTAAGTAAGACTTAAACCTATTGATATCTGCAAAAGAAAGAATGACTTTGACAAGTCAACTAAACCATAAAGAATAACAATAACACCACCTTGAAGGTCAAAGGGGAGGCAGTGGACAATTGAGTCCAAAAATAAATTTCATGATCAATGTTCTCCAATGTCATGTTCACAACGGCTGAGAGAAAAGGATGGGATTACACAACCCTTTTCCTCAAATTGATTTTGTCCAGCAGAGGAGTGGGAGTACATGAGAATGACTCAAAATAAAATGCAGGGAAATGCAAAGACAAGGAACGCTGTACATGGATTTTTGAATGACTGTGATGTTTCTTGCAGTGCATGGCAACACACTGCAGAATCCTTGCCAACTCTATAATCAACCATAACTATTATAATTAGAAAGACAACATGTGCCTGAAATAGAATGTTACTGCCAATTTAAGGCAGGGAAGAAGTCTGCTCAGAAGTACAGCTAAATGCTTGTTTCTCCTTAACTAGATGTCTACAGCATACAAAGATATGCTAAAAGTATACATGCCAGGATCACAAAATGATTAGCCTTGAGCTGTGATACACACTTTGTCACATACAGTCACAGAGATGTCACAAATTTCTCTGACTTTTACTGTGCAATGTTCACATATATCCACATGCTGCTGAGAGTAGGCTACAGTGTTTCCAAACACTCATATTTTCCATTGGTGGTTACTTTACATTAATTATTAAGTTGCATAGCTTACAAGGACAGAGGTCTGACACAGGGTGCGATTTGTGAAAAATTGAGGGGATGTATTTTGATCATGCACAACAAAACAACATGCAAGAATTATATCCCCCTTCCAATACCATGGATAGTGCCACTCAGCCAGACATGCCAAAACACGTATTTATGAACTTCAATATTCAATGGAAATTTCAAAATGAAAACCAGACCTTTAACCCAGGAAACACGTGTTTGTTCCTCGGGAGTGTTTTAATCCAAACCACGATCCTTTTCCTAAACTTAACTAGTCGTTTTGGTGCCAAAACTTAACTGTCGTCGCCTCCGCATGACGATCACTTTTTCTCTGCAAAATTCAACTACCATGGCCCCTGAAAGGACCGCCATCTGGCGGTGCCTGTAGCCGGCTCACAGTTATCTATTGGCGGCTAAACACATCTAGCAACTGCCGCTGATACGACGGACCGCTGTAGCCAGTGTCACGGAGCTCTGCTCTGCGACTGAACACATCTAGCAACTGCTGCTCGGATTTTATCGTTCTATCGCACAACTGTTCGCTTTACGGTGCTTTACTTAGTTTAAAATACTTCTACTGATAATATGGTCTATTGGTGAAGTAGCATTGATAACTTTTTTATCTCCACCGGGGATAAATTTGCCAGAAATTCGTCAGGGTTTTCCCAGGCTAGGGATATAGACCAGAAAGGGGGAAATCTCACAGATCCCCCCGGCAAATCGCACCCTGGTCTGACAACTGGAGAGAAGACGGAGATAAAAGAGACAGAAAGAAAGAGGAGTTCTCATCCCTCCAAGTTAAAAAGTGAGACAGGAGAGAGAGAGAGAGAGAGAGAGAGAGAGAGAGAGAGAGAGAGCGCAAAAACCACATCCACGTCTTGCTGAGTAATTAAGACTGGGGACAATAAATATGTAATGGGGGCTTTTCACCAAGTGCGGCTGCCTCTCCTTCTTGGAGATGGGACCGCAGGGAAACAGGCCCAGGAAGAACGACTAAGTACACTGGCCATTAAAAATGGATGCAACGAACAGCGGCCGTGACTGGCCCCATCGACAAACCACCCTGAATGTTGTGATGGGAGTTGCCGTGGTTACAGGTATACCAAATGGTCCTTGGTTGTCAGGGTGAATCAAATCAGACATTCGAGCACCAGAGCCAGTGCCTCCACCCTTCCTAGGCTTGCTGGGCCACCCAACTGATGATGTCATTGAGGAAGGAAGTTTGGACCTGCAGTGAGTGTGTGGGTGTGTGTGTGTGTGTGTGTGTGTGTGTGTGTGGGGGGGGGGGTTGTAAGAGATGGAGACAGACATGATTTCCCAAACAGCCCACTAAAAAGGTTCTGGTAGCCACTATCAGAGCTGCATCTGGATTCAGCAAGTTATATAAAAGCAGAGTTGCTAATTTTGAAATCCATGAGTGACTACTGTAGCGTTAAACAGATTTGAATCTCATTGCTTATTGACTTCAAAAACATGACTTGAGTCCTGCGTTGATCTATCAGTGATGTAGTATGTTACTGCAAATTTGCTGTGAGACTATTCAGAGAAAGTGAAATAGAAAAGAAGGATATTTCTTAGAGAGAGAGAGAGAGCAGTGGTAAAATAAGTACATGTGGCCTTTACATAAAGCAATAGGACATTTTCTTATTTGTTTTCTGGTTGGAGAGGTAGATGAAAAGATTGATACCACTCACATTCAATATAAGGCCACAGCCAGCAGCAGCCGGTTGTCTTAACTTAGCAATAAGACTGGAAACTGGGACATACAGCTAGCCTCGCTCCATACACAAGTAACAAAAGCTGCCTACCTACTTCTAAAGCTCACCAATTAAGACATTATATCTTGTTTGTTTAATCCCTATAAAAAACTGTGTAAAAGCGCAGTGATAGCAGTTTCCGCTGATTGCCTGGCAACTGCTCTCAGTCATGAAATAGTTGTTAACACCCTGTAACACTTTAGTTTTTGTACGGATTAAACAAATGAAACACAATTTATGAATTAATGAGCTTTTGAGCTGTTTGGCTGATTTTGTTACATGTGGACGGAGCCAGGCTAGCTGTCTCTCTGTGTTTCTAGTTTTTGTGCTAAGCTAAGCTAATCACCTGCTGGCTGTAGCCTTAAATTGAATGGACAGATAGGGGATTGTTAATGGTCTTCCCATCTAACTCTCTGCCAGAAATAAAATATTAAACTACTCCTTTAAGTAAAAGAAGAAAGTGTGACCGGGTTGGCTCAGTTGGTAGAGCAGGCACACATATACAGAGGTTTATGCCTCGACGCAGGGGTCCAGGGTTCGAGTCCGACCTGTGATGATTTCCTGCGTGTCTTCCCCTCTCTCTCTCCCCTTTCTCACCTAGCTGTTCTGTCCATTAAAGGTGGAAAATCCCCCCAAAAATAAATACCACATTAGTTATTCCATTACATGTAAAATCCCTGCATTGAAAATGTTTTTAGCTCTTTTATCATCAAATGTACTTAAAGTATCAAAAGTCTGTGGAATAGACTAGTTTATACTGATGTATTCTCTTTTAAATGACATTGTTTTATTATTACTGATGTAAGCAGCATCCAATTAAAAATGTAATTGCACTTTTTGTCATCTGCCATGATATGTCCTGTGTTTTTTTTATATTTGAATTTTTTGGCTTAATAGATGTAATTTTAGTTGGACTTGCAGCTAGTTGGGATGCAGCTTTGTAGTCTGTAGTAATGTAAAGTAACTACAACTTTCAAATAATGAGTACAACTTACCGCCTTTCCCTCTGGAATGTAGTGAAGTATAAAGTAACATAAACTAGAAATACAGTACTCAAGTACAAGAACCTTAAAATTGTACTTAAGTACAGTACTTGAGTAAATGTGCTTGATGAGATAATTGCAAGATGAGGCGAAGAGAACTTGCAAGAACCAGAGATGCAGAACAGTGTATAATGTGTGATGCCGTGCATGCATACAGTATGCACCATATGTGCATGTGTTTTCCTCTGTGTGTTTGATCTGTAGGCCTCAGAGGAGAGAAGCCCTGTATGGTGCTGTATACGTTATAATAGCTAGCGACAGCAATGCAGAGCTTGTCTTACAGTAGAAGGGACGTGGCCATGGAGAGAATACTGAGGAGGAGGAGGAGGAGGAGGAGGAGGAGGAGAGGGGGTACCGTGGCCATGGGGAGCTTTCTCTCTCTCTCTCTCACACACACACACACACACACACAAAAAACACACACACACACACACACACACACACACACACACAGACTCTGATATGTGACATGCAGTGCACACCAAGATGCAGACCGATGTTCTTAGTTGGCCCTAAGAGGAAACACTACTTCTAGGATGATGAAGACTGACATAAATGTTGCATGGTACCTTGGCAGCTTCATGTTTGAAAAATGGACAAAACACACACACAGACACACACACACACACACACACTCACAAACACACACGAACAAGGCAGACTGAACGAAAGATGAATGTGGAGAGGCCGCTGTCTATCATTGCGTGTCCTCGTTTTTATGTCACTGAGGCTCCTAATGACGTCATCGATCATGACACTGTGCCATTGGAGGGGATTTAGGAGTCAGGGGTCAGGGAGAAAGCCTATAGGCTGAATGAGACCAGCACTAAAACACTGCACGTGTACTGTAAATACTCTACATTATAAACGATTACCACAGAAGGCCAACAGCTTTATTGCTTTGACTGCTTGAGCTGTGCATCACTTGTGGAATTGATTTCAGGGTTCGCTTAAGAATAATGGGCTGTATTGAAGTTGCCTCCAATAATGTGCCGAATCTGACGATATACTATGATACTCTGAAATTGGGCGCTATTTCAGTGCCAGTGCTTGTTTTTTTCATGGTTAGAGATGAGGAGAACACTTTATAACATGCAGCAGCTGTATCCAGATATTTTAGAATGCTGTACCTCAAGGCAGGGAGTCAGCTGTTTGATGTGCAGCTTATGGTCATACTGTATAGGCTCAACATATAAATTTCTGCAGAACTGTTTCTAAAGCAACAAAAAATGCTGACTGAAATATACTTCAATGTAAACAATTTGAAGCCTTTTACAAGCCTGACCATCATATCACTGTAATCTATTACATGCACGAGATTAATAGACTTTATGGCATAAATGAATGATTCAGCATTTCAGCTTAAGTGCAAGTCTATTGCATCCATTACATCAGATTATCTCCACAGGATGCAGTCACAACGCATGTGACTATGCTTAACCACAGGTTCATTAAATAATATTGCTCTGTTCAAGTTGGTAAATATAATGTAGTGTGTCATGGGCAACCGAAAAAAGATGTTCACTCAAACCATGAAGGACTGAAGGAAAACACACACATATTCTAATGAGCGAAGGAGGTCACACACTTACAACTCTGAAGCAGTCTTTTGATTTTGGTTTTATGAATCAATATGTTTTCATACTCAAATATAGTTATAAACTATGCCCACCAAATGAGCAAATGAGTTCAATCAATCAAAATGACAAAAACATTTTTTTTTATTAAGCCAATGAACAGTCAATGACATTGTAGCTTTCATTTTTGGGGACAAATTTGTTGTCTGGAGTATTTTTTCATCTTTCCTGTGGACACTGAAATTTGCCGAATGTAGATGATGTGGCATTACATTGGCACAGCTGTCTGTAGATGTAACTGTGTACTGGACTTTCATCAAAGACTTTTTTGTATCCCTTTATAAAATCAATGATTAATATCAGATTTCAGTGTCAGTCCTTACGAATCTAAGAGACGGAGCTTCCCTCTTCACTCACCATTTTGCACCAATGTTTGACTCGCGCACGTGAAGAAAATCCACTTTTTAATAGCCACACATACCAATTTATCTACTGATAGTAGTTGGACATAAAAAGAGCATACATTGTAAGAGCATACAAAGATATCTACTTCAAAGACTTTTCTCTAAGTGAAATTTGGTTTTATGTGCAGTGCACTTCTCTCCATAGTCCCTCTTCATAAAGACCAAACTTATCTCCTTTCCTTCATTTCGTCCTCCTTGGAAGTACACAACAATGAAAAATGCCTCTTATATAACACAACACAAATTTGCCTCGGATAAATACTAATATATATATATATAATACTAATATATATATATATATATATATATATATATATATATATATATATATATATAAACAAGAGTCATAATCATAAAAGGACATAATGATCTAATCTGTCACTTCCTCAAAGTCTGATAGGCCAATACATCAGCACATGAAAAGTAATCTATCATAGACCAGCGGCAGGTTATGGCAGTGTGCTGATGGATAGGAGCTGTGGATAGAGATGATGACTGAGTTGCCCTTGTCGGAGTTATGAAAAGGAGAGTGGAAAGGAGAGGGACGAGTGGAGGAGGGGGGGGGCGCAACGAGACCAAAATGTGTTCTGAACAGAATCGTTTGTCACGCTTTGTCATCGAGTGACATCAAGTCAGTAAACAGCCTGAGTATGTATATACAGTAGAAAATGCGCACGTGTGATAGTCAGTGTATGCTTGGCTGTATAAGTGACAGTGTGTAATGAGTGTTAATTATCGCACTGACTGCTCACTAGGAAATAATTATTGCTTATAGGGGGAAAAAAAGAACACAATGTATAAAGTGAATGTGTATGTGCTTCAGCTCCCATTCAGTAGGTTGTGTTGTGGAATCCAAAGCATTTGACCCCAATCTGTGTCTCTGCATTATTTATAGTCCAACCAGCTTCCCTTTGTTTATTTTTCAAAGCTTGTCTGAGGAATCGAAGTGTGGGAAAAAAGTAAGAGGAAAAAGGATGAGAGATGACAGCGCAATATGGAGAAGTATTCAAGAAAAGAGCACCCTCTCTCTCTCTCTCGCTCTCTCTCTGGGTAAACACAACAAATCACATCAAAAGCATTACGGCTAATTGATTGCTGTGGACCTTCCTATAGTTTTCCCAAAGGGGTTTAAACGGTTTGGAATATATAGACGAACATTTCACTGAGAACGCTGTTCTCACACACTGCACCACTGTACTTACCAGGAAATGCACTTCACAGTCTCTTCTCTTTTTATATCTGGAAAACACACACACGCACAACACGCACACATGCACACGCATGCATGCACGCGTGTGCGCGCACACACACACACACACACACACACACACACACAGTCCCCTTCCCCAGGCCTAGCTTGCAGGGCAACAGTGTGTATCCTCAGAGACCTGCTGGGCCAAATCAATGGCAGCCTGCAGCCTTCCACAATAAGCGCCACCATTTTACTGGCTGCCACCCAGCGCAGCAGAGAAGCAGCTAAATAGTCTGCAAGGAGAGCGGCACGGCTAGGCTGCTTACACACGCCACAACAGGAAAAATATTTACTGTGTTGCAGTGTGTGTGTGTGTGTGTGTGTGTGTGTGTGTGTGTGTGTGTGTGCGTGTGTGCGTGTGTGCGTGCGTACGTACGTGTGCTGTTGAGCAAGCTTAATGTATGCTGCTTGTGTGGTTGATTGCATGCATGAGTTAGGCATTCCATTTAAGGTAAGCAAGCTTCATCATAAACTGCCTCACTTTGTGTGTGTGTGTGTGTGTGTGTGTGTGTGTGTGTGTGTGTGTGTGTGTGTCTGAGAGTGATAGAGTGTGTGTGTTGCCTGTGTGAGTTAATGCCAATACAGAGGTTTGTTGAATTCCAATCAAAAAGATATAGCTTTGCAATTCTCATTCGGATGATTGTTCTCTTTCATGTGGTCTAGCAGGCGGCATACGTAAGCTTGCCTGCACACACACACAAAACACTTTGTCTGTCATTATGTCTCTCTTTCTCACACACACAAGCTGCTGGCATGACAGACTGGTTTCTAATCGGTGAATCAGCATATCAGCCAAGAAATGTCAGATTACGTTATAATCCTGTGTTTTAGTGCCTTTAACTCTGTACACATATATGTGTTATGGCCTATTATGTTTGTCTTTCTGTAAAAAAAAGGGAGACAACACCGATGCATGCTCTCACACACACAAACACTCTCTCACACACACACACACACACGCACACACACAAAACCACCCTCACGCACATGCACACGTCACTGGGGAGCACAGACAGTTTTCAGGTCAAGAGGTGACGGAGCTGTGCAGAATTAAGGGGATCAATCTGTGCTGTGACTGAATTCTGAACCTGACTCATGTATCACTGTGTGGCTCATAAAAAACACCATAAAAAACACACACACTGCTAGAAGAACTGAGGGCCAATTACATTTATATAATTAATATTTTTGATGACCAGAAGCTGCTTACATGTATAATATAGCAATAAGCTCTCTCTGTGTCTCCTAAAATGTCTCACATAAAAGCAAGACTGTTATAAAAAAATAATTAAACGTTGTGTTTTGGGGTTTGAACAGCAACACAAACAGTTGGAGCTGATGTAGAGGAATTTGTTTTGTGTCTTCATAAAACCAAATTAATTTTTTTTTATCTCGGCATGCACAATTCCTTCTTTCTTCTTTCTTTATGTATTGTTTTTGTTTGCTATTCTCTTACTTTCTTTTTTCTCTTACTAGATAGAATCTGTTCATGTTGCATTAATGAATTCCAGACACAGAAAAGCCAATCATCAGCGTTAAGCTGTAGGCTGCATACATTGGTAAGTAAAAAACAAAAGCGGTTCTATTAAAAAATACTCCACAGTTTATTGATGTTCAAGCCGAGACAGGAGCAGAGCCCCATCTGTAACTCTAGAAGACAACCTTGTTATTGCCAATCAACCTATTACAGGAGCTTTTTATGAAAGGCACGGGGGAGGCCGGCAGTTGGTTAGGTGTCTCTTTGCTTTGGCCGGGAGATACAGAGGATGCACAGGGAAAATGATGCCAATCTCTACACCAGGGGATGTATTAAATGTATTAAATGACAGGTCTAATTTAATATTGCAATTTTGAGAAAACTGCTAAGGCACTTCCTGTGTCTAAAGGCCGTCCAGGAATGGAGTAGTTGGGGAAATGCAGAGTAAGGGGTTTGGGATACATTAGAGAGGAAAGGAAATTATTTCATAGTGCATGTTTACAGGGTGAAGGCTGGGTGCAGTATAATTGTGCAAAGACTGTCTGTTGGTATGTTTGTATGTAATGCACTGCCATGGCTTATGATATTAGTGTTCCTGTTATTGTATTCGCTAACTGTGACACCATACAGTATCACATTTACGACCAAGTTTCCCCACAGGGATGGATGAACAAGGTTTACGACTACACATGTTCCAAGAGACATAAACATGTGGAGACCTGCTCTATGCTGAACATCCATACATATACAGTACTGTATATGCTCTTCACATACACACGCTGACACGTGTGCACTCTCATATATCGTCAAATAAATGAAAAACATACACACTTAATCCACCGGATACAGCAGGACATTTCAGGTCAGGTTTGTAAATTTGCATTCAAGCCCGTAGCATCCTGTCTTCTGAGGACAGAGCATGTCTAGTAATTTCAAATGTTAGGTGCTTGTAAAGAGATTATCTATCCTAATGCACACGTACACGAATAGGGATGGTCACACACAGACGCACACGCGATCACACATGCCGACACGGCACACTGATACTCACATCCATGCAAACCCTTTAAACCTCATCGGAGGTCAGTCTTCATTGTAATCGTTAACACACAGAAAGTCCACAAACAATCAAGACTTACAGTAAAGACTGTGAAAAACCGCACGCACGCACGCACGCACGCACTCACGCACGCGCACACGCACGCACACACACACACACACACAGACGCACACACACACACACACACACACACACACACACACACACACACACACACACACACACACACACACACACACACACACATCATTTATCCCAGGTGCCTTTGGGAAAAACATAATTCTTTAACACGAACAACAGGAAATGAGACTTGTGTTGGACTCTCAGCCCCCCAGAGAGAAGGACAGGGAAAACGAATAACAACAGGATGAAGGATGAACGAAAGGACAAAAGAGAAAGAGAAAGCTCAACAGTTTTATCCTGATTCAATTGGCAAAAAACAAACAAAACAAGACAATCAAAGTCATTAATTACAGATCTACAGACAAACAGTGGTGAGGGCTAATCCTGGAAAGGCAGGAAAAAAAATAGGATCTAAGAGAGACTAATAGAATTAATGTGTGGTGGGAGCCATTTTGAAGGGCCCAGCTCCTGCTTGGCCATGTCATTGGATATAAAGAGGTTGTGAGACATTGGCCAAGTACTGAAGCTCTGCCATGGCAGGGACAGCAGATGTAAAGACTCCCACAGAGGATACAGAGCAAACATTCTCCACTCATAGATTAGACTGGAAAATTCCTCACTTTAGCCTCATGTATTAATCCGTGAAATGTTCATATAAATGTCTGTTTTACTACTCCATCGCTGATTGATATAAAACAATAGTGACTCTGGGTTCACTTGAAAGGCTGTTGTATGTATTGCTCTTAACACTTGGAGGTGGGTGGCTTTTCAAGAAAAGAAAAAAAATTCCTGGAGCAGCAAAAGTAGTTAGAAGAGTTAGCATGAGCAGTGATAGCTACCACAGTTGAATGAAGAAGATGAGTGCCACCTACAGAGAGTTCTTTAAGAAAAAAAGAGCTGCCCATAATGTTTGACTCCCATGCAATCTCTGGGAAAATACCACAGCAGTGACCGCTTATCGCCAAAGATGTTGATAAAAGCAAAAAAGAAGAACAACAAAAACAAATATTTGGATGAATGGATTGAAATGAAAAAGAAAATATTATGTCACTTCAAAAAATTGGAGCAAACACAGTCTAAGAGCCCTATCCTTGGATCTGCCTGCTGTAGGAAAAAGCAACCCATGACAGCGATTTCACAGACGTCCACTGAGTTTTGCGGCTGTGTCGATGGGACAGTGATTAAAGGAGTGAATAATAAGATGTAATGCAAACACATGTCACACAGGCGCCACTGTATAGAGAAAAGGAGGAGATAAGAAATGATATGTGAGGAGAGGGCAAAGCCAAAACTAAAAAAAAATTCAAATGAATAAATTATCAAACAAATAAAAAGTTTTAGAGAATGGAGAGGCCAGAGGACCTAGGACAGAGAGGGCCATAAGAGAACAGCTGTAAACAGCAGCAAATCCTCTGGCAGAGAGAAAGAAGTGATGTGGAAGTCCTGCAGCCGTGCCACTAAGCCCCCGCTGCAGATTAAACTGTATAGTAAGGAGGGGTGAGGAGGCGAGGAGGGGAGGGACAGATAGAAGGAGAGAAAGAGCAGGAGAAAGAACTGCAGAGGGGAAATAAGGCTTTGTGGTCTGGCACCAGTTTTGCTATGTTGAACCATCATGCGTGCCATTTGGATAGAAGACAGGGGAGAAGGACGAGGAAAAGAGACAGGGAGAAGACGTTAATTGAAGTAGGAGGACAGGGAGAGGAGGAAAAAAGACATTAAGTGTGAGATAGACTGTGAGTGGGAAGAGGAGGGAAACACTTCAGCTTTGACCGTGGAAGGCTGAACACGTTTGGCTCAAAATGTGTCTGTCTGTGTGTGAGAGTTTGTGTAAGTGGGGTTGGAAAATGAAATTGTTGTGGTTGTGCCTGGCTCCTTCAAAGTGTCTCCCTCTGATTGGAACATAAGGGGGGTTGTGAATGGATCGCCCAAACCACAAACTCTGTCTCTTTCATTGTCTCTCTTTCTTTCTATTTATCTCTCACTTTCTAAATCTCTTCTATTTTTGTCTGTTCCTCATTACACATACAGTATCTTATGCCTCTTCTCTGAAGAACTCAACACACACACACACACACACACAAACACACACACACAGCACATGTAATAAATATGAAAATCTGATGTCATGTCTCTGTTATGGAATAGTAAGCTAAAAATGCCTGTGAACAAAGATTGTTTGCTTGCTATGTACAGCCACTACAATTGATAAACACACACACACTTTGATAAAAAAAGAAAAGAAAAAGAAAGGAAACAACGAAGCGGTTTTGTAGTGAGAAATAGAGAGGCAGCGCGAGAGGAAGACGGAGAGAAAGAGAGCTACAGGAGAAGAGACAAACAGAGAGAACCAACCCGCCGGAGTGGAGAACAGATGAAGTGAGGGAAGTCTTAAGTTAAATTTTTAATATCTTACCATATGCTCCTCTCCACAGGTGAAGACATATTTTGCTATTAATTACCAATTCACAGCCAGTATGTGGGTGTGTTTGTGTGATGGATGAATGAAAACAAAGAGAAAGCAAGAGACAGGTAAGTGATAAATGAGAAAAAGGCCGCAACAGAAAGACAAAAGTGATAATAAGGCATATAACATGAAAAAACAAATCAAACAGAAATACATACAATTGATTCGACCCCAGATGGTGTTGAGGTATGGGGAAAGTGAGAGCAGGGAGCAATCTAGAAGTCAGACAGAGAAAAAGACAGGAAGGCTGAGGCACGGGTGAACTGACAAACAGATGATAGGGACGGGGCGAGATAGATTGGAAGCTGTCCCCTCCGACTGCTAGGTAAATCAATAGCATCGCTGTGCCTCCTCCACTCCTCTTAGCTACACATCCTATCACTTTTGCAAGCAGCAACACAGCTGGATGCTGGCTAACTGTAGCTGAAGCAGGAGCCTCCTGCCTGCCCACTGACTGTTACAGCCTGTTTTCACCACAAGGCTGTCTTAAAATAGACTCTTTGAAAACCTTTACATATACAGTTTGATTCTTGAGAAGTAGCCCTTAAATTGCAATTGTTGCAGTGGATAAACACATGTATGTATGCTTAGTTTCTTACTCCTTTGAATGACAAGAAATACGCCAAATGTATGACAATGAGAATAAAAAAAGGGCTTTTTAAACAGCAAGAGAATGTTTTCTTCTTTGTTTGCGGTGGGAATAGTTGACCCAGGCTCTGTTGTGCTGCTCATGTCTTCCTGGTTTAGACTGCGTTGGCCTGGTCTGTGGGAACCAAAGGCGCAGTCACTATAATTACCAACCCAACTCATAACATCCCTGACCTTAACATCACCTCTCCTAACTTAACCCAACCTTCAGGGCAATGGCATGGACATTTTCTGACGTATATGCGTACATGCGCAGGCAAAGTGCTATGCATTTGTGCACACAGACATGCAGAAATGCGCTGACAAACACGTAGTCAAGAAACACACACACTCACACACAGCTGGCTTTGCAGACACTGGCATCCATCACATCTTGTGAAACTTAATCTTTCTGAGAGGATGAACAGCTGCAGTGGCATGCACACACACACACACACACACACACACACACACACACACACACACACACATCAGTTGGGGAAAAGCACTTTTTCATCCACAGACTGGCATGTGACAAGGCACCTCTGACCTGAGAGCAGCAGGCTATGGTCGTAAAACAGGTTGTAGTCCACTTGCATGATGTGCCCAAACACATCTACAGAGTGCAGCAGAAGAAGCTCTCGTGATAAAAAAAACTTATATTAAATACTTATTTCCTAAACATCATGCATTGGTATTTTAGAAGACAAACAATTCACCATCAGCATCTCTGAAATGTACACATTAATAAAAAGCACCATAACATTTAAATATTATGTCAATGGATCAATCATTTGGTCATTTACGTTACTATCGTGTAGATGTTCGATTCTGGAGACAAAACATGACATACAGTATATGGCTCCCATTGTGCAGGCTTTGCATAGCTGACACTTCATATGGATAAAGGCACTTAGCGGAGAAACTGTATGCATAAACTGTTATGGAAGATCAGGCGAACACTAGAAGGTACCTCTGACTCCCTTCCTCTATATATGCCTCTCTCTCACATACTCAAACCTAATTGCTGTCAAAGTACATGCATGATTGATTTGTAAGCTAGTGAGGTCTGTAATGCTGCTATAGACAGTGCTTCAGCAAGACTGCTGACTACTGCCAAAACACACACACACACACACACACACACACACACACACACACACACACACACACACACACAGCACTCACTCATTAAATTACAGCACATTACAGTCATTAAGTTATGCAATGACATGAAGAGAAATATAAATGTTATGACCTGTATTCAGTCATTACATCTCACAGGTGAAAGGAGATCATATAGACTGATAAATTGGACATGACATCAATCAAAAATGTTTCCAATAACATCTCTCAAATGTGTCCACATGGATTGGATACAGAGTGAAACCCACAGACAGAAATCCACCCATATAATCCACTGTGGCCCATTGGAGTCTAAAGTATTCATGCAGATTTGCATGAATTCACAGACAGCCCACTCAAAACAGCTTGAACTGACTGACAGCCATTGACAAATCATATTGCATTGTGTCTGCATACACCTTTAAATGTCCATTCACAGTCTGCTCTGTGCCAATGGCATCTGTTTAGTCGTGAGAAAATACACCTCTGAGCATGTTTTGAGGGGGGAGCACCAAACCCAGTGAAAACCAATCGGTTTACAGCCTCCTTAATCTCTCATCAGCATAAAAAAAAACATCATTTCAAGAGCCGCCCTGTAGCGAGAACTGTAATAACCTCACAGTCAATTTGACAAGGATGCAATACAAGAAAAAAGCTGTATTTACTGTATATTGATATTGCCATTACACCAGGGGAAATAAAGACGAAGATCAGTGTTGTGTGACAATACAAATAACATCATGACGGCATGGCAGATACTAATAAACAACATTGATTAGGCTAAATTAAGATCAATATCAACTCACTATTGACTGCCAAGGACACGCTCCAAGTCCTAAATATTATAGAAATATCACAGTGATTTTCCACGAGTGCGAATTCAAAGGCAAGGCGACCACCTGAAACACCAATAAAACAACTCATGCTGGGGAGGAAAGATGAGGCAGATATTAGGTGTCAGTCATGTGTACACACACACACACACACACACACACACACACATCTGATCGGATAAGGGCAGACGCGTATCGCGTTTTGCACTGAATGACGGGAATACATTATCATAGAAGTTATCGCTCTGTCGAGCATGTCAACAAAAAAACAAAAAATAGACAGAAAATGACGAGAGACGCGCTCACCATATCAGCATCCTGCCCGGCGCCGTCGCTGGAAAAACTCGCAGTCTGAATAGATTCAAGCTCTCAGTTCGTCGTCTGCCTGTGTAACATCCACCGTGGCTGCAGCCGCTCTGCCCAAATAATCCGGCAGCGTCTGTTTCCTCTCTCTCTCTCTCTCTCTCTCTCTCTCTCTCTCTCTCTCTGTTTCTCTCTCGCTCCAATAATTTCCTACCCGGTGAGTAGACGACTCGGTAAGGTAGCTGCTAAATCCCCCGGTATGGTGGCTGGAGTGAAGTTGGGGCAGATTTAAAGCTGCAGACGCCGCGCGTAATTCCTGCGACGTTATTTTGGAGAGTCCATAACGTAGTGTGGAGCGATCTGGAGTCGCCAAAAGCCTCCGGTTTTCTTTGGAATCACTCCCTCGCCCGGTAAAACCTGAAATCGTCCCCGTAGACGAGTGGAGACGAGATGGATGGATCAATGAGGAATATAATGTCAATCTTATAATGTAATTTGCTCACTTGATATTTAGATTTTTTATATTTTATGAAAAATAAAACGCAGGTGCACCTGTTTAAATACTATTCTATAAATAAGGCAAGCCACTCCAGTTTATGTCAATATTTTATCTCCATCATTTTGTTAAACTTGAAACTCAATTCTAGATGATATCTGTTGATTTTTTTCAACAGACTAAGGGCTCTTTGGAGTAATATTGGGTGAAAGGGGCAATCACAGCAGGCACAATTTATCGGTGGAGAAAAGTGAAGTCGATCTTATCTCCAGTGAGGAGCAGCTCTTTGATAATTGCCTGGACAGTTGATCTTATTTACGTTTCAACAGTTTCAAAATCGTGCTTAGTGGCAACAAAAAGTAATCCATGGGGTTATTTTAAAAGCAGGGTTGTCAAACTCAAACATACTGGAAACAGACCGCCAAAGGTTCCAAACCAGCCCGTGCACTTGCAAAGTGTGGAATTTGCGAACATTTGTCCACTGGGGCTTGCGCTGTCCTAAGAGTATCAGGCCCTGTGCTGGATATGCTATTATAGATCCCAAATACTTATATACAGCCTACACACTGTCAAGAAGGCCATTGTTCACGCAGGATCAGGAAAATCTCTATGTCAAAAAGGAGAAAAATGGACACAACTTGTGGGGTTTTCCAAAAAAAAATTGATCAGTTCCTATTTCTTCACAGATGTAGTCTAAATGGGAAGCCAGTGTGCTTGGTGTCTTCACAGCATGTTTCAGTGCTCAAGGAATATATTATTATATTATATAGGGTGTGTGTTTTGAGTAAATTGTATGTATGGTGTGTGAAAAGACTTTTAAGAGTGTCAGGACTGTCTGTGTGTGCTGACAAAGAGACAGGAAGCCAGCAAAGGAGGGAGAAAAGGGGAGACGACACATGCTTGTGCTTTGAGCACATGCTTGCACCACACACACACACACACACACACACACACACACACACACACACACACACACACACACACACACACACACACACACACTAGGTGTGCTGACCAAGAACACCAACACAATCAGTGGTGCAGCAGATTCCCCTCAGTGCAATGTAAATGAGATGAAGGAGCGTAAACGTGCTTTTGTTGCAGAAACTTCTCAGCTCAGTGGGTACAAAAAAACACAACCTCAGGCTGGACACACACACACACACAAGATAATAACTCAGCACATAAGAGATAAGGGGTTTGCTATCAAGATAACTTTACTGGCTAAAATAGAATCTAGGGCTGTATTTGATGAGCCTTATGACATAGCATCACCCTCCGCACACACACATGCGCACACACGCACACACGCACACACGCACACACGCACACATGCACACACACACACACACACACACACACACACACACACACACACACAGAGCTGAAAAGCACTGTTGTGGTCAACAATGTAGAGGCTGCATACCTCCAATAAACACACTCTATGTTGCAACATTATACAAATACTTGCACAAATATGATGTTGCTGTTTTTATTTTGCAGCTTCACACCCCAGCACTCCCTCACGGTCGACACACATCTACACTAGCAGCTCTCGATTAAATATTCAAGTGATCCACTGATAAATATGTATGGGTATATATATATATATATATATATGGGTTCAATATTCAATGTATGAGCATGCATGAATGCTTTCCGTTTGTGAAGACACACAACTTCCCACACACATGTTCACTCTGGTTCACACACTCCCTGAAGGCATACTGTGCTGTGCTGTCAACCTACTAATTTATCAGTTTTCAATGTTTTTTAAGTCATGCATGAACTCTGCCTTTCCTCAGCACACTTTATTTACAGTCACTATCCCAGCTCAACACATCAGTGTTAAGCCTGCATCAAGACACAAGTGACACGTTTAATCTGTGTCTCCACTTTATTGGAGAGGGTTAGCAAGTAGGCTTAATAATACTCCAGGCTGTGCTGTAGCATGTGGAATTGTTTTTATACATTTAGAGTACATGATTTCATAGAAATCTCCTGCTCAGTTATGGATTTAATCCTGTGATCAGGAGATAGTAAGTCCTATGCTTTACATATCACACCGCCTGCAATATGTGGGCTTTGAATGCTTATATGATGTTCTAAATAGAGGATAAGTGGGACTGATAAGAAATATAAAAAATGTCCACCATTCCTTTGTTATTTAACCTATTGGAATGCAATTTTACAAAGGATAATGGTGGGAACTGGAATTTATTTAGCATCTTTAAACTGCTGAAGTGTGGCTGAACCAATATTTAAAAGGTCAACATTATCAAGTCATAATCAGTGATTTGTAGTAGGCCTATAGAAAATCCTGCCTCAGTTGTCACAATGAAATAATCTCAAAGATGCCCCCTTAAACCCGAGACACACCAAGCTGATTAATCGGCCGTTGGACAGTCTGGCGAGGTCAGTGACTCGAGTCTGTTCGGTGTGTTCCGTGCCGTCATCTGTCGGCCTTCATTCTGGCCGATTTGACATGTATAATCGGTGGGGCGGGCACTGCCGGCAGTCTGACTCAAATGACCCATCTGATTGGTGGAGTGTTAACCCGGAAACAAGGAGCGGAATGAGCGTGACTAGCCCCTTAATGCCGACTGTCGCTAATTTGCATCAAACCCCTTCCATTCCGACTGCAGGCGAGAATGCTGGTTTGTTTACATTCGATACATACCTAGGAACCTTTTGCACACACTGGTTTCTCGTAGGACCCAGTCTTTCTTGCTGTTGTCAAGATTCATTTATTTTTCAATTAAAGTTTAGAAGTTCTAACAACTTTGTGACATGAATACAATCTACTAATCTGAGATGGGAAAATGTGTTTTATTAATTTTACCATTTTGTAAAGAATTTTACCATAAATAGTCTAGATGGAAACAGGGGTCAACGCGCACCCCCCGGCTTTTTTTATGCCACCTGATTTTTTAAAATTGTAACTCACAACCATCCTTTCATGACTGAGACACTCAGAAACATATGACTTCAGTTTGGAACTTGCGACAGCAATGGCCAAGGCTTCAGATGACATTTCCACCCACCTGACCCCTCAAATCATCACCGGCGAGGGAAACAATGTTTTTCACAGTGAGTGGGACAACCTGAACAGAATCACAACCAACATTCATGGCTAAAATGTTGTAAACAACACCGGGGGAATCATAATTCAAGAGGTGAAGGAGAGCCATGTGAGCACCAAGAAGAGGACCCTTCCTCTCTGACAGGTCATCCAAAATGAGAAGCCTTCAGATCACACCTTCCAAAACGCTCCCACAGCTGGCATTCAAAAGAGCTGGCCGCAAATTCCCCAACAGTGCCAACTTTACCCATCCTGCTGAGAACCAAGAGTCATATGATGCCTCAATGTTGCAGTACAACACACATCTCCTCTGCAGATGGTTAAGCAGCCAGGGCAAGCAGCAGGTGCCTGGATTTGGTGGTTTTATTTCAAGCACAGGGAAATTGCCTTCTAGGAAATCTACAATTGACTTTTACACCCCCATCAACCAGCCCATTACAGACAATGCAGTACTCATACTATCAACACATTTGTATGCATGTACTGCAACATTGAGGCATCATATGACTCTTGGTTCTCAGCAGGATGGGTAAAGTTGGCACTGTTGGGGAATTTGCAGCCAGGTCTTTAGAATGCCAGCTGTGGGAGCGTTTTGGGAGGCGTGATCTAAAGGCTTCTCATCTTGGATGACCTGTCAGAGAGGAAGGGTCCTCTTCTTGGTGCTCACGTGGCTCTCCTTCACCTCTTGAATCACGATTCCCCCGGTGTTGTTTACAACATTTTAGCCATGAATGTTGGTTAAATAACAATTTCCCTGGGACAGAATTGTATAGAAAAATGTGTCTATTTGTCTCTGTAAGCTGTTTACATCAAAAGTTATGCCACTTTATATCATATTTAGATTTTTCGGGTTTGGTGCAAAGGGTTAAAAATAAAGCATTTTGGACATTATTTCAGCTTGGTACCCAATTTAATCTTAAAATAGACACTTGAATGATAAAGAAATAACAGGGTGTGAAAATATATCACCCTCTGCACTTGAGAAAACGAAAAAATAGTTGATCCTCTACACGTTTGACAATTTTTTGCTATTTTTGTCCAGAAATAGGGTCAATATGTTGTCAAATGTTAAAAATAACCATTCCATTAAATTCCTGGGGTCAGAATTGTATGGGAAAATGTGTTCATTTGTCTCTGTATGTTGTTTACTTCAAATGTTATGCCACTTTCTATATAATTTTTTGATTTTTCGGGTTCCGGTCGGGTGCAGCAAAGGGTTAAAAATGAAGCCTTTGGGACATTATTTCAGCTTGGTACCTGGCAGATTCTGAAAATAGACACATTAAGGATTTTAAAAAATCAGGTGGCATAAAAAAAGCCGGGGGGTGCGCGTTGACCCCTGTTTCCATCTAGACTAAAATGCCTGTTGTCACTAATTTGCATCATACCTAAATTTATATCTATTCTATATGCTATAGACAAATTAACAATCTCAACTTAATTTAGCATCAGCTTGGAGCCAGAAACACACATCATTTTTATATAATTGTAAATAAATTCAGGCGTCAAGGGGCTAGAGTCTCTCAAAATCTGATGAAAATCTTTTAAACTGACCTTTGTCTATCTGAAATGAAGACAGATTCAGCAACTGCATGGCCTATTTCTTCCTAAAATGTTTTCAGAAACATGTTTTGGTGAACTATTTTAGTACAATATGAGATGACAGTGTGTCTTTGAATTTCCTGAGAAACCAGACCAACGTGATGCATTCGTCCAATCAGCTGCCAGTTTTCATTGTTGGGCAACATTACAAATTAGCGCCACCTGCTGTTATGGAGATGTATTACGTCTCGTCGCTTTGGTGTGTTCCGAGGCACTTTTTTGACCAACTCGGGGAGACTGATCAGTCCAACTGCCTTTTCTGCCGAGGGTCGGCCGTCTGGTCGGTGTGTCTGGGCCTTTAGACAAACAATACAGTAAAGATTGAAAGTGAAACTTTAGTCAGTTTTCTCATTTTAAACAGACTCCAGAGGGTTTCTTGTGGACATTTCCCAGTTAACCATAATTGTTTGTGTATCTGCCGACCATACCAAAACTTGGAACATTGGACTGATGGGGCACTGCATTTACTTTGGACTGACCACTGTCAAAATGACAGGGGGCCTCAACTACAGCAGTATTTTGACTCATCATTACAGGAAAAACACACATCCAATAACATTAATGATTCATCCATTCCATTTACTGTAGGTGTGCCAGTTGCTCATTTCACTGATGATATAGAGCAGTCATTCCCAAACTGTGGTTCGTGGACCACTAGAGGTCCATGAGGGTACTGCAGGTGGTCCGTGGAAAAGCAAAATAAAATATAAAATAATAGTTTTTTAACCTTCATTTTACCAGGAAATTCCGATAAAAATTAAGAATATGTATTATGATTGATTACAAATAGTGGTCCACACACACAAAAACCTTTGCTATAGAGCCCTGAAAGTGGAACCCCTACAGTAGGCTACTGTAAATGGAACACAACCATCATTAATTTCATTACACCTGTGTTTGACAAGTCAATGATGTTTGCCATGAGTTAGGTGTATTTCTTTACAAACTGGCCAATGGGCTGCCATTGACTATCAAGAAAGAAAGAGTTTTGAATAAAAAAAAATATATTTACATTTCATTACAGTACACTGGATAAATGTGTATCCAACATGGCTTATACAACAAACTTCAGGTTAAACCTTCAAATGTTCTCTCCAAAGAGTATCTAGTATAATGTATGTACGTTTTTCTTTGTAGTCTAGTCTACAAGAACACTTTAAATACAATTAGTTGATTAATCAATTACACTTTAAACAGAATATTGGTCAGGAACGATTTTTCACTGTTGTGACCTTTTATAGACCAAATAATTAGTTGATTAATCAAGAAAATAATTAACAGACTTACTAATAATGAAAATAATCTTTATTTGCAGCCCCAAAGAGCATTATGGTGTTGACACACCGTTACATGACATCCATATTCCATATACATGATATATGGAATATCAGGTTATTCTACTGTGTGAAAAGTGAAGAGGGCTAACAAGTAGAGAATTCAAATCTGATATGCAAACAAATGTATAAAAACACAGAAAGACTCAGCACATGGCTCCTTGTATCATCACCTTGAAAGTTCAACTCATGACTTATGAGAGGGGTGCAGAGCGTCGGCGGCCCATTAAAGCCATGACATTTCAATAATTGCCTCTAATCTCAGCACCATAGAGAGCCACAGTGCCTCCCACTTGCACAGACACACACGCCTTAGTCATTGATGCTTAATGAATAATGCCCTGCGCCTACACTTGACCCCCCCCCCCCCCACACACACACACACCTACGCTTAACCCCACCCCCATACACACATATAATGTACACAAAAAAACATTCTTCCAGCTTCAGAGACTGATGACTGTATGACAGACACACACCCTTTATTTTAATATATATGGAAATAGTGCTGTGTAAATGTCTTTGGCTGCACACACATAGATGTATTACACATACTGCAGACGTAAAACACACAAACACACACACACACACACACACACACACACACACACACACACACACACACACACACACACACACACACACACACACACACACACACACACACACACACACACACACACACAGCCATCAGCAACAACATCATTATCCCCACCTTCCTTAGGCACTGACTTGGCTTTTGCCAGTTCTCCAGTCATTTGTTTTCTACCCAGACATGTGAGTGCTGCAATGGGCTGCTAACCATAAAGAGGCTTGATTGGTATTAGAGATGGCACCTGCACCTGGACAATTACGACCTTAATTTCATAGCGGGAGACGCTAATGCAGCCAATAAGAAGAGCACAAGCATTTGGAGGGATGTCAAAGAGGTAAAAGGTTGCTGGTTGGTTGGTTTATTATATTTATAAGAAAGCTATATTCTTATCCATGGTAAAATATCTGGATTACACCAAAAAAAAAGAAATTATATATATATTTCTGTTGTAAATATGTTGATTTGGCCCTGGCAATAGCAATCCTCCTGTGCCTTAGATGTGGTAAAAGAACTAATTCTAATTCTGAGCTTTTGTAACAGTGAATTGATCAATTTGTACAGAATATCTACATATTACTGTAAAAAAAGAAATCTCCATTGCTAAAATGTATGTTCACAAACACAATACAGATGAGTTCAGCTGGGCTGATATATTATTATAGGCTCAGAATGTTAAGCAGTATTACAAAGAAACACTCAGGGAACATGCTGTGATATGCACTTTAATCATGCACAGGAGACAGCTCCGCTGTGTTCCACAAAAAGGCAGGGGTGTGTGTGCATGCCTGTGTGTATGTGCAGTCAGAAAGGGTGAAAATGAGTGAGTGACAGGAAAAAAAATGAGCATGAGCAGCCTAGCAGTCCTAAAGAAGCTTTTATTAACACTAAGAAGGGAACATATGGTGAACATCCAGCCTGCTCTTTTCACATTGAGGAAATTGCATTTGGGAATATTGAGCTGGCTGGTATGATGAAGTACATAACTCCTCCTCGTACACACCCGCAAACATGCACGTTTTTATGATAGCGTGTATTACCAAGACAGAAAAAAATTATATTTACAGAGTCAAAGCTGCACGTACACAAACACACACACACTCGCACACAGGATCTGATTTAGTCTGTGTGCATGGGTTGGATGAGCACTCCCTACTATTGAAAGAGCGGAAATGAGAATCGGTGCAAACAGTGAGAGAGAGAAAAGAAAGAGAAAAAAAAACGCAAGAGAAGAGGAAGTGGCATAAAAAAGACAGAATACATGAGCGAGGAATAAATGAGGGAAAGACAAAGGGCAATAATGAAAAAGCAAAGAGAGAGAGTTTGTTAATGAGAGAGAGAGAGAGAGAGAGAGAGAGAGAGAGAGAGAGAGAGAGAGAGAGAGAGAGAGAGAGAGAGAGAGAGAGAGAGAGAGAGAAACATCATACACTTGAACCGTTATTTTAAAGGCTGTTGCTGATGCTACAATTCATCTCACCGTGAAAGAACACATCAGGATATATTTTCCAGAACAAAGAAAAGAAATGATCAGTTTGGAGCAGCTGGGAGTCAACAGATACAAATGGCGAGCAGACAGACCATTAACCATGGCTGCTGACTCCATCAAAATGAGTGACGAATGTTAAGCTAAGCAGCTATCACATTAGTGGAGAACAGCAAGACTGTGTTGTGTGGGGCGGTAGATCCTCGAGGCGGATGCATAAACTCTGAGATGAAAATGAGAAGCATGTGTGGTAATCTGTTCAAAACAAAGACATTTTATCAAGGTTATCATGCTTGTGTGCAAGCCTAATATGTCAGTGCATCTGTGCAGAGATTGCATAGATTTTTTTTTATGTACACATATATATGTATATATACCCCCCCACACACACACACACAAACACATTAGTTGAATAGCTTATGTTTACAACTATGCAACAGTGACACGGATTCTAAACTACAAAGAGAGCTGTCATTTACGCGATTGACTAGCAATTACTTCTACAAACCGAGCAAGAATGGTAGAAGGCAGAAAGCAAAAATAAAACACAATCAGTGTGTCATGCACAGTCAGATACTCATGCTCGCACACTGACACATACGCGCACACACACACACACACACACACACACACACACACACACACACACACACACACACACACACACACACACACACACACACACACACACACACACACACACACATGGGTAATAGAGAAGTGACTGTCACTGTGATTGGTTCCTGCTGCCGAGGGCAAACCCACAATAGCCAATTATCTGTCATTATACACCACAGCAGCTCTTGCGGTCTGGATGCCTTTGCATGTGTCTGTATGTGTGCATGTGTGTGTGTGTATGTGTGTGTCATAGTGGGAGACATTGGCAAATTGCTGGTTATATATTTCAGCAAACTGAAAGAGAAGAGGAGAAATGTTGGAGGAAGAGGGAGAGGAGGGTGACGGGAGAGTTTGTGGAGGCTGGGCAGAAATATGCAGAGTGAATATAAAGGAAGGAAAAGAGAGATTGCTGATTATATTTGACAGCTGTAGAGAAGATTGGATCACGGGGAGCCACAGACCTCCAGTGAGCTACGTGCTGATGACAGATGTCTGGTGACCAAGACACGCCTGATGCAGCAGGGCCGAAGAGTAGACGGCCACTGATTAAGGTGCTCAGTCAGCGTGTGACTAGCGTTCCGTCATGTATGAGCAGTGTGTAACTGAGCCGTGGCCAGATTTTAAAACATGATATCACAACGTCTGGCATGAGAGTATCAGTTAGCATTTTATCTCCAAGAACACACAGTAGGGTCCATATAGTGCAATACAGTATATCCGCTTCGACTCACAGTGGTGCGTTGCTTTTAACAACTGGGCCATTTGTTCAAATTAACAAGGCGGGTGCCTGGGAGGTGAACTGTCTCATTTTCTCATAATGTGTGTTTACACCGCATCCGGCTTTTACGATAGGGGTTACGGTTAGTTAGAAAGTCCTCTAGCCATCATGGATGCAAATCTGACCAGAGTGAAGGCAGAAAGCTCCTATGACAATTAGGGGTAGATATTTCAGTCAAATCTATATATTTTATTTGTTTTTTCCAAGCAGTTTGAAAAGTGAATAATGAAGAAGGTGAACGTCAATTCAATTTTCAATCCTTAACTTCCTTTATTGCTTATATTCTACAATTGTTTTCTTACTAGCTGCTTTTTCAAACTGACATCAAACAAGAAGGCCTTGATTTAACTACAGTTTACACTTTTACCTCGATCACAATCCCTGCAAACTCAGACACATTTTATCAACTTGGCATTACCAAGTCAATCCAATCAATGCCATTTTTTTTGTGCACTGTAATTTAGAAAAATCATGTTTTGGTATAAAAAGGATCACTTCACACTAATCATTTGTCCAGGTTTGAATGATCTATCTCTGAGGTTTCTGTAGCCACCGTGATACAATGTAGATGAATGGGATTTTGTACGTGATGCTTAAAGCATTAGAAAATTTGATTTGAAAAACAGCAATGAATTATTGTAGAAACAAGTTCCGGCAACTGAGGATAACTCACAGAACTTCCTGTGAATAGGTTTCATTTAAACACCATTCTACCAAAGAAATAGTTTCAATGCTAAGTAAGTAAGCGTGCCACAAGAATGACAATTTGCTGATGAATATTTAAAGGGAGATTTTTCAGATAGCTCAAATTCATAGCACGTATGCAGAGATACGACCAGTGGTAAATATTGAAAATTATCAGGTGTAGTCAGGTGTACCTTTACTACAGAAAAGAGGCCACCATGTAGATAACATTGCCCCATCTAGATTATAGATATACTTAATTACTACTTAATTACTACTTCATTCTCTTCGTCTCGTGCAGGACATAAGGACAACAATGATCGGCCTCCATTGTTCCCCCTTGACAACATTGACCAAATAGAGTTTATCTTAATTAGCTTGTCTGCCAAAGTAAAAAGTAATTTTGGTCTTCCTTGTTTTTTTTTTTTTAAGTAGAGTCTATCACAGCAAGCCTTTGGGATAAGGCCCAGCAGTACACTAACCTCTGCTGTATTTTAGTGAAGATGTTAGACCTTTGTTTTAGGCCATGATAGCTGCATGGCTCTATGGATCACGCATCGTCAGTCTGTTGACCCACCACTGAAATTGCTGTTGAGATGTTTCAGTTTGGAGCAAAGTCGACAACTATTTGATGGATTGACATAACATTTTGCACAGACATGCATGGTCCCCAGTGGCTGTATCCTACTGACTTTGGTGATCCTTTCACTTTTCCTCTAGTCCCACCATGTGTTTACGTAGCGCTATCTATTGTTTTGAGTGAACTCTTTCAACAACTATTGGATAGATTGCCATGAGACTTTATACACAGATTCATGTCCCTCTCATGATGAATTCTAACCACTTTGGTAATGTGGTATGTGATGTGACAAGGTATAGGTATGAGGATGTGTTGGTTATGGTAGATAAGATTCTGGACAGAAGACAAAAAAAATCAAGCTCTTTTAGGTAATTGAAGTTTATGAACATTTAAAATACTTTATGATCCAGACATTAATCTCAGTAGTTTTGAGTTCCCGCCATTCCAGTTCAATAATTGATTGCTAAAGCTTCTTTGCTGCCCTATTGAGCTGTCTTCCTATGTAAGCTTGAATAGTGCTCAATTATGACGCATGAACCTAAGTCATCATACCATGCACATTACTGTGCACCTACTGTACACATCCAGCATGTGTTTATGAAGTATAACACTGATCTCTCTGCCTGTTTTACAGCTATGCTTCCATAATCCCCATCCTAATCCACTGCCTGTATGTGTATCTCTGTGTGTGTGCTTTGCATGCATGTGTGCGTGTGTGTGAGTTGTCTTTATGTCTGTGTATGTGAGACATGGTATTTAGGCTTTTGGCTTTCAGAGGGCCTCCTTTTCCCACGCCTTCCACACTATATGTAATACCATAGATAGCCCTCCAGTCATCCACTTTTCTCCATCAAACCACTCAACTCAATGGCCTGGACAGAATCACTCTGCACTCGGCTGTCAATATCTCCATTACCACTTCAGTCAACAGAATAAGCACAGTGAAAATTGAATGGTTATGGGTAATATTACTTTTAAATGAGCTGATGAAATGGGTGCAGCGATGACAGGAGAGAGGGCAGAGTGGTTGAGATGGAAATAGGTTATTATCTCAGTACAACTGAAGGATAACAAAGTAGAACAGCAAATCTAAGTTACTTTCCTCACAATCTTCCTTTCGTTTTTCTTTGTCATATCCTTATTTTAATGTGGGGGTGCTTTTTAGCTTTAAGTCTAGGATTAACAGCTAACATGGCCATTATATGACACACATGCATGCGTATATCTCCTATTAACTAAACACATTTTACCTCAGTTGTATATATTTTCCTCTTACAACACACTATTTCTAAAGCAGGAGGATAATCTTGTAATTAGTTTTAAATTTCACTGGTTTTTTGTACATAGAGCTGTGGTTCCCAACCTGGGGGTCTGGACCCTAGAAGAGGTCACTAGATAGACACGAGGGCTCATGAGATTATTAAAAGGAAGTATACAAAAGCAGAAAAAAAGTATTTCTGCTATACAAAATAAATGCTCATTTTTCAGACTTTTCCTTTTTAATATGAATATTGAAATAAAAAAACAAAAAAAAAAAAAACATTGGTAAACTGGAAGACATATGCAATTCAGGACAAAGGGTCGCATTAAAACATTCCTTCATTCAGCTACGAAGGTTGGGAACCAATATTATAGAGTATGCTTTAGTAAGTATATTTTTTGGAAATTTTTATGCCTTTACTTGAAACTAGACAGTAGAGATGGGAAAGAGACATGTAACAGAGGTGCCCAGCTGGACATGGTCAGTGGCTTAAACCCCTAGCAGGTTTTCCTACTTTGCACCCGCCTTAGCAAGACACGCCTGCCGCCTTAACTACGTCGTCGTCAAAAAAAATAATTAATTTGAGTGTTTATAGTGCGATCTTGTAATCGCGACTAGTAGCTCGAGTGTGACGTCACATCCATGTTGGAAAACGAATAACCGTGGGTTGTTGCGTTCTTTTTGTCACACAATACTACGAGTCGGAGAAAAGATGGATTTTTGTAACATTTTTAGTAACATTTAGGATTCTAATCACATTGACATATTACACAAATATATTTCACAGTTTGATACATGAAAATTACGTTTTGATTAACGTTAACGTTAGGCTACTGCTCTGCTTTCTGCTCAAGACTCGGCTTAAAGCCGTTGTTGTCATATAGCAACCGAGCGTCTCTAGCCAATTTCAGCTGCACAAGCTACAAAATAACTAATTAGGCGTATTTAACTCATAATAAGACTGTAGCGACATGCCTATAGGTATCAGTATACAGTGCTATATGTACGACTTCTTCATTTGGTTACAACAAAGACAAAAGTGCTTAAAATTGTAGAAAACCACAATGTTTACTACGTGTGATGTACGACGTAGCCATCTTTGAAAGTGAACTCGGGGACCTCTGAGTTCAGACGACTTGACGAGTCGTATATACGACCTCGGTGGCGTTCTTTTTTCTAACTTCCGGTTCGTAACTCCGAAAAACAACTCGTAAATCGACTTCGGTGGACAAAAAGAACGCACCATTACTCTGCGTCCTGTTTTCTCCCTTTCATTCCAAACCACACCTGCAGGTGGAGGCGGTGGAGACGGGCTCGGACATACACGCCGCTGTGAACTTGTCTCGCAAGCGGTTTCAGGAAAGTGGCTGCATGTGTCCGAAAATGCACAGAACATTAACTGGTACAAGCCTACAGCTGTCGGTGGACATAGAGTGCGGAAAGTGTGTTAGAGCCTCCCGGACGGTGAACTGAGACTCCGTTTCCTGCTTGTCGGTCAACAGTTAATGATCGGTTATTTAATTTCATTGTGCTTTCTTTTGGAAGGCTGGCTGCCAAATATCACCACTTACTTACTAGCTTACTAGCTAATTAATTAGCCTGAGGTAAACGATAGCTATCAATAAACAGAAGTGATGTGGTGGCTGGAGTCTGGTGTGTGTGCCAGTGTTTGTGTGTGTGTGTGTGCGTGTGTCGGCCCGCCTTCGCGAAGGTCTGACCTGCAGACAGCAGAGGATCAGAAGAAAGTAGCTGCACCTTCACCAAAATGAAGACTGAAAAACAGAACTATTTTGGTACAAACATTTACTCGCCATGTGACAGATAGCCACATAGATATAATTTAGTAATTATATATTAATATTTAAATTCAATATTTAGTGTTTAATAAATAATTGTTAAATGTAGCCTTTTACACATTGACAAACGTTGATAATAACATGTATATGCTTGTTTAAGGTGAAAATAAGCGATTTATTTCAAGATAGCATATCCACCCCATAGGGTTACACTGTAGAGTCATCTGACGTTGGTATCCAATATGGCGCCCATGATTTGAGTTGGCCACACTCTCTACATAAAAGGGCACTACCCAGTCTGACCCCCACCTTACCACCTTAACTAACAAATTTTCTGCGGGAAACCCTGCCTAGGTCACCACTGAGTGACCCAATGAGTCTGTTTTAACAACGATGTGGTTATACCAATAGAGTAGATTCACTGTAACCTTGCAGTGTCTAGAGACACCTAGAAAGGTATTTGATGAAAGAAAGAGATCATGTAGAAATTATAGATTCTCTTACAGTGTTTAAGAATGGTGCTTGATGATGAATAGAGAGAGGAGTAAGAGGTTGATGAGTAGGACCCTCAGCAATGATAATCCCATTAGCACTGTACTGCATGTTAAGCTCTCTACTAATGACTGATGTGTGTGTATGTGTGCATGAGTGTCACAGTGTAAGCGGTCCGTGTGTGTGTGTGTGTGTGTGGCTGAGTCCTGCTCGGACCATACTAATTATCAGACGTGACTCACGTGAGGGTAATTACAGTATCTGAGACAGTAGGAACAAGGCTATGAATGACCCAGAAGTCCACAGACTAATGAAGCGATAAGACACTCTCTCACACACACACACACACACACACACACACACACACACACACACACACACACACACACACACACACACACACACACACTCTCTCTCTCTCTTTGTCTCTATGACTCGCTCTCACCTCAGAGAGACAGGAACAGAGCGGGAGAAGGAAAGAGACAGCAAAAAAAGACAGAAAGGGGAACAATGTTTCCCTCAGACTGCATTAGAGAGAGTAGAGAGATTTGGGAGGAGCTGTCAAGAGACGCTCTGTCAGGCAGCTTCAAGCTCAGCCCTCTCCCTAGTATTAACTAATCTGGCTGCTCTCTGTTCTCTGTCATATCTGGCCACGGCTGCACAGCACTGGTGTCCGCTTCCACAGGAGCAGATTAAGGCTTGGCTACCCGAGACTAAACTCTCTATTGAAGAATCATCTAGGTGTAATCCCTGTGTGAAGCCAGCCCTGTACGGTACAGCGCATATATCTAACACCATGCCTATTATACACAGCAGGCTGCAAACTCAGGAGATACAGGAGACAGGCATGAGGATGGTTTGCTGTGTACTGGCAGCAGAGCCTCAGGGTTACTTTAAATTGTTATGTAAAATGAGATGGGTTCACAGAAGGTGGACCCCCCCCAGGAACACATCAACTAATTCAGGGTTCTGACGGGATGTTTTTCACCTTAGTGATTAAAATGTTGAAATGTTAATACACTGTGTCACATATTTCTTTAATAATCCTGTCTCCTAGTATGTCTTAATTGTCACAGTTCGGACTCAAACCCTGGACCTCTGCGTCGAGGCATAAGCCTCTCAGTATATGTGCGCCCGCTCAACCCACTGAACAAACCCGGACACATTTGCATTTTCTATTTCATTCTTTTCATCTGTTGAACCGATGCTTCTACCCAAGCAACGCACGCACACACACACGCACGCACACACACACACACACACACACACACACACACACACACACACACACACACACACACACACACACACACACACACACACACACACACACACAGTGTTTACCAATACCAACTTCCTTAGAACATAAGGAAAGTGAAGTTAATCCTTGTTCTTGAAACTGCATGGTGTTTCAAACCACCTTGTTTTACAGTCACTGTGCTCACAAAGGCATAGGGCATTTCTATTGCTTGTACCAGTTTGTACAACAGCGCCATTGATGCAGAAATTTAAGTGACAAGTGTAATGAAATGCTCAACTCGTGGTGTTGGTCTGTGAGGCAGAGCAGGTTACACTCAGCCCACGCTCCAGCCATCACAGGATCCCCATCGCTGTGGCTCCTGCTCCTGGTGGACTGAATGTCTGTCTGTCTGTCTGTCTGGCTGTCTGTGTGTGTGTGTGTGTGTGTATACATGATTGACTGTGACTGACCAAAATCCCAATTACACAGAAGAGTGTCTCTTCAATGCTGTTCTCTTTGCAAAAATACACAAACAGACATTAACCATCAGACAAACGCACTCACTCATGCACACGAAAACAGAAAAAACACACACACACACACACACACACACACACACACACACACACACGCACACGCACACGCACACGCACACGCACACGCACACGCACGCACACACACGCTGGAGGCACAAGGCACTTCATTTCCTATTCCACCCCTTCTCCTCTTTGGCACCCTCATATTCCACTCTGGCCTCCCCAATACTCAACCCACAGTCACTATAGCAACCTACTACTGCTACTGACAGCAAGAGGGCCAATCATGTCATTACAACATCTGTCAGAAAACAGAGACACACACCCTCAAACATTGATACAACTGCTTATATACCCCCAGCAGCACTTGTCCAGCAGATGTCCATGCATCCTTGCAAACAGACAACAAGGCATGCATCTTTACACACGCTCACAGGCATAGTTTTCACTAACATACACACACACACACACACACACACACACACACACACACACACACACACACACACACACACACACACACACACACAAATGTACACATGCTAAAATTAGGTCAAGTTAAAGACAAGTTTCTTACCTTTGCTCATGGTTCATCTTAAGTTAAGTAAAAATGGGAGCTGAAATAGGACAAGACAAGATTCTTCATGAGAGTTTAATCTGTCAACAAAAATATACCATATTGATTGTTTGCCACTGTTTTTCTTGGCCAGGAAGAATCATTTGCTTGACAACCTGTCTTGGATAAGACAGAAAGATAAATGAAGGGTGGCCTAGACTGGGATTTGATGGTAAAATGGGACGATCAAGTCTGCTATAGAAACATGCCTGCTGGGTATGTTGCTCTGCTGCCACCTGTAGACTAGAACTTGTACTCCACCTACACAAAGTCTCAGGACAGTGACCTGAGAACATCCATCCAAATCCAACTTTTTTAAGTGGGAAAATGGGACCTAGGAAAAGGGTTGTAGTTGAGGTGTGCAAACTAAGCTATCGCTGCACTAGATAGTCGTAGACATGCAGTGTTCCACATGCTGTCTGATTCAAAATCAATCCCCTCGATAACATCTTACTTCCTTCGGTGTACAGTACATGCAACTCCCAGTGAAGCACTCCGCTCGCCTCAGTATACTCTCTGCATCATCTGACGGAACTTTCAAAGAGTTTGATGAAATCTATTTTTGTTTTTTGAAGTTTGCAGTGGCTTGCTATCAAAATGAGTCACACACAAACTCAACACAAAACTCCAGCCAGCCTCAGAAAAGGAAAAGTGCCACACAGAGCAACACACACACGGCCTGTGTGCAGCCCCTGCATCTTTTAACAAACCGAAGAGGGTTGAGCGAATGCTTTATATATAGAATGGTGACGCTATGCAAACTTGAGCGGTAACATGAGAGGAAAGCTCAGCGATGCGTTGGAGAGCTGCATATTCAATAATGTATCAGAGGCAGCGTTTTAAAAACAGCTTGGGATCACCGCTCTGTCTTGTCCTGTCTGCCCGTCTGTCTCTTTGCGTGTCTTCCCTCCAGTCTGTCCACTGCAAAGGCAGCAGATTTGACACTTCTGTGGGGAGCTGATGTTTGGTTAAACTTTCATCCTGACGACAGTGTCTTCACTCGCTCTTGCCGTCCCCCAGGAGGAGTATCTCTCTGTGCTTCTTTTGCTCTCTTTCACAGAAGCAAGATTCCACCCCTTTCTATTTCTTTTTGTACTCCCTCTCTGTGTCTTTCTCAGTGGACATGGCAAAACCTTTTAGCAACATTAATCATACACCAATCTGACCCAGAACAAATCTGCTTTTGACAGCAAGGGAAGGAAAAATATGTGTGTGCCTGTGTTTGTTTGAAGGTCATCATGCTATTCAGTGCTTACCTGCTTCAGTACACAGGTCCACTGTGCTGCTCCATCCTTGAGGAATGAAAGAGTAAGAAATCTCCCCAGAATTCTCCTGCAAGAGAGAAGGACGGTTACAGAGAAAGTAAACATGGACGGGGAGGGAAGGGAAGGGACGAGAAAAAGTGGGAAAGGGATTAGGAACAGAGCCTTAGCCTTTCAGAACTCAATGCTCTTAAAGCCAACTCTGGGTTTTAACTAAGTTCCCCGTGTCTGTGTCTGCTTGCACTTGCCTTTGCATTGGTGTGTGTTTTTATGGGCAGCATTTGGAAGCTTCGATCTGAATGCTTTGACATAAACACAATTAATGTGCAATAATTGTTCCAAAAAGCATGTCAGGTCAAATGGACGGCCCCGGCTCAACTCCTATACTGGGGGAATTTAAGGCTTTTAAGGTTTCCATTCCAGCTACTTACGTACGGGCTGTGAGGGGGATGAGGGGCTGAAAAGCCAGTGGGAAAAGCATACAGCACCTCAGTATGATAGGTACACACTCTGACAGCTCAAAAGGGTTGCATTAGGACACATGTGTGAATACTAGCACTGAGGCGTGTGAAACGTAAGCAAAGAGAGAACATACACACACATCCAGATGTTACTCTTCCATGTTTGATGACTGTAATGACCCTGTGCTGTTATACAGAATTCTTCTGCCATCTATGGCAGTGCAGCAGAGCAGCACCAAGTCGTAGCAAAATAGAAATCACTTCACTGGTGGAGCGAAATCAGGATGGTTCTCAAAGGATCACGGGCCGTTGCACAGTTATTATTATTGTTATGAAATCCGTCCTCTTTTAAACTTTGAGACAAATAACCTTCTGCAGCAGTGCTGCAAATCAGCCACTGCAGTAGATATGTAAATATCCAATCTGAGCAGTTTTAACATAATCTGATTCTTGTTTGTAAACCCTCATTTAAAGCATAACACTTTGCAGCAGGCTGTGACAAGTTGCAGGCATGGTATTTTACAGCAAAAAAGAAAAGCAAAAAAGAATGAGATTACAGCATGTGTACTGTAGACAATATTAAGAGTGGAGGTTCAAGTGATTCTGGAGCAAGGTGCCATAACAAAGAGTCACCACTAGTCTGTGCTGTTACACCACTCCTGTGCTGCTGACCGACTTACTAAATAAGGGCAGAGACAATGATGACAGAATATATTAACTGCAGAATCCGATGATGTAAAGATCATGAGTTATTTAATTACAATGTATGAAATCTAGGACATATGTAATTACTGTTACATTCCTTGACCTCTTAACCCCCCTTGTTTTCAGGTCAAAATCAGATAGCTTTGAGTGCAGCCCCTGCTTGCATATATGCGCACGGTGGAAAATGTATATGCGATCTATGTGTGAAAACTAGTTCACACTTTATTTTCAGTCGATGACACATTCCTCCCTGGATTCCTCTCCACTTGCACCATGTTTCCTCTGTAACGATCTGACAACGGCTGGTAAAATCAGTTTGGTGGGGGATTATTATAAGCATTGGTTACCCTCTATCCAGTTTTCCTCTCCATCATGTTGTTTTCCTGTTGGGTTTCAGTGCTCCCTGGTTGGAAACCACCTTGTTAGTGAGAATGTGCTTCACCTGTGCTGGCCCAGCAGAAGCAATTAAAGCATCAGCAGCCGCGGCAGAGAAAGAGTTTGGAAACTAGATCATTTGGAAAGCTCATGTTGGCGCAAGCAATTTCAGTTTACAGGTCTTGCACAATAAGCTAGGACAAGTTATGTTTATGCTATTTTCGGTGGACACGGCATTACTGTAGTCTTCCCCGATTTTTATGTGCTAAAGTGGCACCCATGGTAAAAGTCTGTCTGAAAACCCTTTTAGTTGCTTTGAATCTCTCTGAGGACTCCCATGGGAGCCCTTCAGAGAGCCTTTGAATCCTTTTCATGCTGATTGTTGAAGTGACTATTCTGTGAGCGTCAAAATGTTGATAGTAATTTGAAGGGAATTCAACTCCAATTGCTCTGTCTGGACATCACCTTAAGGGTTTCTGCCGGTGGCGGAAATGATTCAGGGCAAAGCGGCATATTATTTAGGTCACTAAAATGCTTTCACATACCCTTTTCACTCCATGTACCAAACTATTTCTGCACTGATCTGCACAGCAATGGCCCAGATAATTTTTTGATGTCCAACCCTAACCAGTGCAGTCACTACAACTCGGTTTACTTTGGTTTGGCTTCACTCAGCATGTGTGAAACACTCTTCTTAGGTTTCTGTCAACTGGACTCAACATCAAGGCAAGTGGGTAAGCAGGGCAGCAGAGTGGGCATCAGAAGGCCATCTCTTAAGCCCTACTTACAATGCAGCGTCACAGCAGGGCCATGCATAACACTGACATAATTACCTACAAACTACGTCTAGACACAACCCTCCTCAAGTTGCACCATCTCTTTTACAGTGCCACTTAAGTGTGAAATGTTTCAAGATCATATGCTCATCAGCAATGTACTTTTCTAGAGAAAATACATTTCAAATTTAACTTTGTAAACATGTTTACTCTCTCTCGAGATGTGTGTGCAGCATTGATCAAAGTTGCCCAGGAGGTTATTGCAGGTCAAGTTGGCAGCAGGGATTCTCAGAGCATCATGACACATTTTGCATAAACAACTTGAACTTGTTGACAACTTGTTAATGTGTGTCTGACGTTTAAGAGTTTGCACAGAGGGATAGGCATTTCATCTGCCCCCACAAGGATGATGAAGCGTTCGGAGAGCATCCATGATGCACACATGACTGCAGAATTCAACCGACCCTTTAGGAGTGACCCACTGCTCTTGAACCTGGCCTCCAGTGGAATGGAGATTATTGAACAACAGCTATGGTTTCATGTGTGCTCATCCAACAACCTGTACACTAGTGGCAAGATAACATAGAAGAGACGCACACAATATAGAAATTCAAGTCACACTGTGATCCTACACTACATCAAAAATTAGCTCCTTTTAAAACTTAAAGTAGGATAAGTACAGCTTAATCTGGCATTTTGAGTTAAGTCAGATTACAATGCTCTAGTGTGCATTCATATCTAGGATTTTACATACCAAATGCAGCCAAATTTCTGGGGAGTTAAACCAAAGAGTTGGTCTACAATGTTAGGCCTTTATTGGAATTCTCGAGCAGACATTTGTCCATAGCACACATTAAAACAAGAATAATGAGAGAAATAGTCACAGTTAGAAAAACACAACTTCATGTTGACTGTACTGTATGTTAAAGCTACAGTGCATAGTTTTTGTCTCCCCCATGAGGAATTCTAAACAATGACAACAAAACTGTCGGTGTGTCCACATGACGCAAGCCTTCTATGATTGCGCACCACATCCACCCCTCCTCCACGCAGTTACTTGTAGCCAAGGAGGACATGGAGGATTAAAAACATGATGGACTCTTCAGAAGAGGTAATTATCTTCACTCGAGCTTCTGTGCACGAAAGTCGCCGGACTACACCATTTCGTAAACATAGCCATGCTGAGAAATACAGAGATTTGGGCCATTTGGCAATGGCTTGAATGTAACGGACTTTTATTATTATAAAAAGGTTACGCACTAAAACTTTAAAACAACACTAAAGCACTTTTCCCGCTTCGGTCCCCCTACAGGTTGGAAGCGGAATTGTCCATTACCGCTGTCGTAATGTCTCATTATGTCTCATTCGAACTACAGATCTGCTACCTGATCTGGCAAACTTGCATAATGTAATGGGCAATTCCGCTTCCAACCTGTAGGGGGACCGAAGCGGGAAAAGTGCTTTAGTGTTGCTTTAAATTAGGGTTAAGATGTTTGAGTTAGGAGTTTCTTGTAAGAACATAAGGCTTTTAAACAGTGAATTTAATGACATTTTACAATACAGAATTTAAAGCAGCACTCGACAATACTTATTTTTTTAATCAATAATGGAAAGATGACTCTGTGACACAAACCCACAGAGAATTATAACCAAACTGCAGTTCTCCTCAGCTCTACGGAGCATTTTATTGTCTTTCTGCGCATTGCTATGGTTTCAAAGCCTGCAAATTTACTGTTATGGTTCAGTCTCACCAAAAACACACATCCTTTGACTTCAACAACCTTGTGTCCAGCAGCAGCTGGCAGCTGTTTTCATTTTCTTTTTTAAATAAACCCACTGTACACTATGTGCCCTGCACAAAATGACAGAGAGGCTAAATTAGTAACTAGCTAGTCTGGCTTAACAGATGTACATTGCTGGGACAAATGCGCTGGATGTCAGTCCCCTTCCACTATCTCAGCTATCTACAGTATTTTGCAAGGCCAGCGTTGCTGCATCAGGGTCTGTGATTGGTTTAAAAAACTACAAACAAGACAGAGCATTTTTTTCCCTATCCCAGAATAGATAAGCCAGACCATACTCCAGCGCTGACATATTGTTGTGGAGATAGGTCTGGCAATGCGAGACTAGCAATTAGCTGCTGAACATAGCGGTGTATTAGAATCAAGACCAAAACACAGCTAAATGGAGATCTGATTTACAATAGTTAGAAACACGACTCCAAATAAATGCTAATGTTGCTCTGCTGGATATATAAATAGGCAATTGTTTGCTAACATGTTGAATATATCAAATTTGTTAGGTGATAATGTCAATCTTATGTTAACAGCTTGTCCCCAAGTGGCCAAAAATAATAATTAATGGAGGTGCTAAAGGTGCTTAACTCAAAATACTGAAAAAGGGGTCTGGGATTGCCTCCACACAGACCGTTTACCAACTTGTCAAATAACGACGCTTTGTCGCACTAACTTGCATGCGTGGCTGGAACAGCTACCAAAACAAAGAACAGAGAAGCTTAGATAACAGCACATGCCATTAGTGCACAATATCTTTATATAAGAAAATATGTGTCTACTGCTATATTAATGTTCTGAATGTCAAGTACAGCCCCTTTAAATGCATAACCATGTTTCAAATGTTGGAACAAAATTACAAGCAGTCAGGCAGATAGCACCTTTTTCCTTCAAACGCTACATCTCCAGTTAGTCACCCAGCTGTATAAAAAAAATCTAGTCTGTCGTTAGTTCCAAGACAAGATAACCCTGAGACATCACTAGGGTCAACCCCAAAGAAGACATTACACAACAGTGTTTCAGGCTAAGTAGTACTTAATGCTAATAAACGGACCTTCGTGTGAACAATTGTTGAAAAGTCCCTGAAGTTTCAAGGTCTTTCTGTAAATCACATTAACAATTGTGTTATTTAATGATGTAATGATCTGTTCCATTCTGCCTTTTGAGAGGCCAAACCGATTCAAACTGATACTACTGCTCCACAACTGCACAGATAAAAGAGTTAAAATATAAGAAAGCTAATTCTTTTCATGCTTACTGGAAGGAAGAAATAGCTGCAGCAGAGGATAGCTGCTAGCAATCTCCAACACGGCAAATTCCATGTAATGACACAGTTTACACAAAGGGCACAAGCAGCCCTGCTGTGAAACGGTGTCACTTCTTTGTGAAATAATCCTATATTTTTAAATTCCATTTAACACTGGCGTGAAAAAAAAAAATCACAATGAACTGTTGAGCAGCAGATGCTATTGTGTGCTTGGGGTGGCCCTGCAGTCATGGATATATGGTGACAATTCTGAATTATCATTTGGTAGGTGCAACAAATGACTCATAGCTGTCCTACTTTTAAAGACATATTAGACACTACTGTGCTCAGGGGCCAAGAGAACGAATGACTGAGAGCGCGAAAGAAGTGGAAGAAAGTGTCTACAACACAGAGGGGAAGCAAGAAAAATGAACGGGTGTTAGAGGGTAAGGAAGAGAGAGGGAGATGAGGAGAATTATAGCAAATGAGAAAGGGCAAATGAGATATAAGAGGGAGGAAAGGCTTCTAAAGTGGAGAAACTCTGACAGAGCTTTGCCCTGTTCCATCTGCTCAGCTATCATCTTCAAAGGCAAAATTACATAGTACATCTAATTACCTTGCACAGTTAACATAAAATTGACTCAGTGCTAACATCCTAATTCTTTCACTGGCAAAGACAATGCGTGCAGCTTTTCTCACTAAGAAACTATAAAGTTCTGGATTAGAAACACCTGACATTTCTCTCTCCAAGGAGAGCGAGACTGAGTGTTAATAAGTGCTGAATAAATAGAGAAAAGTTGGCTGACTGTCACAGAGGTGGCGGTGGGTGAGACCAGCATGACATGACACCTGCTTATTTCTTGCTTTTGACGAGGTCACAAATGTTAGGCTGATATTGGAAGCCCATGAGTGCAGAATGGGAATGCTGGAGCGGAATTAGAATGACCATAGAATAACTGCAACGGGTTTCTTAATGAAGCCTCTCAGTCCCTCTGCCAAAGTGACCCATTTTCTCTTTCTCTCTGTTTCTTCCCCCTCTCACTGATACAGCTGCCCCAAATTCTTCACAGGGAAAGAATATGCATATATTTAATTAAAATGGCTTAAATGATTGGAATAGATTCGTATATCCCCTTTCTTCAAACCATTAGTCCTTGGGTGTGCTTGGTCTCCAGCGGGTGAGGAGTCTGACGGGGTCAGTCTTCATTCTCGGGAGAAAATGTCACCATGGAGATGGCATATTGCAATAACACAAATGAACTTTAAAGGACAAGACGGGATTGAAAAGATGTTTTAATTGTTTATGTTTGGGTGTGTATTTATATTGTAATTGCTTTTTTTTGTAAAGTACCAATCCTCTCTGACTGATTTCCTGGACAATCTAATGAAAAATTAGGATAGCTCTTTTTTCCCCCCATTTTGATTTGAATGCAAAATGTTTTTAAATGTTCATCAGACTTCTTGGATTTGATTGTTCCGACATAATGTCACTGTTTAAATTAAAAGAACTTAGGAGGGTTTATGAAGTAAAAGTGTAGGGTCTGGTCCAAATTGCAAACCCTTGCAAGATAGCTAGATATTTTGTTAAATATCTTGCAATTACAAAATTCCCTGGAGCGACTGATTATACGGCATTCAGACACCCACTATAAGTGTGCAAGGTTGTTCGCTGAACAGAAGATGATCTGTTACCATGCTTGGAACAGAGTTTTTCCAGAGGTGCTTCTGAATATAAATCTGATCTTGGACTAGTGGAGTGAGCTAAGACTGTATATCCACTCATGACATCTGGTTCACATGCTCGTTTTGTTTGCCTTTTCTTCCATAAAACTTTCTTTTCTTCACCAGTATTGGGCAGTAAACCATTACACAGTGAAAAGTTGTTATCAGTAGACTGTAACTCTGGGCATACCCTGCACAATTTGAGCCTGTTTCTGACCCGATTTCTGAGCCGGAAGACTCATTTTAGAGTCAGACTGAATTTCAGCTTTGACGAGGGTTGTTGTTGCCGTGCAATGTAAAGGAAGGAGCGGGGGCCAATTAACTGCTCCAAACTGGCTGTTGGACGAATTCATAACATCAGAAATATTTGTCTTCTTTTTCTCCTTCTTTGAGCAAATAAGCCTATACCTTCCTTGGAGATTTTAAACAAATCTTTATTGACAATTGTCAAAAGCCATAAGGCCAACGGGCCATTTTATTTTCTATTTTTCACATACAGTGTGAGCACTCAGGTCGTGGCTTGATGATTAGACCGTACAGTGTGAGCAGATAAATCGTGAGCTTTGGCTTTACATCGCAGATGATTTACTCATACAGTATGAGTTAGAATTAAACAACATTTCCAAAATCGTACAGTGTATGCCCAGCTTAAGGGATTCAGTAATTACAATACTCACAGTAATGCTCAGTCAGCTTATTTACATCCTTGGCGGATGGAGGGTTGATATCAGTTTGCTGACAGACTGTTGGCTTGGCACATAGGCTAGAGGTGTGGGGAGGCAGTTCGTTTCTACCAAAAGGAGGAGGAATAAGACTAATTTCACAGTTGTTTTGTTTACATATTGGGTGCTCTTCACTTTCTTGCTAAAGCCTGAGTTGGAGGCTAACACATTAAGCTGGCTGTTGAAGGTGAGTAACTGCAGATAATGTGATATTTGGCTATGGAGGCTTTGGAATTGTTTAAAGGCACCTTTGACTGTGCTGGGCTGAGTAATGAAAATAATATAATGTGTAATGTAACATTTTTTTTGCGGTTGAGTAATAAGTTAGGGACCGTTCGGTATTTATGGAATGGACCACCGGAGGAAAATAGGGGAGGGTCATGTGTTTTTATTCTTTGTTGATGGGAGGGTCATCCAATTTTTTTTTTTGTCTACAGGGGAGGGTCTCCCAACTTTTGTATTCATGAGAAGACCAAAATTTCAAAGTGGCTTGTTTGGTGCATATTTATCCATGTAGCTCCATGAAGCTCTCTCAGTCTCGGCCCCTATTGGTGGCAGATGGGTCCCTCCTTGTTTAGTCAGCCAGACAATTTGAGCTGTAGCTTTAGAGACCATGGGATTTCCCAAACTGAATAAATCCCGCTCGCACATATAAACACAAAACTGCTTTGCTAGCTCAATCGTGTTGTAACTGTTGTCTGCTGAAAAAATAATTTTATTCATTAGCATGATTGCCATACTGTTTAGTTCAAAAACATCCAAAACACCGTACGAAAACATAGCTGACCAGACGCAAGCTTTTATTTTGAAAAGCCGAAACTCACGCCACGGATAACACCAGCTGGCAGCCGGGAAGGCATGAGACGGGAGGTATATCCTTTCAGTCCCGGTGATTATTTGTGAAATTGTGCAAACGACAGCCTTTTCAAGGGATTTGAGAAGGAAGGAGTTGTAGCATGCAAGCTCCCAAATTGACGCTCGTCTGAGAAATGGAGTTTTGGATAATGTTCAGCTTTGGCAGCTTTACCTATATGCTAAAATATACAATAGCCGATTTCAGGAACGTAGTTATAGGAAAAGTCCACTACTAAGCAGTTCTACTAACTACTCTCCCCCAAAACCGTTTTTTCCATTGCATTCGCACTGGCCAAGTGGCCATAGGGACTATAGGAGGGGTAAGGGAGTAATGCAAGCACGGCAGCGGTCTTTATAGCGTTAAAATCATAAAACAAATACAACAAAAAAATATTAACTAAATACTAAATAAATAAGTATTAACTAAAATACTAATTTAAGCAAGTCTCCCGAAGAGAAATGGGTATCTCTCCCTCCCCCGCCTCTGCGTTGTGGACGTGTGTGTGTGTGTGTGTGTGTGTGTGTGTGTGAGTCGGCCGGACAGCAAGGTTGTCAAGGCCGCAGGGCACGCTTGTGGAGTTTAACTCCGAAAAGACAGTAACCACAGGTTCCCGTTAATCTTATGATGAACATGTGTTTTGATATTTAAACAAACAAACCGTCAACCTCGAAATAAAAGCCTCTTATTTACGAGAGCGGTCTGAGAGACCTCCAGCTTACAGCGGGGTCTCTGAGCAGGACTGGCCGAGCAACGAGCTAGCGGACGCCTCACTTCATGGAGCTTCTCACCTCTGAAAACTTTGAAGCAAATTGTAAAGTTGGCATCAATTTTTGCAAGACTGCCTATATTCAAAATGTTAACAGTTCATTTCTCGCCTTAAAACGTTCTCAGAATTGAATTTAGTGATGAATAAGATGGCGAAAACTGTTAAAATTGTCCTGTTGTTGGTCTGTCTGTACCAGAAACCTGACCCTCGTTAACCTAGGTCCCTATGCTGAACAGGGAACAGCAAAAAGACCCTGCCCTGAAGTAGGAGCTGAAAGAGTTACAGGAACTGCAGCCAGAGGGACTTAAAAATCCCCAAATTGGTCCAGTCGGAACACAAGAAAAAAAGAGTTCTAGGAATTTTATGTTCTAGGAACTGCAAAAATCCCTCCGGTCGGAAAGCGGCTAAATATACTATGACTGAGTAAGCCTAGTGACGAGTCCATAGCAACCAGTGTTGTGCTTTGCTGAATGGTCTCAATGTTTTATATCATGTGAATACTAGTTTACTAGATGAGTAACTTAGTATTTGAAGTAATGCAAGAAGTGTGCATTTAGTTTCCATGCTTATTGTGTTTCCACAACGTTAGTGAGTAAATCTACTGAAATGGCCATCACACCTTAACAGAGGAGTGGGATGCATCAGATGAGAATGCAGCCGTTTAGACACCCATGTCAATGCTGTAAAAAAACAATGTAAATCTGTACAGCTTTGCCAAGCACAAATCAGTACAATAAATTGTTGGGGGGTCATGTTGGAGGGTCATCCAAAATGTATTGCTGATGAAGGGAGGGTCAGGTCTATTTTGGCTAAAGGTCCCAAAACTCATCTGGTGTCCCCTTAAATAAATAACAGTCCTTTAAGTAACTTTTTTACTTTTTGAGTGCTGGTCTTCATTTAGAATCTCATAGCGTAAAATATCTTCTACAATCTGACACTTTGTTGTAAGCTGTTGGTTTTTCTACACTGATGCCGTTCTCTCTTCACATCAGGAAGGAGGAGCAGATTTCTCCTTTCATTGCTTCTCTTGGGCTGTATATGAATGTGCATGCGTGTGTGTGTGTGCACACGTGTTTGTTTCTTCCCAAGCATCTGCCGTCATCCTGCTGGTGAAATACGAGGTGCATATAAGTCATCCAGTGAGAGGTAGTCACTAATAGGATAGAGGCTGCTCCACAGGAATGAGATATGGCCTTATTACCCACCTCACTTCCTTGCAGCCGGTGTCCTCCCGTAAAAGCACAACAACACTGTTCCTGTCCTCTCTCCTACACATGCTCCATCCATCCATCCATCCATCCATCCATCCATCCATCCATCCATCCATCCATCCATCCATCCATCCATCCATCCATCCACTCCCTTCTCTTTTTCACTTAGCCCCCACCTTTCCTTGGGGCTTTTTTTTATCATTCTCCTCCCCCAGCCTCTTTACTTTTCCTCCCTCCTTCCCTCCACACTTCTTTTCTCTTTACCTCATTCACTCCTTTTCCCCACACCCCCCGTCACCTCCCCTCCCCTTCCTCCTTTCTTTGCCACTTCCTTATTTCCCCACCTCGAGCACCTGATTTCTACCCTGCATTTAAATAGCCTCTTCCACACCTCTCCCCTCTGCATAGCACCTACCTGATTTAGTCAGATCTCTTCTTTCCCCATATCTCCCTCCTCCCCCCTCCTTCCTCTCTGCTCCAATCCTACCTCAACCTGACCCATTCCTCTCCTCTCCTTTCATTTCCTTTCCTTTCCTCTCCATACTCTTCTAAACTTTCATCATATGCCTCTCCGCTTGATCTATTAATCTCTCTCTGTTCTCGCTCAGCCTTCCTTATCCCCTTGGCTCCTTTCCTCCCTCCCTTCCTCCCTCCTTCTCACCCTATTTTCCCCTCCTCTCCCAGCCTCAGCACCTGCTTCTGAAGCTGTCTCGACTGGCAATGAAATGAGGATGGAAAGAGGGAGGAGGTGGATGGGTGCATAAATAGCAGGAAAACAGGAAAAAAAGAAGGATAAAAGGAAAAAGAGACAATGAGGAGAGTGGGGGTAAAACAAGGAGATGGGAGTGTTTGAGGAGACGGATAAAGTGGATAGAAGAGTCGAGTGGATTACATGAAAGAGTGTAGAGATATTGTAAAAGGGTTTATGATCTGAAGTAGAGAAAAAAAAATCCCAGTAATTTTTCATAGTTCCTTGAGTTTTTACCCTCTGCAAATTGTTTGGCATCTTCCAGAGAACACAACAGCAACCATTTTCTGTGGTTCAGTGCTTCACACCCACTGGATACCTCTGTCCACTCATCTTTCATTTCATTCTTGAATTGCGCCCCATTTTTCAATGTGATAAACCTTCCCCAATTCACACATCGTATCAAAGGTAAGAAACGTGATCCAAAGGGAATTTGTCCGTTTCTTCTTGATGAACGACTTCATGAATGAATTTTTGTGGCATGAGTCCCGTCATATTGTAGGAAGAAGTGAGTAGAGGAAAAAAGAAATGAAAGCTCAATCGAGTGATGAGTGAGGCAAATTAGGACACACACACACACACACACACACACACACACACACACACACACACGGTTGATGGTCTGTGTGTTTGTGGGGTTCAGAGTGTTATATGTGTGTGCGTAACAGAAGGAGGTGTCCTGTCTGTAACAGGATGTGATAATTAACCTTTCTCCTGCTGAGCGAAGCTATGAAAGCTAAAGCTTTAAGTGGGGTTTTATCACAAACATAACACAATACACAACTTAAGTTGTTTAGAGCTGTTGTAAACATACAGTGACATTGTGCACTGGACCAGTTCATGCAGTGGTCATCTTCTATATGTATCTATATATCTAGCCAGCCATTAGTCAAGATGAAGCTAATTTGAACTGCTTTATATACTGGGGTAGTTTATCTTTAGCTGTGAATGTACTTTAAATAATAACAATATCTGTATATGTTTGCTTTGGTGCCCAGGGTTATACAAGTACCTTATAAGTGTACTTAGGTGCAATACTTGAGTAAATGTTACCTTCCACAATGTAGGCCTAACTAAGTACATAAACTCAAGTACTGCAGTTAAGTACACATTTGAGGTACTTGCACTTTACAAATGTTTCCAACAATATTCTAACCCAGAGAAATGTTATTTTATTTCAATGACATGGGACGTGGTGCGAGACGTCTATAACCTGCGGACAAAAAGCGGACATCAACTTTTCAGCTTTAGGGCCAAATTATCTCTTTACACATTGCTCTTGGACAAATTTGGGCCAGACGTTACAGAAAGCTGGGTTTGTGCTGAACATTTTGATATGAAACACATGAGGATTATACAAATAGCCTACCCTTAGCAGGTGAATCCAAAAGGATATGTAAAAATGCCCTTACACCTACAGAGGGAACATTAGCCCCCACCCAGCCACTACCATTACAGCAATCCGAACCCAGCCAGCACAAACTCCAGCGCCGGGTGCTAACGAGGCTAAATGGCAGTTTAATAATCCATTGGGAAAAAGACCAGAGGGTAAAGGGGCAGAGGGTAAAGTAAAAAGAAAGCTATTTCTACACCACTAACAAGGCTCAAAATAGCACCACACTTCTACGGTAGCATAATGAGGGTCCCTACATGTAAACCGAAGCATTGACAACTTTGTAAGTGTACAGACAGTTTATTAAAAAGATAGTTTATAGGGGTGTGACGAGACACTTACTCCACGAGACGAGACACATCACGAGATTGGGTTCACGAGAACGAGACGAGACGAGATTTTTAAAAGAAATTTGAAGAAATCCTCAATGATGAAATATATGAATGGAAAATAGTTTTTTTATTCAACTGACCTTGGCTTCTTTGTAGAGGTTTGGGACTACAGTGCGAGTTAAATGCGCGTGATGGGATGGCGTACCTCGTTTCCAGTGTGTGGAGGAGTCGCGAAATCCAACATTTTCCACCACAGAAAATGGCCTCATATCAGCTGCAATGAAAACGCCTATGTCCCTCGTTATTGCCGTGGCTCTTGCACTTACCGGTGGCAGAGATGCAAAGGCTTTTAGAGTTGTTTGCCCTTTTAATGTTTTCGTCGCGGGTGCAGTAGTTAGTAGAGAGCTGTGGTGGTGCTGTAAGTGTTTTTGCATAGTGCTCGTGTTAGCGCGCGGTATACGGCATTTTTTTTCTTACAATGTTTACATATTGCGTTCGTCTTGTCTGTCACTCTTTTCGCCGTTTATTATTTCGCGAGGAAAACCAAAATGTTGCCACACAAATGATTTAAAAGTGGCAGGGGGATCTTCAATAGTAATTTCACGCTCCATCACGCTGACATAACATCGCCTCACGAGACAACTTTTCACCTCGACGAGAAATCTTGTCACGTTTTAATCTCGCGAGATCTCGTAAAACGAGATCTCGTCACACCCTTAATAGTTTATAAAGACTGCACATCACGTATACAAGCAGGCGCCATCTTGAGAAAACAGTCATGACCAGTCGAACGATGAACGCCGTGCAACCAGTTACCAGTAAAATAGCTCAAACACGGCGTTTGTGCCCCAAAAACATTATAAGCTAATCAGCGGTTTGCGCTAGCTTGTTTCAAGCTAGAGACACATTTGATTAGCATGAAAACACAGCCCAGAGAACGGTTGACTCGGTACCCATATGTTATTAACCCCTAGGTTCATTTTGCGCCGGAATTGTCCTTTAACAATAAAAACTCCAATAATCTCATGCAACTTCACGACGTCATCAAAAGTCTGGCAAAAAAATTACATATTGTACATTTAAGTCACATTTTCAATGCAGGACTTTTACTTGTAACAGAGTATTTCTTACAGTGTGGTATTAGTACTTTTACTTAAGTAAAGGATCTGAATACTTCTTCCACCACTGCACCACCACTTACAAAGATGCACATGCACAGAAAAGGAAACAAAAGTCAGAGTCTTAAGTGAGCGCCAATATGGCAGATGGGCCAGCAGTAGAGAAACATATGACTCTGAGCCCCCGAGTGAGTCTCCAGTAGCAGTGGGCCAGCCAAACCTTAGCCACTAATGAGGCTCTACACACAGTCCCAACAGAGCCCACTCCAAACACTGGAAACCAGACACACACAAGGAGGGAGACAGAAACTAAGATGTAGACGCATGCCCTCACACACACACATACACATACACATACACACACATGCAGACAAGCACACACATATCAGAGAAATGTTCAAATCTGCCGCACAACCTTGGGCTTCAAAGCAAATAAACACTAAGGGGCACACTAACATGGCATGTGTTTGGTTAAAACCTTGTAGCTACAATTGTGGAGCTTTTTATGTTTTAAATTCTTTGGAGGATTGGCATCCCTCTCTACTAGTCCTCAGTTCTGAGGTGTGGGTGACTTGGACACATTTGAGCAGCAATAATTATAGTATTACAGCATTTTCTCAATACTGATATGTGACAGTATTTCATATTCAAATGTAGGGTGAAATGTTTAACAACCTCTTTGAGCCAAACATTTTTTTATTGTTCCTTCAAATACTTGGACAATTATGTTCAAATAATTTATCAGCTACATGTGCAATTGTGTTTTTTTTATTCACTGCTGCTACTTATATTCATACTGTACTTATTTATGTTTGTACTGTTTAATGTTGACACTGCACTACAATAGAATTTGTACAATCCATTTGAAACAATCTTTTTAACCTAATCTTACTTGTAACCTAATATCACTTACTTCTACTTAACATTTTATTTACACTCACCTAAAGGATTATTAGGAACACCATACTAATACCGTGTTTGACCTTATCCTATCAATATGGGCCAAGATTTCTAAAGAATGCTTCCAGCACCTTGTTGAATCAAGAATTAAGACAGTTCTAAAGGTGAAAGGGATCCCCCACACCATTACACCACCACCACCATCACCACCAGCCTGCACAGTGGTAACAAGGTATTATGGATCCATGTTCTCATTCTGTTTACGCCAAATTCTGACTCTACCATCTGAATGTCTCAACAGAAATCTAGTCTCAATCGACCAGGCAACATTTTTCCCATCTTCAACTGTCCAATTTTGGTGCGCTCGTGCAAATTGTAGCCTCATTTTCCTATTTTTAGTGGAGATGAGTGGTACCCGGTGGGGTCTTCTGCTGGTGTAGCCCATCTGCCTCAAAGTTGTGTGCGTTGTGGCTTCACAAATGCTTTGCTGCATACCTAGGCGCGTAGGCAGTAATGGGCCAGGGCGGCACCGGCCAGCCCACTTTAGTCACTGGCCCGTCCAGCAAAGTTTGGTCAAAATACGTTTTGTTATGAAAAATATTCAAATGTATTCAAAAAAAGAAATAATAACAGAACTAGCTAGTTGTGTGTGTTTAATGTGTATTTTCTTCTGATTAAAACATAGGGCCTACAATCAAACAATTAGATCAAACACCTTCAGAACGTAGTTGGTTGCTATGGTAACAACAGGCAGACTCTCCGGGCTGCCTTCAGCAGCTAACGTTAGCTAGCTGGCTTTTTAGACAATGTACCATGGATGTGTTAAGCAATGTACTGTTAAAAGTTACCGCGACAACAATGGCTTCTCTTTAAAGTGGTATGGACAGTTTTCTTGGATGGAATACAGTGTAAATAAGGACAAGCTTTTCTGCAGCATGTGCAGACATTTCCCCAGCGGAGCTGACAGCCCATCAGCCAGAGAGGAGTTTGTTTGAGTGCTACAAGGCCCTCACAGAGGTAACATTAACCTGTTAACATCCACCTCTTTTGCCTGATTTTCGCCTATTTCTCGTTCCCAAAGGGAAAAGCTTATAACAGAAGAACTGCAAGGCCAAAATGCATGTATGAGGCTTCATTTGAAACCTAAATTCTTCTACTCTAGGGACATGTGCTTGATTAGCATGTGATTAAAACACAACATACACTACAGCAGTTCAAACATGGTTCAAAATAGTTATTTTGGTCCTGTCTAAAAAAACGTAATTTTTGAAAATAAATAACAAAAAAATACTTTGTGCCACACTATGCAGAACACAACACATACATTCTAGACCTTTTCAAGAAGACCTCTATAAAGTTTCAGAACTCTAGTCGTAACCTAATGGGAGCTAGGGAGTTTTCAGTATTTGGTATAACGAGTGTCACCGGTGAACCAAACCCTCTCCAAAACTTCTCCAAGTGACCAAATGTTGCTAAATGCTTTTACTCACTTCTATGCTATTAGAAAAAACATACGAAATACTTAAAATTACTTACAAAACCTTTTTACATTCATTCAAACACTGTTGATCATATTTTTTTCTCATAAATCACATGTATGCGCATGCTGTCTTTGGGAGGCGGGGCTTAGGGCTGTTACCCATTCATTTGGACTGGTTCCCATTGGATATTCCTATCATGCTATATACCGTTGGAAAGGGAATGTGATTGGCTACAACTGCCATGATTGACATGTTGATAGCCAATGACAGCTTTTTCTAAGATGGCTGCTCAGAGAGATGACGCAGCGTATTGACGCTCCACAGTGGGAGCGCTTGTTGGGCGTCCGGGGCTGTCCCGGGGTGAAAACTTAACAGAAAACGGTGGGGATGATTTCAATTTGTAGGCAGCAACCTGAGGAAAACAAACATACCCAGCAACACGGTGCAGGGCAAGGAGAAAAATATTATTTCAGACGGAACGAGATCGGCTAATGAAGTTAGCAGACAGTTAGCGGACAATTAGCATGGGTTCTACAGGACAATATTCATAACCTGGATTACTTCTTGTGAAAAAACCTTGTTAACCTTTTGATCTGTGGACACTTACGGACTAGAGGAATATAAATAAGCCAGGAATGGACGAAGATTGGTCATGACCGAAAGAACGAGATCCAGGGTACAAGCGGCCGAAATGGGTTTCCTCAGGAGGGTGGCTGGCGTCTCCCTTAGAGATAGGGTGAGAAGCTCAGTCATCCGTGAGGAGCTCGGAGTAGAGCCGCTGCTCCTTTGCGTCGAAAGGAGCCAGTTGAGGTGGTTCGGGCATCTGGTAAGGATGCCCCCTGGGCGCCTCCCTAGGGAGGTGTTCCAGGCACGTCCAGCTGGGAGGAGGCCTCGGGGAAGACCCAGGACTAGGTGGAGGGATTATATCTCCAACCTGGCCTGGGAACGCTCAGGATCCCCAGTCGGAGCTGGTTAATGTTGCTCGGGAAAGGGAAGTTTGGGGTCCCCTGCTGGAGCTGCTCCCCCCGCGACCCGACACCGGATAAGCGGACGAAGATGGATGGATGGATAGATGGACGAAGATTGAGCGTTTAGGACAGCGTACAGGTAGGGAAGCATCACAATTTTTTTTTTTAAATAGCATGAGCACTAAGATCATGAATAATGCTTTGGTGCTTATGATTTCAGTAAAATGAACTGAATGATTCAATTGCAGAGAATTTTACCAATCAAACAATATACAGCATGTCCATATTGACAAAAGTTTTGAACTTTTGTGGTTAAATACTATTATGTAACACATCAGAACACGTCTGTTAACCCCGACGTCTGTTAACAGGTTAATCATCACATACACACAGTACAATGTAGTGAAATTCTATTACTGCATTTAACCCATCCTAAGTATTAGGAGCAGAGGACAGCTATACATACAACTTGGGGTTCAGTGTCTTGCTCAGGGACACTTTGACATGTGGCCGGAGGAGCCTGGGATTGATCCACCAACCTTGTGGTTGAGGGGCAACCACTCTCCCTTCGAGCCACCCAACATGCAACAACAGTGAACTTTTCATGTAGTTTCTGTAATTGGGCCTGTGTACTTTTTCGTTCATTTGATTTCCGATTTTGTAACGATATCCAAATTTGAAAAATTGGTAATTTTAAACAGGTTAAGTCAAACGTGTTTCATGATTCTTGTGTTATTAATTAAGTAACCTAACCTAGTGACCTTCCTATTTAGTAAGAAATGGTGAACACTGATGATGGCTTCTAGCTGAAACGCGTTTGTGTTTTGCCCACATTAAATAAGAAGATAACTTATCTGTGAGTGACGTAGTTTTTAGTTTTCTTTGACCCTGTCACTGCCGTGGACTCAATACACTGTCTAAGATCATGACCTGACCGTAGTCCTGAAGCAACAATGCATTACATGTGCAATTTCTGTCTGATGTAGGCTATTCTATGTCATGCAGTATGTAAACGCCTTCTCTGCTGTGTGGGTTCATGTTTAGTTGCCACTTTGTGCAATAAAATGGTTCATTTTATAACAGTGCTGTGCAGAGCCAATGCTGTTGGTTCTGCCGGTGCAAATTGCCCATTCTCACTGACCTCTAGCATCAACAAGGCATTTTTGCCCCCCAGGACTGCGGCATACTGGATGTTTTTCCTTTTTCAGACCATTCTTTGTAAACCCTAGAAATGGTTGTGTGTGAAAATCCCAGTAAATGAGCAGATTGTGAAATACTCAGACCAGCCGCTCTGGCACCAACAACCATGCCACACTCAAAGTTGCTTAGATCACCTTTCTTTCCCATTTTGATATTCAGTTTGGAGTTCAGGAGATTGTCTAGACCAGGACCACACCCCTAATGCATTGAAGCAGCTGCCATGTGATTGGTTGATTAGATAATTACATTAACGAGAAATTTAACAGGTGTTCCTAATAATCCTTTAGGTGAGTGTATTTCTTATTGTAGATATGTTACTTTATTTACTTTATACACTTATTGACTGCTCTTTCTTACTCTTCTTTTACCTTGAATCTGACTGTGAGCAACTGCATTTAAATAATTTCCCTCAGGGGATCAATAAAGTATTCTGATTCTGATGATTCTGATATGTGGTCATAGCAACTTTTAAATTGTTCTGATGGCAAAAAATTCTGTTTGTAGAAAAATGGGACATCCTTGTGATAATCCGTGCAGTATTTACAGCTAGTTGCTTTTAAACCATTAATTCTTAGTGGTTTTGGGTCTGGGTGTCACCAAAGTCAAAAATGTTAAAATATGACACATAGAGTAGCCTAGGTGCTTAAATTTGATGTTTTTAGTTATTCTGGCTGATAAGACAACTAAAGTTGAAGTTGTGCTGTGGACAATGTAAGGTCATAAAACTACAATACTATGCAACAAATGTAACATAGTGTGAGGGAAATTGTCAATCAAGGACAGTATGTTTACACCCACTCCTGGGAAGTGGTCTAAGGCCGGGCAGCCAAAGAGCGTTTGCAGGTTGCACAACGTGAGGAACACCACACTGCCTTTTTTGTTGAAGACACCCCGATCAGACCAGTTGCGTTTTTTTTATTCTTGCTAGGCAACCATCTAATCAACTGTCCTCAGCCAACCGTTATTTTGCTGTGAAGTTAAATGACGTTGGATGTTTTTTCCGCTCTGAGTTGGGGGGTTCAACTCGAGGAGTTCAGGGGCGCTCCAACAAAAAACATCTGAGATGTTCAGCAATGCAAAAGCAGCAAGCAAAACGCTTCACTCTCATTGAAAACAATTACAAAAATAATTTTTGCCTTTTACTATATTTTTTTTCACTTTTGTATCGTGGGTGTGTAGGGCCTTAAAAACTTTAATTCAAATTCAAATATGTAACTTTATTTATTTTATCTAAAAATGAACTGTTTACTATCATATTTAAATTTTATTTAGTCAACTACAATCATATGAAGAGACTATACACATTCATCTTGAATTAAAGTTCTGCTGTATTTTTTTTTTCGATACATTTTTTATTGTTTTTTATAATTAGAACATACAAAACATACAAATACAATTGAACAAGAACAAAAACCCTATCCCCCCTTTGCGGTCTTGAGGAAAACATAAACAAAAACAGAAATCACACCTTGCCTAGTCACTCTCCTCTAATTCTTGTGATGCTGAGGTGATTAGGACTGATACTTGTGCTGCTGCGTTTTTCCATAGGTCTATAGTCGATGATTTGGCTTTGTTAATCCTTGCTGTAGAAAGCTCAAGCATAACTATTTCTAGAAACTACGGCAACAATCGGGTCAGTAGGAAGTCAACATCCTATCACATCAGATATTATTGATGTTGTTTTATTCCAGAACTCATACACCTGTTCACACTCCCAAACCATATGCAGGAAAGTTCCAGTTTGTTCAGGTTGACTGAAACGTGCAATAGGGAGTGAGAATGACTTAAAGAGACATATCTTTTCTGAGGAGTCCAATATGTCCTATGACATACAGTATGTTGAAGTGGATCTGCTATTTGGGTTCTAGGAGTAATGGAAAATGTTGTCCCAAACTGTCTCCAAATAAATTGCGTTCCCCTCAGGGCTCAGCTCTCGCTCCCATTTCCTTGCTATTGGGAGTTCTCCTATAGATACTTGCAACAGTTTAGCATAGATCTTGGATGCTAATCCTCTCACAGGAAAATCAACTAACCATTTAATGACTGGGTGCGCTTCAAGACTGTTTCCCCATGGTACTCCATAACATTTTAGGGCTGATCTTAAGCGCAGATACAAGAAGAAGGATGTCCTGGGGACCTCAAAACTAGCTCTTAGGTCTTCAAAACTCAACATACCTTTCTCATTGAATAACTGGTTTACAGTATAAATGCCTCTGTCACTACACTGCTACAAGCAAAGGGTTTGTTACCAGACATTAGTGTATTGTGCCAAATTGGGGTGTTCAAATGCCACTTGTTGATGTAGCATAGTTGCTCCTCCACCTGTTTAAAGTTAGTCAATGTGTTGGTGATAATAGGGCCATAGGCTAGCATAAATTCTTTTGGACACACACCTGCAAAGGCAAGGTCTTGCAGTCTTAGACTTCCAGTGAGGTTTTGCTCTATTTCTTTCCATGGGACTGTAGATGAGGGGGCCATCCACACTCTGAGGGCCCGTAGCTGAAAGGCTCTGTAGTACACTTTAAGGTTGGGGAGGGCCAAGCCTCCCGTGTTTGAGGTACGTTGCAGGATTATTTTAGCCTAGGTTGTTTATTATTCAAAATATATTGCCGAATTAAGGTATCAAGTTTCTTCCAGAAATGTATCGGTGGGGGTAAGGGGATCATTGTGCTTAAAGCCCCAGTGTGTAACGTTTGTAGTTGTTCATTATCAAAATCTGTATTGCCCTTCACAAACTTGTCCTTTTTCATGAATATTGACCACCACCATCAATTTCAAGTATTCCTATTAGCTTGGAATTTTACATTTGCGCTTGCATGAACTGGGGTAGACGCTCCATAATGATGGGCCATCTTGAAATACGTTAGCTGGTAAGGGACATACAGGCTATACTGATCTGCCTTTCGTGTTTTCGACTCACAGCTGCTGCTGATGTATCGTCGCTTCCTGGCCCTGGCAAGTTTGAAGAAGGAAACATGGAGGACCACATGCAGTGACGGACTGGTAATCTGGCATTTTGGCAGATGCCAGAGGGGCCGCGGGCCGCCATAGGCCGTTTGAGCCGGCCGCCAAACAGAGAGCCGCATAATTGTCAAAGCCATGCGGCCACTTATTTGTAAACAGCGGCCCATATAATTTCTCTTGGCCCCCTTTCAAGCATCAATAATAACGGTCTTTGTCCAAACAATAGCCAAATTTGTCCAAATCCTTCACACCTAGTAATAACGTAATCTGATCAGTATTTATACCACATATGAGTCTCTCTATATCACATTCATGGTTACCCTCTACAGTCACTAACTTTTATATTAGTCTGTATTGTTTTGTAGCAAAATTACTTATTCAGATCCAATGTTCAAAAACGTAAACGTCCATGGTTTGAAATAAAACTAATCTACCTGCATTTCTTTTATTTAAATATTTGTTTGCAAAAGTTAAAATGAAACAATGCCTTCTAGGAATTTCAAGACAGAATCGAGTAGCGTCTTTATATATACTGTCTATGGTCTGCGTCAGCGTGGTTGTTGGAAGTTGAAAATTGGAAGCTTTACTGTTGACAAAAAAATTAATCGAGGTATCAAGCGACACAAGGGGTGGGGGGGCAGAGAAAAAGAGAGAGAAATATAAGAGAGCACTGTTGGCTGACGTTGAAAATGCTGCAAACTGACTGATTTGTTTTTAAAATCAAGTGGAGCTTCAGCTAGCATTAGCGCTAATACTGCTAGCATGCTGCAGGAGGGAGTGTAGGTCCAGTAAATTTGGCTACTTCAGAATATTATATTATTATGGAGCGGCTGGCTCTGATGATTTATTCTTTTTTTAATATATACATATGTCTATGTTTTGGTGCAGTTGTTTATAGCATGAGAATTTAAGTTTACCATCACTGGGGCTATCAAAAGTGCGTGTTCTTTCCGTGCATCAAAAGTTCTATCTATCTATGTAGGGAAGCATGTATGGTGATGCTCAAATATGTAATTTTGCTTTGGGTTGGTGGCACATGCCTGTTGTTCAATAAAAGATTAGATTTATTCCAGTTTAATCTGGATATTACAGATTTTATTTTGCCTTAACGGTTCAAGAGAGATTGCAAAAGGCATGGGGGATAGCGGACATCCCTGTGGAAACGGGAAACGGCTGAGAGTGCAATCCATTGGTTGAGACTATGGCCGTGGGATTCGCATACTGTATAAAGTACGCATCATGTCAATGAATTTGGCCCCAGGCCAAGCCTCTCCATTAATTGCCACAAGTAGTTCCACTGATTTAAGTTCGTTCTGCTGTATTTTAAGGGATCCATGAAGAAAATGATACAAATTTGGGCTTGTTAAATGTTTTTCATAGCATGTTAGACCACTTGAACCACTGAGCTCAGAAATAAAACAATTTATAAACAAAAGAAATTTGGAGATACAAGGTTTTAAACTGATATAAAAAAGCACTGCATTTACAACACAAGATTAGTCCATTCTCACACTGATACACTGCAGTCAGATATTACAAACACAAGTTCCAGCCCAGTTGTATGGCACTGGAGCACATTTACTTTTTTCGTTTGAGAAGTATTGTGAGTCTGCTGATATCATTACAGAGTACCCCAGTCTAAAAGTAATAAGTTTGAGATATACTAAGGCTGAAACCTGTAATCCATAAATAAATAAAAACAGTGACCTTGCCTTTTAAAAAACTATAAGGCCGTTTTCTTTGCAGACAGACCCAGTCATGACTTACAGCTTGTGACAGTCAGATTCAGTTGCAAGACAGTGGGGAAGAGGATTTACTGTATATTATCACTCTTATGTGTACTACGCAGAATTACTACACAGCATGTATATATCTTATTGATTAACTAATGGAAGGGTGTAAATGTATCACACATGCTGTATAATCCATTTAAAAAGTCCATTTAAAAAGTCTTCTATTGGCTACTGATTCAGTTCAGTTCAGTTCTGTGCATTTCTGATCATGGCTTTACCAGGGGCGTGCAGTGGGAGTGTTACCCAGAGTGTCTCTTTGTTATCTTAACACATGTTATTGTATTTCGGTGAGCAGGATCCTGAGCCAAATACATTTTGAGAACGCAGATTGTTTCGTGATACACACACTGTGCCAAATGCTTATGGCATGCTGTGTTTAATGGGTTGAAAATTAGAGGAAGAAAGTACAAGAGAAGAAAAACACGAAATGAGACTCTCCCTTACCTTAAGAAGCACTGTGGCACGTCAAACTGCAAAGAGAGAGGGGAGAGACAGAGGAGAGAGGAAGGAATGAGATGGAAAGAGAGGAAAAAAGATTGAAATTAGATTACCATAGGGTGCAGTTGCAGAACAACAACTTTTCAAGACACTTAACAGGAGAATGTGAGAGGTAAAACAAGACGAGATTTCAAAGTGCTAGAGTGGATTTCATCTCACAACCAGGCCTGTTGTGCATTTGTCTCTCCCTCTTCACCCATATAAGTACAATCACTGTATCACAGACTTTAAGCACGTTGAAAATCAATCTCTTAAAGGTCCTATGACATGCTGCTTTTTGGATGCTTTTATATAGGCCTTAGTGGTCCCTTAATACTGTATCTGAAGTCTCTTTCCCGAAATTACAGCCACTAGAGCCAGTCCTACAATGGGCTTTCCTTAGTATGTGCCATTTCTGTGTCTGTAGCTTTACATGCTATTGAGGAGGAGAGAGGGGGGGCAAGGTGGAGGGTGGGGGTGTTTATTTGTTTATTTAAAAGGATCCCCATTAGCTGCTGCCGAGACGACAGCTAGTCTTCCTGGGGTCCAAACAATACATACAAAACGTGTATGTGAGTAATTACAATCACAATTACTCACAAAAATATCATATATTAATACACATAAAAGAACAAGAAAAAATAACAATACAAAAAGTACTATTTGAATAATAGTAAAATAATACAAAACAACATAGCACACGATACAACCTCTCTCAGCCAATCCAGACGATATTATGATGTTGAAAACAAATACAGTCTTAGTCTTTTTTTAAAACCAGTTTTTCCCTTGATTTCACGAACCCCAACTGGAAGATTGTTCCAAAACACAATTGACCTATAAAACACGGTCCTCTTCATAGAGTCAGATTTAGGTAGGGGTAAAGAAATCTGTCAACTATTCGCCCCTCTTGTGTAATGTGAATGCATATCTGAATAGTAAATTATATTGTCATAAAGAAATTTTGGAATCCGAGTGTTAATAATTCTATGAAAATATCCTAACATATTAGCAGATAGTCTATGCTTGACCACCAGCCAAGCAAGACGTTCATGCGTCTCTGCGACACTAGTTCTCGAAGAACAACCAAGGACCAGTCTTGCAGCCTTATTTTGAGCCACTTGTAATTTTTTTAAATGACTGCATGATGCAGCAGAACAGTAATCCAAATGACACAAAACCAATGTACAAACAACACGACTAAACAACCGTGAATTTAAAAATTGTGCACATTTACGCATTACTGCAACAGCTCTGCCCATTTTAGCAACAACTTTGTTGATGTGATCTGACCATGACAACGTAGAATCGAGCCAAAGTCCAAGAAGCTTCACCTTTTTTACTTGCTGTACATTGTGACCACTAACTTGTATATTAATTTTAGGATTGTCAGATAATCTATACTTAGAACCAAATATTATACTTAATATTTTTGAAATATTTAGTAAAAGCTTATTTGTTTTGATCCAATTATACAATCTCCCAAGACAGAACCTGATTAAGCTCTGAACATGTAGGGGCTGCATAATAAAGAGTAGAATCATCAGCAAACATAGTCAATGTAGCCTTACTGAGTATATACGGCATATCATTTGTGAAAATTGAAAATAACAAAGGTCCAAGGCAACTTCCTTGAGGAACACCACAATCCAGGGACTTGCTACAAGATAATGCACCATTAAAATAAACTCTTGGCAACCTCGCCGACAAATAGCTCTTAAACCACTTGATTGCTGAGGAAGTAAAACCATAACTAATAAGTTTAGAAATCAAAATGTCATGGTCAATCACATCGAAGGCAGCACTAAAGTCCAATAGTAGTGTACCCACCAGCATTGAGTAATCAATTGATGTAAGCCAGCTATCTGACATTTGTGTCATTGCAGTGCAGGTGGAATGACCATACCTATAAGCATGATGAAACATAGTGGTCAAATCATTGTTAGTAAAGTAATCTTGCACTCAAATACAATCTTTTCAAATAATTTACTTAGAATAGGCAAAATGCTAATAGGCCTACTATTTGGGCCGCAAAAAGTTGATTTTGTGTCTTTGGGTAAAGGGATTATCTTACCCTCCTTCCAAAGTTTTGGACACACACCACTAACCAGACATCTGTTAAAAATGTGACAAATTGGTTTAGAGATATGTCCAGCTGCTAACTTCAACAGCCGACTATCCAAGTTGTCTGTACCAACAGACCCTCCAACAGTCAAAGATCTCAACAACATTTCCACCTGCACAACATTAACCTGATAAAATTCGAAACTACACAGTTTATCTTTCATAATACACCTTTCAATTAGCTCATTTTAGTTGGAATCAACAGTGTATTTCATTGTCGCTCTACAATTAGAAACCTTATTAACAAAATAATCATTAAAATAATTTGCAATCTGTATTGGCTTAGTCAAATAAACTCCATTCAATTCAACAAAAGAAGTACAAGTAGATTTTTTCCCCATGATTTCATTAAGTACTGTCTTCAATTCTCTTCTGAAAATATTTTTTCTTTTTCACTCTGTTCTCCTTGGTCACCTGATTCCTTGAAATACAATAAAATGTTCTGTCCTCCAGAGAGTTAGAAAGAACCGCAACCTTTTTAGCCTCTTCCCTTTGAGCCATTATGCTCTTTAACTCAGTATCAACCCAAGGAGCACTTTTGGCTTTAACTGTAAATTTCTTTAATGGGGCATGATTGTTATAAACTCTCATAAAACAATCCATAAATAAATTAAGGGATATATCCACATCATCAATATCACTTATCAAATTCCATTTAATATTATCCAATTCATTTAAAAAACACTCCTCATTAAATACCCTATAATATCTTTTCATAATAATTTTAGGACAGGCTCTAGGTAGCTTAGTTCTCCTGGAGACAGCAATACAGTTGTGATCACTAAAGCCAACTTTCACAGAAATAGGTGTTGAGCACATATCAGGATTATTAGTGTAAATATGATCAATACATTTTAATATTAAAGATCCTGTATTGTTACTAGAAACTCTTGTTGGTTGATCCATTAATTGAGATAAACCACAGGTGTCTGTCATGGTTTTAAGCTTATTCTTCAGAGGACAAATCTCAGATAGCCAATCAATATTTAGATCACCCAGCCAGTATAGCTCTTTGTTTTCCTCAGTCACCTTGTCTAGAATATTACATAAACCATTTACATACTCTATCCTGGCACTAGGTGGCCTATAACAACCTATAAATTTGGAATATGTACCTGTAACCATAACACTTCAACTTCATCAACCATTAAGTCATGTCTCAGTTTAACAGGGAAATGATCCTGTATATAAATGGCCACACCACCTCCAAACCTGTTTCGATCATTTCTATAAATTGAAAACCCCCCTATATCAACATCTGAATTATCTATGAAGTGATCCAAATGAGTTTCAGAAATCATGAGTATGTCTATTTTGTTTAGTTGCAAAAATAAAGATCGCCCAACCCTAACACCTATTGCCATTTCTAGCCACTTGGGGACCATAGGCAGGCTGGGGGAACTCACATTAATGTTAAAAAACCTCATAAAGTGAAATTTTCATGCCATGGGACCGTTAAGGTATACCTTTGTTCCACAAACTATTCCATGATTACAATGCCTAAATTATAACTCCCTTCACAGATTTAGACTTCCCTATAATACATTCAAACATTCTCTGATGGAAATATGTGAAATTACAGTAGTCACACAAACAAAATGACCTATTGCGCAATGCATGCAAATGACATGAGCTCAATTTAATCCAGCGCAGGTGGGTTTTGACAGCTTTGACTGGAAATGTGGAGTAGATGTACACAAGGAAGCAAAGTGAAGCAGTTTCTGCTGCACTGAATACCATTTGACAGTTGCATCATTTGAAAAACAAATCATAAAAGAGGCTGCTTTTAAATCTGCTTTTGCAGGGGCAGTTTAAAAGAGAACTTGCAGAGTGTAACTAAACAAAAAGAAAAAAACATATTCTAGAAATAGCCCTCATGGATTTGCTAAATGTCTGGAACCTGTACAATATTTATTCCTCTCCTCCATTCCCTCTGCAGCTCCAGACTTTATCCAACCCCAGCTGAGCAGAGCAGGAAGTGAGGAGACAGTCCTGGTTTGTTGGATGTTGTTCTTCTGTCTTCCCTTGCCAACACTGACCTACTGTACTTCACACTGCTATGCTCCCCTGGCTGCAATACATGTGGCTTTGGAAGGAGACAATGCAAACACCCTGAAGCTGCCAGTATGCGCCGTCAGGTGTGCTTGTTGGATGGTTGAATAGGTTCTGAAACCCTGTCCCCCCAAACATGTTGATGTCAGATTAAAGAGATTTTAGTCTCTTCCCAAAACCGACATTCAAACCCCCTTCACGCCACGATTGGCTAGCTGTACGCAGGTAAGAAAGGAGCCAGGGTTTGAACTCTCTCTATCCCTCTTTGTTCATTCTTTACAAAACTATTTCTGTAACTTTTCATGAACAACACTATGAATGTCTTCCAGGAGAGATTGTCTAAACGTGTGTGCCGTTCTCCTCGAATTTAAACAATTTCAGGTCTCCCATTCCTTCCTGTGTGGCCGTTCACTCAGAACAACTATAACACCTTTGATTTCCGATCGACCGACCTTTACACATAAACACACTCACACTGATTCCTGTCTGCCTTCTTAACAAAAGGATTTTTTTTTAAAAGGTTGGGAAAAGAATCAAAGTGCTTCTTAATTTACAGATGCTACCTTAAATGCTGTCAGAAACATTGTAAAGGTTGAGCTCATATTAAAAAACAACTCTCTTTCTCCTTGGTTTCTGAAAATGTCACTTTTGATTTTAATCTACGGTATATAGTACTTGAATACACAGATAAGTTGTATTTAAGACTCCTAAAACTGTAAGTACAAGCTCATAAAGAGCACATAGTGGTACATTACAGTTCCAGGAGGTCGCTGCAGAGCAAACAGAGACTTTATATGCTTCTGCAGAGGCTCCACGCAGAGCTTTCGCCGTAGCCTACGTAAGTGGCCTGGTGTTTATACTTGTGCGCTGGTGTGTGCGTCGAGCCGGCATGTGTGTGTATGGGGGGAGTGGGTGGTAGAGGGAGAAGTGAGAGAGTGACGGCGATTAGCTTCGGAGCGAGTAGTGAGTCTAGAGTCATAGTGCGAGAAACAAAGTGTCTCCCCTGTGCTTTCTGACCAAGGTGAGACATATTTAGCAGGAAAAGTTAACCCTCTCCTTGATTTCATGTTGTTTATGGAGAAGGGGAACCAGGAAATGCAACGCTACCAAGTCACGGCCGAGCGACGTGTATACATTTTTCGAGAGGTGCATGTCAGGCTGCGGCGAAGGGTCCGTAGACGCAGAGAGGTCTGCGGGGGTATGCCGTCAATTCGATGCAGAAGCATAAAACTGATTTAATGATGAAGGAAGATGAAGAAAACAGTCCCCACAATGTTGGTTTGTGGTACAACTAGTTCTCAGACATAATAAAGGAACAAAAACAGACATCATATGAAGTATACACATAGGGCTATAATGGATACAAGTGTTTAGATCTTGTTTGAATCACAAATGGTACTACCGGTATTATTTGTTATTTGTTTTTACATAACGGCAAAAGTCGTCAAATGACAGGAAAAAAGCCCCTCCTACACCACTGTGTAACAGTGGACACAATAAATGCTGGTAAGATGTTTCATAATTTTTTCTTTAGGGCATTTATTTAATGGTGACAGTAGAGATACCAAGAAGAAACGGCAAGAGATAGATTAGGGTATGGCATGCAATGAAGCCATACCCCAGTCTTGGTATTGATATTTTAGCATTTTGACACCAAAGAGATAGAACAGCAGCAACTTTCTAACCTGTCAAAACAATTTGTTCTTAAGTATAAAGATACTTTGGTAAAATTAATTTGAAAAAAGGTGCTGACAGAAAACAGGGTTAGAATTAGAAAGTGTTGAAATTCTTTTTTTTTTTAAATTGGCAGCCAAATGAGACAAATTTACACATTTGTGTCACTACGTTCTTTTGTTTAATTTTCTTATAAATACTAGGTGAAGATGGTATTTGAGTATGACGTATTGTATAATAAGATTTTCGAAGGTAATTAGTCTTTAAAATTCTCCTAAGGGCACATTAGAAATACACATTGTGTGTACGTGTGTGGCTAACACAAAATGGTAGATCAAATCTGTAACAAACAACTTGACACCATATCCATACACTCTAGACACAATCTGACACCCATGAATGCACAACGACATTTCAACACACACACACACACACACACACACACACACACACACACACACACACACACACACACACACACACACACACACACACACACGATCATTCTGTTTCATTAGTGAGGAGCAGATAGATTACCCTCCCGAAGGAGACATTGACCAAGAGGCCATTGATCGACTGAGCTAAACCAATCTGTGTGTGTGTGTGTGTGTGTGTGTGTGTGTGCGTGTGGAAAGTAGCCTACTGATGGAGTCTTTAAGTTGTTAGAGTAAGCAGAGTAAATCCAATCCAGTTGTGTTTAATGGAGAGCGAAAGAAACAGGCAGTTGACATATTCATTAGGTCCAATTACTCTGTCCAATCACTTCCATCTCACTCACTCACGAGAGAGAGAGAGAGAGAGAGAGAGAGAGAGAGAGAGAGAGAGAGAGAGAGAGAGAGAATCAGCAGTATTTATGTCTTGGCAAACCACCATGAGAAAAAAGATTGATAGTGCTTGAATGATAAATAACAAACATATTTATTTCACTTAACTGAATGACAACATGGTGCATTTGGAGGCATCTAATATAATTTGATCTCATTCAACCCCGTCAGAGTACTGAAGTGTAAATCAATCTGGATATAATCAATTACACAGCCTTATTGATGATTTAATAAAGATTGTTGGGCTCAGGGGTTGTAATCATGACTTATGGTAATAAAACAATGACACAGCAATATTTCCTATAACAAGCTTGTTATAAACACAAACAATCACAGACAAAAACAAGAAGAAAATTACTGGTGACATATTATCTGCCCGAGTATGAATGTGTGCTTGAATGTTTCCCATCTACATGTGTGGGACTTGTAATTAGCTCTCTAGCTTGTTCTCTTACATTGGATGTGAAGGTAATTGGGGTTTTTGGATACTCACTCTCAATCTCTGTCAATGTGATTGTGTGTGTGTGTGTGTGTGTGTGTGTGTGTGTGTGTGTGTGCGCGTGTGTGTTTAGTGTCTCTATTCTGGAGACTGGCCAAACCATTACTGTGTGCTCAGCCTGCTCTAAAGCAGCTTGTGATTCATTAGTAATGAGTCCATTTGCAAACTAAATGAGTGTTTGAGTGGCCGAACGGCGATGTGTGTGATGATTGTGTCCACTTACTCAACTCACTGCTCTTGCGCTACTTTTTTGTAGTAAAGCATGGAAAACACACTCACTCTCTCTTACATTTATACACACAGACCCAAATGTTTGCAAGTGTATGTATTTGTTCAGTCAGCATGAGAAGCTCATGTATACACAACGAAGTCAGTCAGTTGTGTCATTAATTACTGTTTTACACCTGCTCGTCTCAGCTAATTAAACATGCTGACACACAAACATGCTGACACACACACACACACACACACACACACACACACACACGCACACTTTACACGTTCGCGCACACAGAAACATAATAAATCTATCACACTCAGGCTCACGCAAAAACTTCCAGACAAGTTTTTTTACACCGGCGTGCCAAAAATACATTCTCATTTTCACTTTGAGGAAGGTGAGATGGCACCGCTAAACAAAGCATGTTTTTGGGGATCTCTCTCCCTCTCTTAGTCTCACATACAAACACATCTCCATACACCTCCTTCTCCCTTTCTCACTCTGTCTTTCTCCCGTCCTCACACTCCTTCCTCTGTACACTATATCGTCTATTCTCTGCTACACTCACACACACACACACACACACACACACACACACACACACACACACACACACACACACACACACACACACACACACACACACACACACACACACACACACACACACACACACACACACACACAATCTCCCGGCCTTTAAACTGTCTAAGTGTGTCTGTGTGTGTGTGTGTGTGTGTGTGTGTGTGTGTCTCCCACCAGCCCATTCTCTCAACAAAGGCCACAGCTGCTGCCGGTTTGCTGAATAAAAGATGACAGAGCCATAATATCAGGAGATTACCAGCTAACGAAACAATGATTTTGTCCAATTTAAATAGCGACATCAGTTGCATCACAAGCACTTTGCATGTCAACTGTGATATAATAATGTTTGCCACCAAATGAAAACTGTTTTCATCTGTGCAGAGAGACTCCCTGACTCTGTCTGTCTCCTCCTCTTGTTCTCCCACTCCCGATCTCTGTCTCTCTCTCTCCCCACATATTTGCACTGGCTCTCTCGCCCTGCCCCTCTCACATGCACGCACATACACAAGGAGCACGTAGAGCATACGGCATATGGCTCCTCTTTGAAGGGTTGCTTTGAAGCTATGGCACTGTATCGATTGGCGCTCAGATGAGCTCGCTTCACCAGAGCCCTGCGATTATCTGTCGCTTTATTTCAAACAGAGCGCATGAGAGAGGGCTTACGCACCCATCACTCACTCACACTCTCACAGTCAGTTATACACTCATACATGAAGCGCACACAAACACGCGCGTTCACACACAAATGGGGATAATGAGATGAGCTTACACACTGAATCCCAATACTTAAGGCAAGCTGCGCTTCAGAACTGACAAGTAAGCGGTGAATGTTAAGAGAGTGAGGACATAGTGAGAGAAAGAAACTATTAAGTCTGGCAAAGTGATGAAACTTATAAGACATTTTTACCAAGGCTCTACTCTGATTTAAAAAAAAAAATCTGTTCCACCATGGGCATTATGAACATCACTTTGTCAAAATTAACTTTAAAATCTTTAAACTTGGAATGCAAAGTTCATGTGCAAAATCTTGATCTCAGGGTTAAGGTTAATAGCTGTTTGTCAACTTTTCTTTGAACAAAAACACAAAAAAATCAAAGATCTCACTAACTGTAACAAAACATGGTCCCTGTGGTTTGCTTTTGCAGACTGCAGTAGGGATTATACAAAGAGGGAACTTCTGCTTAATGCCCATAGGAGTAAGAAACAGAGTGAGTCAGGGTGACATGAAATGTTAATGGTCTGCCCAGAGCAGCAGAACTTCATAAAAGACTTGATTTAAAAACTACCAGTCGCTTTCAGGAACAATGAACATTTTAGACACGCTGGAGCTGGACACACACACACACACACACACACGGCATACACCCATGCAACATAACACTCATGCTTTGATTAAAACCTGGGGCTACACTGTTGAGTTGTTATTGAGAATAAAGATTTGTGTGTAATTCATGTGCTAAAGTACCCTGGAAATCCAGAGTTCTTGCGAGAGCACAATTTGAATTTGCTCAGCGAGTCACTCACACTCACACACACTCATTTAGTAATGACGCTCATTAACTACGCCTTGTAGCCAAGCTGCACCAATCACAGTGGTGTATCCGATATAGGCGGGCCAGAGGCGAGCTAAACAGATGACGACAGCGCTGAGATGTCGAAAGTCATTTAGTAAACATTGCAAGATGGTTACGGATGAACACCAGTAGTTTGAAACGAATTTGGCTGCTACAATGAACGAGTTCGACTTGGCTTTTTCTCCTAAAAGAGGAACAGAAGACGGCACTCAAATCGTTCCTTTGCAATAAGGACTTTTTTGCTGTTTTGCTGACGGGATATGGCAAGAGTTTAATCTACCAGTTAGCTCCGCTGGTAGCTAAGCGTATGGGGCTCTGGATACGTCACCCCATGTATTGTTGTGATTGGTCGTAGTGTTATCCAATTGCGTGCAGTGAGATTTTCAAATGCATGCTTGGTGCCGCCCCTCGAGTTGGGCCATTTTCATTAAGGCGCTGACACACTAACCCGATAATCGGCCATTGGACAGTCTGGTGAGGTCGGTGAATCGAGTCTGTTCCGTGTGTTCCATGCCGTCGTCAGTATGAGGGGCCGTCGGCCTTCATTTTGGCCGACCTGACATGTTCAGTCGGAGACAGGGCAGTCGGGACTCACCCAGAAAAGGCGAGCGGAATGAGTGTGACTAGAGTCTCTCAAAATCTGATGAAAATCTTTTAAACTGACCTTTGTTGAGCTGAAATGAAGACAGATTCAGCAATTGTATGGCCTATTTCTAGCTTAAAATGTTTTCAGAAACATGTTTCAGTGAACTATTTTAGTACAATATGAAATTGTATTCTGAACAAGCCGCCATGACAGCTGCCGGTTTTAATTTTTTGGGCAACAATAAATGGAGACGTATTACGTCTCTTCTCTTCAGTGTATTCTGAGGCACTTTTTGGACCAACTCGGGGACACTGATCAGTCCGACTGGCTTTTCTGCCGACGGTTAGATCTGATTCATGTGTAACCGCCTTTACTCATTGCCAGACCCTTAATCTTTCGGATACAAATGTCAACCTGCTGGTCACCCTAGAAAAAAGTCAGGGAATCATTACGGTCATTAGGAGACATCATCCATAGCCAAAACAAGTGTTCTATAACTATGACATTATCTGGAAACCATTAATGGCTGTACCAGAAATGTGTGTCAATCATCTTGTAGTATAAATATTTTGCTGCATAAGTGGAAACTTTGACCTAACGGTGATGCTAGAGGTATTAGAGAAGGAATCACAAAAAGTCTGCAGGATTCATCCTCTGGGGAACATGAATGGCTGCACAAAATGGCATGGCAATCTGTGGAATAGTTCAGATACTTCAACCTGGACCAAAGTCTGGAGCCATGACTCTAGCTTGGCAAAAAAACAGAATCGACTAAACTGAAGCAGCAGAGGCTGAAGATATAGAGGAAGCTCCAAACATACTGAATCCTGCATTTCCCATGATGTAACCAATCACATATTTTTGTTAGACCGTACCTGCCAGGTTATTTTCTCTGACTTGACAAATCTCCTCTAGAGCTACAGGACACTGGGCTGAGTATCCCAGATGACTCGGATCTTTAGGCTATATGTACAATTGGAGAAGTTTTCCTTTTAAAGTCTGACTGCAGTAACATTTAGTTATCCCATTTTCTAATTAAAAATAATGTTAATGTCAAAGTTGGACTTTTTAGGGGTTTTGTCCAGTGTCTGAATTGGATCAAATAAGATGCCAATACTCTTATTCAGCAGATGCATGACATCATCAGCGCATGTGTCTTGGGTATATTTATATGCATATCTTGGTTATATATTACTTCCAATGTATTTTTGTGACATTAAAGGAGAATTCCGGTCGATTTCAACACGGAGTGTCAGTAGCGAGAAAACAATAGGTGTTGCCTACACCGTGTTATCCTCCTGCTAGCGTTAGCACACAGGAGGCTGAAACAGGGCAAGTTTTAAATGTGCTTTTAGCCTCTTAACATGTTTGAAATGTCATTACCCTTGTGAAGTGATTCCTTCCAAGTGAACACAGTGGCCTTCATTTATCATTCTTGCGTAGAAACGGGTGTATATGTTGGCGTAAGATTATGCTTACACTCCTCTCACTGCCTGATTTATGAAGCTGTGCGTACCTTTGAAATCCAGGTGTACGCAATACCTGCCCTTGATAAATGCCGCGGCTAAAAACGATCGTCATTAGAATAACACGCCCCAATATATTCTGGGTTTTGAGGCCTCGCCCCTACAATTCACGACATGGCGAGACGTAATCCGGCTGGAGATTGACACCCTGATATCTCCGGTTCATTTTCATTAAAGTGTGTACTATTTGGCAGCTTGAAAACTGGTATTAAAGGCTGTAGAAAGAATGCGGGATGGAAGGAGATCACTGATGCGGTCAACAGTGTTGCCGTGGTAAATTGGACTCCAGCTGAAGTTTAGCCTATTTAATTTATACATCGACACATTTTTCTATAGTCTTAATAGTAATATACAGGCTTCTATTGCAATCTCTTAGGCCTACATATGTAGGTGTACTTATATTTAAATAAACACACGGTAGCGGAGTTTATGCAGTGTCTTTTATTTTACTCGTGTTTTTTTCATGAGTCGGAACGAGGCAACAGCTGAGGGAGAGCGCGTGTCCTCCGCCCCCCCGTGCTGGACCCTGTCTCCTGACAGCAGAGGGGCTGGAAAAACAAGCCGAAATAACTCGGTCAATGGCAGAAATAAATCATTCACTTGAAAGAGAAACAAAAACCTGAAGAATAAATAAAAATATTGTGCATCGTCATGTTTCCTGTATTGAATATCATTGCCAACCATAACACTATAGGCTACCTTTTAAAAGTGAGGAATAATATCCTGTCTCCTTCGTACAGCCCCCAGTTGGGGCTGTCCTGGACACTGCTCTCTGGGCATCGGGTCATCTGGCTCCATCACTACATTTATGGCACCGTGTTTTCCTGCGAGATGTTGTACAGAACCCCCCCCAGGCTAAAACAATGTTGCATACCGGCGCATAGAGGTCTTCTTTTAGTTTGTCAGTGCGTTTTGTGGTGTTAGGAATTGTTTTTCTGCGCATTTCCGCACTAACTCAAAATGTGCGTACATGTACACCACCTCCTGAGCTGGCGTAGGATTTGAGCGTGCCGTACGCCAACGTCCATATTGATAAATCTCAAAGTCACCGTGGTTTTGGGTGTACGCTGGAAATTTGGTGTACGCACTTTTGATAAATGAGGGCCAGTGAATCTGAGTGCAGTAGATGTGAAAGAAATGCATAAAATGTGTGCTAATTCAGCTCTGTTTAGTTCCGGTGTTAAGATGGCAAGACGAGTGCTACGGGACCGTCTACAAAGTACAACACCGAAAAGAGATACAAAAATATTTTCAAAAACTGGCATATGCTTATTTTTTCAAAGCAAGTGCTGTAGTACAACTAGCAGGAGACAAGTTATAATTGAGGTAAGTTTGGAGACACTACCTTATTTAATCATTAAATTAATAAATATTTTTGTATCTCTTTGTATGATGTCATGTGAGCAGGCAGAGATCTCCTAGTTTTTTTATGATATCATACGATTTAGTGTGCATAACCTTTAGTATGATATCATACAAACCCGTTCATGAGAATGCGTTGCGCAGGTGTTTAGGGGTGAGTACCTACTCACCACAGGAGGTGGCGGTACGCAATAAGAAGTAAGTAAGGGTACTCATGTGGACAATAATCTCAATACCGACCCATTTCTGGCACGTCTAGAATGTAATGCTTGGAACATAGCTCATTGCATTGAGCCTGGGATATTTGCCTGGGAACACATAATGGAGTGGGTTTTCTCACAGCTGTTTCTAACCAAACAAACTCTTCTGTCTGGTAAAAGTGTAATGTAACTATATGTTTATGTACAGTACTTTATGTACCAGTGTGTGTACTTACAGTAGATCATGTTTTAGGTGTGTGTGTATGTGAGCAAGAGCAAAGGAGGTCTAGAGAGGTTGAGAGAGGGATGGCTGGGTGAGTAAGTTAATTAGCTGAGGTGGGAGGTTTATGTGCATAAGTGCACCTATGAGAGCCTGAAAGAAATGAAAACGTGTGTGTGTGTGTGTGTGTGTGTGTGTGTGTGTGCGTGTGCGTGTGGGTAAGAGAGACACTGAGGGAGAGAGTGTGTATGCACATGTGAGGTGTGTATTTGTACACTCGTTAGGTCGGTATCCAACCATTGCAATCAGCGGTAATCCTGACTCAGCATCAATAATGACCCCATTAGTCACAAACCCCTACTGGTGCACACACAAACTTAAACATACACACACATACAGACTGCCAGATGGACACTCCCTCTCATTAGGGTGAATGTGTGTGTGCTTGTGATATTTTTTTAAAAAGACATAAAAGCTACACAAATACATGTAATGTAAGAACACATCACATCTCTTTCCATTAACGAAAGCTGCTTAGACAGATCAGCCATCTCCACACCACTGCTAATGCAGGGGTGTTCCTGCACTGATTAAGAAATGTGTAATGAAATGTGTTATGAAATGTGTATGTGTGATTTCAAAACTGACATTGCAGCTCAAACTGGTTGGTGAATTTTGGGAAGGTCAATGATGATGAAAACTTCAGGTTGTAAGAGAAAACATAATCAGCTCTTATTCACATTCAAAGTAAACCTAAAAAATTTTTAAATAACCATGAATATAAATACTTTTTTTTTTAATCTATAGCAGTACATTATGCCAAAAACTCCATCTGTCATTAAATATGCACAGGTTTGCCTTTTGGTTTGATCATGTCTTTCAATATATGTTAATTATATGCATGCATAAAAGAAAGTTTTCACTTGACTTTCACACCGTAAGAAAGACATACCAAAAATAAAAATAAAATAACTTTATAACAATTTTGTCCCCTACAGTGTACCTACAAGGACATGGATAATTATATAAGCAATTTCAGAATTAAATCCAAGCCATTCCGTGGTTAAATGATCTGTGGACATTATCTTTTGACAAACTGGGGAAAATACTTTTTCTGTCTAATTTCAAAGGTAAGATATTTGGGGATATTCTGAAATTGCACTATGTTCATGCAATTTTTTCTGACACATGCACGCACACACGTACGCACGCACTGATGTGAAAGATAGGTCCAGTTAAATAATTTATTGCTGACAGTGTAAAGGTCAAAGGTTATATGTCAACGGTTATTGTCCAGTCAGCAAGAGTGGACCCAACAGGAGACCTCGCCACTGCTAGACTGCGCCTGCATGTGTGTCTGCTGTTAGTGTGTGTGTGTGTGTGTGTGTGTGTGTGTGTGTGTGTGTGTGTGTGTAGACACAAAAGGGCCTCCTTAAACGCACATATGCACAACCACACCATATCATATCATGTAAGGATGTTTTTGTCGATCACAAAACTTGTGTTCTTGTGTGTGTGTGTGTGTGTGTGTGTGTGTGTGTGTGTGTGTGTGTGTGTGTGTGTGTGTGTTTGTTGTGTCAATTCCTGATTACAAGCTATACTGAGCACTCAAGCCTAAACTCACTCAGGGCACTCAAAGCACTCCCAAACTGCAGGGGGCAACCATGCAACCGGAGCTGTTGAAACCAACCTCCAGGAAGTGCTCTTGGGACCATATTAACCAGTGCACCCACAAGCAGTGCATGTGCATGGCATCGAAATGTTTGGTAAAAGCTTACTTGGTTCTCACTCATTCCTGAGAAGAGATACCAATGACCACAGCTCCTGATCATCCAAAGACGCAACTGGTAGGACAGAATGTGTTGAAATGTGTTGAATTCATGCTTCTATATGCCCTTTTGTTTGGTTGTAACATACAATTCAAATTAAATAGTGAATACTTTATTATGTGAATGTAGAACTTGACAGTAACGTTACTCTAATCATGTGTATTGTTGAATTATTAAATGAGTTTAATTATGATATTGATATTCTAATTATTAACTTGCAATGATCCTAGGTTAATCTAAATGACTAAATGATTGTTTGGTTAGGTTTGAGGATTCAGTAACATTTATTTATGCTTATTTTGAGAAAGTGAAATTGAGTCCTTTGTAACTAATCCATGTTTTTTGTTTGTGTGTTTTGAAGGTTATCAACCTATTCTGTTCCATCTTTATGACAATAAAAAATCATAAAGTGAACAGTTTTGAGTTGTCCTTTGCATTCATCAAGGATAAAGCAGTTTTCAAGTTTGGGTAGAGCTGTGGTCAGCCAGAAATCACACACAACTTGACCGTGTTTGTGTGTGTTTATGTGCGTGTGTGGCCCTGACCCTGACATCCTGACAGGAAGAGCCAGTGGGCTAAGAGAGGAGCGCCGGACCCCTAGGTGTCAATCACAGATTCTGATTGACAGACGAGTTAGCTAGCACTGCTCTCACATTCACCCACACACTCTCCCTCCCAGGACTGCACTCTGTCACTCTCTCAGGCTGCCGTCTTTCACTTCCTCTTCCTGTCTCTGTGTCCTCTCTGTCTCTGTACTCTGTTGCTTCCCTCTGTTTTTTTTTTTGTCTGTCTCACAGCCCGTGTCTGTACTTTCACATGCTGTTTGCAGTTTGTCAATTTCCTCGCCTTCACTCTCTCAACTCTGTCTGTCTCTCAGCCTGTCTCTCCTCTTTTTCTCTGACAGATGGGTGCCTCAAACCATCTCCTTTTCTGCTCTCTCTCGCAATGGTTTTCTTTTTTTTTTCTCCACAGCACATAATGTGGCCATTCATGCGTGCACACACGTTTACCATGTTTTTGTCATCTCTGTGTGTAAATGTGAGAGTTTGTTTGGCTGTCCATGGGAGAACAAATCTTATGAAGAGTTTTTATTTACCTGTGAAATACATGTATGCTGTTTATTTTAATAGGAACCCAGTACAATGAAATATGAAAAACATTTAAGTTATACAGGTTAAAAGGTGAAATCTGCAATTCTAATCCAAAACACTTTTTGGTCAAATTCAGCAAATATCTCCTCACGGCGGCCTGCTAGCTATTTGTTGTGTGTGCGCTGAAAAAAAATAAATCCTGTGTTCATACACATCTGTGGCTCTGTCAATGGGAAACAAACAAAGTGTCTCAGAGCTATCCACATAAAAATATTCTGTTCCTGCTATGCACAGGACAGGGAAAAGACCATGGATGTAGAAAGGGAAAGGCAGTGGGAGTGGGAGAGATGCTAAATCAGGCACGTGCTAATACATGCTAAATATTATTTTGGGGGAAATTCCTCATAAGTCCACTGATAAGTCTGAGATCCAAATACTGAGATGCTCAGTTTTGGTATTAACTCTTCATTGCACATCGTTAATTCAAATCTGAATAATAATAATAATAGTCTGAACAATGCATTCATTGGTATTTACCATTCTTATACTCTATCTGGGAAAAAAGTGTTCATTGTAAGCAGAAGCCTTCTGAACATGAGCCATGTTTTAATGACATCAGGTGTCCAGATTGTGCTGACATTGCTGCCAGCATCGTTGTCACTGAAAGACTAACATAGTGTGACCCTGACCACCAGTCACAGAGTGTACAAGCCTGACAATACATTCATCCTGGTGTGATCACAGTCACATTTTAATACTAAAAGTCACTTTGCAAAAGACAGTTGCAGACACACGTCATCTGTATGTTTCTTATAGATAGATGATTTGATGCTGTGGGGAATGCAGAGTGTTGGTCTGTAAATCTATAGTCTTGTGCTCTGTGGCAACATGCTAATCCAGCTGTTTAACTCAGAAGTGTCTAGAAGGAGGAGCAAATTATTGCTGACAACTTTGCAGAGTTGTAAAATCCTTCCTCATAGGAGTACAGTATAAATTGCTGTGCAGTGTCTTGTTGCATGATAAGGCTTCAATCTGGATGTCCTGGTTTGTATCTCATCTTCTCACCAGTACCTGTAGCCTCACTCCCACACCTGTGCAGCCCCTTGTGTTGTTTGGATGCAAGGCTATTTTTGGCCTAACAGGATGTGGAGCAGTTGCACTTTATGAGCAATTTCTCAACAACACAGCTAATATACTAGATGTTTGCACTTACATCTGTACATGAAACAACTGAAAGCATTTCATTGAATTAATGTGAAATTTGTATTATGACCAAACTGGCACTGTGAATTATATTAAAGTGACTAATAATGTTAGAGTTATAGAAAAACAGAGATAAATGGATGGCCCTTAAGGCCAGGGCACACCAGCCATACGGCCAACCGTCGACAGAAAAGCCAGTCGAGATGATCAGTCGGGTCCCCGAGGTCCAAAAAACTGCCTTGGGACACACTGAGGCGACACCGACTTGAGAAACGTAATACATCTCCATAGCAGCAGGTGGTGCTACTCTGTATTGTTTTCCAGAAAATGAAAACCGGCAGCTGATTGGATGAACGCGTCACATGGGTTTGTTTTCTCCGGAAATTCAAAGCCAGACTGTCATGGCGGCTCGTTCAGAATACGATCTCATATTGTACTAAAATAATTCACTGAATGTTTCTGAAAACATTTTAAGCGAGAAATAGGCCATACAGTTGCTGAATCTGTCTTCATTTCAGCTCAACAAAGGTCAGTTTAAAAGATTTTTGTCAGATTTTGAGAGACTCTAGTCACGCTCATTCCGCTCGCCATTTCCGGGTGAGTCCCAACTGACCTGTCTCCGACTGAACATGTCAGGTCGGCCAAAATGAACGCCGACAGCCCCCCAGACTGACGATGGCACGGGACACACTGAACAGACTCGAGTCACTGACCTCACCAGACTGTCCAACGGCCGATTATCGGCCCTGTGTGTCCCGGCCTCTCACATTCCCTTTAAGAGCAGGCGCGCTTGTTCCGTGGCGGATTGCTATTATGACGGCGGATTTGCCTGGCGCACGCCAGCGGGAGTTGTCCGAGATGCGGCAAAGTAATAAATGCCCGTCTTGACCGGGTGGCGATGTTGCTGCGGCCTCTCGGGCGCATCTCCTCAAGTCTGGAGAGGATTACTGCAGCCATGGAGCGTGGGCCTCCAAACGCACCACCTGCTCCTGTTGTGTCCCTTACTCCTCCCCCCACTCCATCTCCGTCCACCCGCTCCATCAGGAGCGCATCACGCATTGCCACTCCTGGACCAAATCCCGTCGGAGTGTCCAATCCCACCGTAGTTCAACATCACGTCTCCTTAAGTCCTCTAATATTTCCTCATTTATGTCATCAACACATCCATGATTCATGGAAATGATGTATAAAACACAACAAACCACAAAGAATGCTGCGACTTTTTGAGGACTGTAGCCTACTGTAAAGTGCCTCCTGATCTATCCAAACACCTGAAGCGTATTTTCAGTAATATTTTTCTTTGTAATTATGTATGGTTTGCAAAAATGGGAACTGCATGCGTCCGTGTGACTTTAGACCAGGTTTTTCCTGGTCAGTGGCGGAATTGTTTTCTGAAACTGCAAAATAGCACCAGGGAACGTTTGCGCCTAAACAAACCTCCTCTTTTCGCTGAACCGCCCCCGGGAGCGCAAATACATTCCCTAATTTACCGACGTGCGTCTGTGGAGGGAAAAGTTCGCTGTGCGTCGGGTGCAAAATAGGAATGATACATGCGTCAGTCTACAAAGGCAATTGCGCTGAGTGCAAGATAGGGCCCTATGTGTGTGTTTCCTCTTGTGAGCCATTACAGAGTACGAATGGTATTTTAGTGGGTTAAACACATTCACAGTGACCGTTCAGCCGCAACTAGTTTCACCTTGACCTGAAAGCATGAATTCACTGGTTTGGGTGAGAAAATGAGAAAGAAGAAGGAAAGTAAGAGAGAAGGGATACTCAGTTCTATCTGAGCGTAGAGCAATTCTGCGAAACTATATTCAGAGACTGTTTTTAAAAAACATAGTGTAGCCTCTCTATCTATTCTATACTCTTCAAATATTTCTTCATATTCTAGGTTCCTCTGCATCATCTTCTCTTTCTCATCCCTTTCTTTACCCTCATCCGCTGATTCCATTTCCTTCCCCTCTCTCCCTCCTTCATCTCCATGTGTACTGCTCTATCTTCCATCTGCTTCTCCCTCTCTTCCCCCCTTCATTGCTTTCCTTTCGTCTTGACACCTGATAGAGACAGGATCCAGCAGTAAATTTCCTAAAGCAGTCATCGTTCACACCACAAAGCTGGAGAGAGAGAGTGACAAAAGATGGGGAGATGGAAGAGGGAGACACTGAGTGTTAGTTTGCCGAGGAGGAGAACAAAAGATACAAGATAACAAAAAGGCAAACAGACACAAAATGGCCCGAGACGCAGGCGGTGGTGAGGGGTGAAACAGACACTGATGGAGGTGCTAAAAGAGTGATGGAGGGGAAGAGACAGTGAGGGAGGGAGATAAAGACACAAGCTTTCACATAACTCACACACACACACACACAAACACAATGGCACGTGGTGGCAGGATGAGCCACATGATGAAGACCCCCCCCTGGCCCAGAAGAGTGGGGCATGTTGGGGAAGATGGACCACCACTCAGCACTCAACGCCTCACTTTTTATGTGTGTCAGTGTGTACAGATATGCATGTGTGAGTCAATGTAACAGCACAATCTTTCATATTTGTGTGTTTGCAGCTTGTGTCTACGCTTGCGCAGCCAAAATCTGTCCTTAATTTGCAAGTCTACACCTGCATTCATTTGTCTGTATCTGTGTACTTGGTATTGTGTTTCCGCATGTGGGTGTGTGTTTGTGTGTGTGTGTGTGTGTGTGTGTGTGTGTGTGTGTGTGTGTGTGTGTTTTTGTGACAGCGGGCTAGGCAGTGTGTCCATAGCCGGTGTTTTATGGCTGCTGAGGTCTGATTACATTGGTGCAACTGGAGGGGTGAGCAGACTGGTGGTTCTATCCGTCTTCTATGTGGCTGACTGAACAGACACACAGCGAACAGAGATGGCTCAGCCAGAGACACTTGGCCTGCTTCCCAGAGATCTCACAGGGATACAGCCACATAATGGATTCACACAAGAAAATGCACCAAATTCATACTTAATTTGCGAATTTCATGTCCGTCATTACATTTTTATTTAAGTCAAAAGTGTTTAACCGTGGTGAATGGGAAGTTGTGAAATAAAGGATGCGCTTTTAACATGTTTATATCCATATATTATTACATTATATTCATGTTGAATGCTTTTCAAGAGTAAAATAATTATTGTGTCCAGCAATCCTCGAAAAAACTAATTGAAACGATTTTTTTATATGGTAATAATTCATTATTTTGTACTTGGCTGACTGTTTTAGCGAGCTGCCAGTATTTTCAGAATCTGATAAGTCCTGATTTATCCTAATGATCCCAAAGAACACGACCTGAATGTATTAATTGGTGAATTAAATTTCACAAGTCAGTTGTATGGACGAGTACGCAATATATATCTAACAAGTAAAGAGCTCCCACTGAAATGCACTGGTTAGCTTTTCTGTTCTACATGTATATACGGTATAAAGCCTTCAAAACTGCTATTCTATTCTGTATTTACTTATATTTGTGTCAAGGCCTATCATGGATATATCAGTATGAATGTTGGCAGATACTGTATGCAACATCACATTTCATTAGAAGTTTTTCTGGGTTACATTTTATGTTTATTTATCCCTTGCTTTCTTTGGAGCGGCAAATAACAATTATATCAATTATTGATTAATCTGCCAATTTTCTTAATTAATCAATTAATACTTTTGTCTATAAAATGTCTTGTTTTGTCCAACAACTATTCAAACCCCAATACTAATTGAACTAACTAAGAAAACCAGCAAATAATCACATTGGATAAGCTGGATAAAACATTTCAGGTTTTTATTTTCTTAAACAATTAGTCAAAAATCATTATCCATTATCAAAATAGTTGTTGATTGACTAATTGTTGCAGCCGTACTTTTCTTAATTCAAGTTTATAATTTGTGTTTTTATTCTAAACTACATAATTATATTTACATTTCAATTCACACAGCAATTTGCTGTCAAAAAATACTCTCAGGACATATTTTTCAAATGGGAAGGATCTTTGACATTTTTTTTAGAATTATAGTTAATGTTGCTTATTATATCCAAATTTTTGTAGCAGTTTGAAACAACCTCTTTTACCAATTTAGTATCAGAGAGTGAAGTTCTTTTAAACACTTTCACTCTAATTAGAAAGAAAAGGTCAGAAGAAGGATTCACAGACACTGAGCTAGGCTAAGCTGTATTTAATTTAAATGTTGCATAGATATTCCATGTCTGTAAAATTTTCAGTTCTACTGAACTGTCTGATTTTAATTACGCTCTAGATTACCGATTTTAGAGTAGGTAGTTGGGTACTATTGTAGTCTATTGTAGTTTTAAATGTGGCTGTAATAATGATGTCTTACTGTGTTTGTTTTAAGGCAAAATCTTTTAATTCGCTACGACTATTAAATCTTTTTTACAGCATCAATCTGTGCCTCACTGGAGACACTTGCACTGAGATCACATGAAAATGAGCTTTGCATTGTCCTTGTTAAGTAAACAATACAAAATAAGAATGTCAAAATGTTGTTTATGTAAAAAATGTATGTATATATACCCTTTAATTGGTATCTTAAAGCTTAAGAAGCTTTCTGGCTGGTTCTATTCTAATTAAGTCAATTCTTTACTCTAAAGAGAGTCTGATCTTTATATAGAATGAGGCAGTGTTTTAAGGTGTTCTTGTCTGATAACCACAATGGCTTTATATAATACACAGAGGGATAAGGCAGAGGTAGCATGCTTTATCTTGTGACTATAAGTGTGCACTAGTAGGAAGCCCGCTGAGAGAGAGTGACAGAGAGAGAAGAGATGGTGAGGGAGGGGGTGTATGGCAGAGAACAGGAGGCTAGATGTTGTTACATTTATTGAGAGGGAGCTAAGCCCTTTGTGCTATGGGAATTTGAAAAGAGAGGAGAAGGGACAGAGAGGGGGCCAGTAAATGGATGTACATGAGAGAGCAACGAACCAGAAGAAAATAAAAAGACATGAAATCAAGAACTATTTAGAGTGGGGTGAAAGATGTAAAAGAGACAGCAAGAGACAAGAGAAAGAGGTGGAGAGATGCACAGTGATGTATAGATGTGCCTTGCAGTCCAGAACAATGCATACAGCACAGGGTTACTCCCAAGTGTGAGCCGTGGATGGAATTAGGGAGAACAATGTGGCGTAAAGCAATGAGGGAGTCTCAGGTGCCTGATGCTCTTTCTGTTCACTTCCACTGTATCAGGAAAAAAATCACCCACAGCCGGTCACTACAGTATATGTTTGTGGTGAGAGTGAGACACAGAGATAGAAAAAAAAAAAAGAGAACGACAGAAGTAGGGAGCAAAAGGAGCAAAAGAGAGAAATAAAAGGAAGATAGTGAGGAGGGAACGTGTGTGTGCGTGTGTTAATGTGTAAATGCATGTGTGCAGTGCACGTGTGTGTGTGTATGTGTGTGTGTGTGTAACCGATTGCATGTGTGAGGGTGTGTATCTGATTTTATGTGAATCCTAAATGTGGATGAAAACCAAGGCGTTAGGTTTTTAATCAGCCCCATCTGAGTGCTGTATGGGGACTCTGAGAAGCTTTCATTTAGTTTCTCTTTCACACACACACACACACACACACACACACACACACACACACACACACACACACACACACACACAGATCCCCCTCATGCCTTCTGTTCTAAATTTACACCTAACATGAGAACAGGAGAACGGGGGAGGAGGCAAGTAGAAGAAAGGCAAGGTAAGAAAGGTAAGGGAGTGAAACATTAGAGGAAGAAGGCAGAGGACAGAATTATGGAGAGACAGTGGGTGGGGGGAAAGGAGAAGGATGGAGAGTAAGTGCATAGGAAACAAGCATAGGAGAGGTGAAAGAAGTGTAGATAGTAATGAGGAAGTGGCCAAACTACAAGAGGAACAGATGAGAGGAGAGGAGCCAAGTTTGATTTAGACAGCGGGCAAGAGAGATGGAGAGAGGGACGGAGAGAGTTAGATAGATAGGGAGAGAGAGAGGGAGGGAGAAGGACAGCGGTATATTAGTCAAGGTGTCCAGTCTATGTATTGCCTGCTGTGCAATACCACCCCTCTGATTTACTCTGCCGAGTGACTGATGAGAGGGAGGATGAGATGGAGGGATGCAGGGATGAGAGAGGAGGGAGGTCTCGCAACGAACGTTTAGGCCAAATTAACGGCACCTCATAAATTAGACTAACAGCCAAAGTGGAGGGGCTGGAGGGGAGGGCTGTGGATGTGTGTGTGTGTGTGTGTGTGTGTGTGTGTGCAAGTGTGTTTCTATGTACACAACTAAGTATGTGTTGTGCATGTATGTGAATGATGACATGTCAAGGGGGAACAATTTGAACTAGTGCAAACAGATTACTCTCTGATAAAGTAGGGATATGCAACCATTCACTCATACAAACCCAATCTTCCCTTGATTACCGCATGTACTGAAGCGTTTTCTCCTGCATGATGCACTAATCAACTGAAACAGCAGGGAGACTGTACACATTGAGGACACCTAAATTAAGTTGCCCACCTTTACACTCACGAAGCATTCTCACTTTTCCATCCTTGCATAAAGCACAATAGATTTGGACATAAATGAAACCATGTCTAATAAAAATTACATTTAGATACAACTAAGCAATGTTTTTAAGGGTTTGTTAAGGCAACTGGTTTATGTTAGGGTGGTAATGGCCTTGGTTAAATGTTGAAAAAGTAACTGACTGAATGAATGCATTGATGTTATTAATATTTAATCAATACCACAATATTTCCCTCTTTAACCAACATAACAACATGTGGGACACAGGTCACAAATCCCATTTATAAGTCCTGTATGGTTTGTATGCCCAATCATCCACCTCTCTCTCTCTCTCTCTCTCTCTCTCTCTCTCTCTCTCCCTCTCCCTCTCTTTTCTCTCTCTCTCTTTATGGATTGGAAAAAAAAAACATTGAATTTAAACCACACAGAATTACATATCAGCCATTTGGCAAAGCAATTTGAAGTATATAATCATGTTTGGTAGGAGACAGGGTTACTGTATGAGAACTTTCAGTTGACACAAGGCTTCATACACATTTTATTCCCTTTAAGATAACTCTATATGTATGTTATCTGATGCCGTTCAAGCTACACACGTAGCATAAATCCCCCCCTGTGAACGTTATTTATGTGACTCCCTTTAAATTCATAAGAAATGTTAACTCTGTCAGAAGTGCAGGCACTTGCCGATCGTTGTGTGATTACAGCAGTGCTTGACTGAGTGAGATACTAATACAAACACACACACACACACACACACCAATCTTGGCAGTGTAGAGTTGATGCTCAGAGTGATTAAAGTGGCATACCTCTGAGTGTGTCACCTGGGTGCTGCTGTATCTTAAATCAGGACAGTGGGGCTCAGATTGGGTATTGACTGGCCTGCAGAAGTCTCCATCCATCACGTTGAGAAACGATAGCACAGAGGCCGCCCTGATGTACCCATATACCACTGATGTTACTCACTGGCTGGCTGAGGTGACGTAAGGTTATGACATGAACTGTTGTTTATGGTGCATGGTAAGCAGGCAGGGAGGCGCGCCTCACAGGCAGATGTGGACTGACAGGCAATGCGTCTGCCGTCAAGATTTGTATAAACGCACGTTCAGAAGCTAACACAAAGGCAGGCGCACCTGTGACAGACACAAGCTGACAGACACATATGCTCAGACAGCAGCACTTATCGCAAAAGATAAGACTTTTCTCTCTGTCCTGTTGTCGCTCACTCTCAATGATACACACACAGAGACAAGCGCACACATCCGCAGACTCTGTTTTGAGGGCCTGAGCAGCATCTTTTGACTGTGTGCCTAATGATAATAAATGAGCCATCATGGGTTGGGAGGGAGGTACTAAGTCATCCCCTTCATCGACAGGAGGAAGACTGGGAGCCCCAAGGTCACCCCACTGTCAGCATCACTCTCCCTAACGACTCCTCTCGCTCTCTCACATGCATGTGCACATACATACGCACACACAGACACACAGACACAAAGTGGCACAAAATGCACCATGCCATGTTCACACTGCGCACACATGCATACAAATGGACATGCACACACCAGAGAGCACCTGGCAAAACCTGCTTCAAGATACTGCAACTGGGTGAGATAAATGCACATTACCAAATGTAACTCCATTTCTTCTGAACTTTTATCACAGAGAAAGGTTATATTGAGGCTGCATGCTGAGTGGTCGCCGGCCTCTTTGGCATTAGACCTCTGAAAAAAAAGCAATGTCTACTACTTGTACTTGTACACGTATCACAGGTTCAACTAAAGAATAATTATCTCAGATTGTTTTTTTGAAGCGTTTTAAAGGGCATGAAAAGTTAAAACAATCCAGTATTTCACAATAAAATAAGCTAAAATTAGCTTTTTGTTTTGTTTTTTTCCCATCTTGCTAAATGATATTGGGTGATAACTCAGAAATTATGTTGGGAGACTGCAAAGATGACGACCAGTCCGATGAGTACAAATCAAATGCAGCTTTATTTTTTGTGCTCACACAGCTCAAGACATGTATTTCAGTGGAACAGTTTCCTCTTAACCTGTACCTTTTATGGCACATGCTCCTAATAGATTCTCACATTCCAGGCTCCAATTCCTCTATGTGACAGTTGTGCCCAAACTCATAACAGATTCACACATTCTAAGCTAGGTTTTGCTGTGAGACCATGTCACCTTAAAACTGACTGGTCCCTAGAAACTCCTTAGAATAAATATTCAAATATCTGCATGCACAAATACCAAACCTATCACTAATCATCTTGTAACACCTCAGATTTACCCCCAGCTTAGAAACCAGCATTCTCATTTTTAGATAATTTTCAAGTTTCTCAAAAGAAGAAAACAATCACATCAACCCATAAACTGGCAATTGTTACTCAAAACATGATTTTTAATACATTAGCTACCCTGCATTTGTGCCCTCACCCTGCACAGTGTACAGCATGTCACCAGCCAGCCTTTCCCTTTAGCAAAGAGCACCAGATCAAATCAGCGGAGGAAGACAAGCATTGCATAACTGAAAAAATGTCTTAATAACCCCCCCCTCCCCTGACCCTCCTGATTTCCAGCCCTCTCCCTAATGAGCTGTCATGCACTGTCATCTCTCAGATGCACGGATCTGAATTCAAATCCGAAGAGGGGGGCCAAAAATTCCTCCAGCCAAGAGACACACGCTAAAGGAGTCCAATGCAGCGAATGTTATTAATGCTGTACTAAAAATGTAAGTTTGTGGGAGAGAGGAGGCATCACAAGACGCGTTGGAGAAAACGAACAGGAAGGTAGCGCCTTCACTTTCAACCGTGGGAATTCTTTTCTCACACACACACACACACACACACACACACACACACACACACATATATATAGATTACAAGTGCGCACATAACATGCATAGGCACACACACACGCACAGGTTGCAAGTTTAGACTGGAGCTGTAGAAAGCTAATTTGCACCACACTGAAATGCATCTCAATTAAAGAGAAACACATCGAAGTGCCAGGGGAGGAGAGAAGAGAAAGATGTGAGAGAACGGGAGGGAGGAACGGGGTGTGAAACAGATAGTGTGTGAGAGTATGAGAGTAATAGAAAGGAGGAGGGGGGTGTGAGCTCAACTGTATTTGGAATGGGAAGAAGGGAGGGAGAGAGAAAGAAAGAGGGAGAGAGAGAATGTTTTCATCTCCCTCTCTTGGAAAAACATCTCATTTTGGGATGAATCAGATTTAGAAAGGGTGTTAGGAGGTTGAGGCGCAGCTAAAATCCTAACTAACTTCAACCTCGTTATCACCAGCTCTTTGGTTTGGTGCCAGCACACTAGGGCTGTCCCTGCTAAAACCGTGTGTGTGTCTGTGGTGTGTACGTAAGATATTTTTAAGCCCAGGGCCACGGACTGTACTGTATGACAGAATGGGTTGAAACGGCCAAGACACAATAAGGTTTTACCTAAGTGTGTAGGCAAGTGTGACTCCAGGCCTGGATCAATGTGTTTTGGGTATTTTTGAGAATGCATTGAACGCTTTGTTTGTCATATTAGTCCATGTTAAAAAATAGAAAATGTGCATAAGTACATTTGAGTATGTGCCTGTTATGTGTGATTTAGTGCGTCTGCGTCTGAGAGAACAAACAACAAACGGAGGAAAGGAAAAAAAAAAACACACAATCTGTCACATGAAAAAATCAGGATTTGCTTTGTATGCCGCTACCATTTTGCACGGACTGTCATGTTCTTAAGACTGTGATGATGCTGCCAGCCCACCATCTCAATAACAACACAGAATGCTAGTCCATCCATTCTTTCATGCTGTCAAAATATACTTAACTTGTCCGCTTCTTGTGAGAGCCCCTTAACCCAGTGTTTGCCTCTGTTCCAATATAACTCACACAGCTCTTAGAATGAAGAGCATTCTGGGAAATCAAGTCTTTTTGATCTTACTCTGGTGTAAGATGTAGCGCCCTCCTTTCGACTGCAGCACTGTAACACCATTATCACCATGATGTAATGCACCTACTTTTATCATCAGTATCAGTGATAATCAGATGATCGGTATTATAAAGAGCCACACTGCCATCATCAGCATCATCTTGACTGCCATCAGCGACACCGTGTCAGCACATCATCTGAGAATACATCATTTCATTTTCACCTGACAAAAAACTGATGGGGGTCGCCAAAGCTAAATTATTGGTTCATTGCATGATTGCCTGGCCATATCTACAATGAGTGTCAAACCATTGCTGAAACATTTGTGTGAATCCCAGACCAAAGCTAAAGAGAGTACAGGATGTAAATTGAGGAGGGATGACGCAAACACTCACCGATTGAAAAACATTTCCTCTGATATGTTACTACTAATGTAGCTCGAAACATGAGATAAATTCTGATGATCAAATGTCCATAAGGTCACCCCACTAGTAGTGTATCATTTCTTCCTGTGCTTTCACCTATAGCGTTTTTTAGGCCACTGCAAAAAATGATACAGTAGTAAAATGGAGTTACAGTACAGCGGACCCTCAAAACTGTTGTCCAGCAAATTTCCTCTCATGTTACCTGAGTTATAAGCCACCCTCATTTGCATTTCAATGGTGGTCTTGTCTGGTCAATCCTCTTAGCCTCCCCTTGTTTGTCTTGCAGTCATGTAGCTAAGTTAAATTAAGCAGTGGCCTTCTTTTATATAAATCTTATGCTGGTGACAAGCATGTCAAAGCCAGAAGAACCTACTGTGTATCAGTGAAGGCCCTGACAGCTAAATATATAAATATATAAGCTAAAAGAAAAACTGCTTACATGGGTTTTCCTCTTTCTCCAATACTTTGAGTTAGCATAATCTCTCTCTCTCTGTCTCTGTCTCTCTCTCTCTCTCTCTCTCCCTCTCTCTGTCCATCTTTTCTTTTTGCTCACTTATTCTTTCCTTGCATACACATGACTGAGCAGAGCTGACACACACACACACACACACACACACACACACACACACACACACACACACACACACACACACACACACACACACACATTCTTGTACATGCTTCACAATGACAGCCCCATACTGTACATCGACAATAAAACACATCCCAAACTACTCAAACAACCTCCACAGGCCCTTTGTCATGTCCTCTGTGTCTTTATGGCATCTCAATCTGCCCTTGATGACACCGCTTATGAGCCTTTAAGCGGCCCTCTGTTGTGCATGGGCTGACAAATCGAGTTGTCATTACATTAAGTAGGGACTCTCTATTAGTGCAAATGGTGGCACATAACCAGATAATCGGCTGTGGACAGCAAGTGTGGCTATGTGGGAGGTGAGATGCTAACGGATGGTGTGTGGGAGAGTAATGTTTTATGTTGGAGGAAGTGTGATATCTCCATTATAGACAAGCTTAATTGATAAACAGGACAATAAAAGCAGCAAACGGCCCCATAGATTTCTGCCTGCAGCAGAGCCAGCAGTACTGTAGGATGTAGGGAGTAATGGCACTGACAATAGCATATCAAGTAGAGGCTTTAAAACAATATCAGGCAATGTCATCATAGTAGAGAAATAAAAGAGTAATAAAATCCCTCTCATAAAAGAAGGGATGCAGCTTCCCTGAGGGATCCCTCAGATTCTTCTCACACTCCTCAATCCTCTCACCTAATATCTCCCCCACTCCCTCACCCTGGACGGCTGGATTTTACTCCATTAACCCTCCGCGATAGGAATCACTGACTGATAATTGTCACAATGGCCACGTTTCATTCCCATTAATAGACTAATAAGCGCGAACTTCGTTGCCATGGGGTACACATTTAAAAGAAAGTATACAGCGATACCACGCTGTCTATTTCAGCTCTTGGCATGAGCAAACAATTCATGAATCGCTCCTTAAGTGTTTTACGCTGATCCTTACAAAGAAGACAAAAGTGCCCGTGTCATTTAGACACGCCCGTTTAAAATCAGCAACAAAAAAAAGAAGAAAAAAAAAGATCGAACACTTTCAGACAGGAAAATGGATTAAAAATAAAATAAAAAAATCAAGCAACAATTTTGGTCAAAGTGTGCTCACCAGAATATCCGGAAAAGAGCTCGGGGTACGGAGAATCCCGAGGAGTTTCCCCTGTCTTTCTTCACCCCAAGTTGGAGACAGCGATCAGACGCGCTCCCACAGTCCCGACTGAGACTGCAAAGAGAAAAGGTAAGACCACATTGAGAGAAAGCACGTCAGCTTATAGGCTCTTCCATCCCGACCGGCAATTGAGGTCAACCCCCCCACCCAAAAAGTACATCAATAATTACACACGTTTAGCCCACTGATCCGGAACTGTACCTCTTAAACGAGCTGGGATGACCACCAGAGAGTGAAAAGGATGGAAAAAGGACCGGGCAAGGCAGCGGCTGTCAGATTTGACTTCAAACTGATGCTGACGATGCGCACCGAGATAAGCTCCGGAGGGGAGAGAGAGACAGAGAGACAGAGAGAGAGAGAGAGAGAGAGATAGATAGAGAGATAGATAGAGAGAGAGAGAGAGAGAGAGAGAGAGAGAAAGAGAGAGAGAGACAGAGAATAACATAAGAAGTAAAAGATTTACTGTATACAAATTAATCAATTCTAATATTGTAATAATTTATATTGTGCTATATTTAGTAAATATGTCTTATTAAGGGGAAAACAAAACAAAAAATAATAATTCAATTAAATTGTTTTCCCCTTCATATAGCTTAAGAACTTTTGTTTTCATAGTTGTGTTTCATATTTGCCATACTAGAATAAATAAATATATTTATATTATTAATATAAATCATCCTAATATTGTGTTAATGTTCATATAACTGTTTGTATGTTGTCCTAATATTTGGACAAATTCTAGGTTGATGCTTTGGCTAACAACATTGTTATTGAAACTTTCATGCCAATAAAGCCCCTTTGAATTGAATTGAGAGAGCGCGCGCACGCACGCGCGCGCGCGCGCGCGAGAGAGAGAGAGAGAGAGAGAGAGAGATGTGCAGTGTGTGTGAGAGAGCGACTTTAATTAAACAATACTCCACTTAAAATGTATTCAACTGGTTTAAAATACGAAATACAAAGCACCTATGCATATCAATAAGTATAAATTGAATTTAAAAAAAAAACACAAATGGGAGAAAGAGAGAGACAGGGTGATAACTTCAAACTGCATCTACCTTTATGCTCATCAAAGTACAGTAGCCTTCTCACAGATGCTTTCAAGAGATGACCTGGGACTTTTGGGCTCATAGCCAGACTTACAGTACCTCAGGTGGTGGAGGCAGCTCAAGAGACTTGCAGCACTTGCAGTGTTTATCATCCACACACTCATTTAGTGAAAACCACTAATCCAAGAAGCCTTACCTATTTACGAACCACCCTTTTTCCAAACATCTTAGATATTCATAAACTAAACTAAATTTATGAAATACAGTCTTAACCTTTACAGGAAAATCAGAGCAAAGGTGCCGTTTCACCCAACAAATGCCACATATTTAATGAGCCTGTCTATTCTTTAGGCCCATAATTCACTAAAAGAATTGATTATGAGACAAGATGCGTCAACATCTGTGGCTTACCACCTCGGCTACACGATTTCCATGGGGGAAACCCAGGGTGTACTGTACATTATAGAGATGAAAGAGAAAACATAAAGGATAGCCAGCAAACAAATCATGTCAAATACTGTATCAGATTATACATTTACCAAATTACACGTACAAAGCTTTCCTACAGTGATAACAAGCCTTTACGTAACAACTGAATTTCTAAAAATGCCTCGTTTGAGAACTTGCACTGCAGTCTACATCACGTCATGTACAACATACTAGGATGTCTGACATTTTCAGGAAAAAAAACATGACAACATGGAGAGCAAAATATAAAATTTCCAAATCACACAGATGACACTTTCCTTTCTTCACATTGATAGCAGGATTTAAAAAAACAAAACAAATCTAATATTTCATTTTCAAACCAATTCTTTTTTGGAGTGAGGCAACAGTGCCAGCCACAGCAGTATTTAATTTCACTACTATTATTATTCTTTTTTATTTCACTTTCATATTATAATTTCATATCAAAAATTCTGCAAGCAAAAGGTTTGGGTACCATCTCCTGACGATCCTCTCTTTCATTAACTACAATCCTGGCTTGGTGACTGCTGATACTCACAAATACCCCTTTCACACTGAGGGCTCAGCCAGGGTTGGACCAGGGTTGACTTTGTGTTTAAAAGCATTGATCGACTCAGCTTCACAACCCAGGTGGTGAGGTGGGTCGGACGCGGGCCAATTTTAATGTGATTTGCATATGACCAGACAATGTCACTAACAACCGGGAGGGACACATTATGTCATTGAAGAAGAGATACTTTATTTACTTTTTGATTTTCTCATCCATAGCACGTCAGCTCTCTCTCTCTCTCTCTCTCTCGGTTCGAGAAAACACAGGTCTGCAGCCGGCAGTTTAGTGTGACTGCTGGAGACTCTCTCTCTCTTTCTCTCTGTCTTTTTTAAAATGAGTCTGGAAGCCTTTACTTTTAATGTTATCAGACAAAGAGTAGACAGGCTTTGCCCCACGGGAAACTACAACAAAGTTCGAGCTAGCAAGCCACATGCTGAAAACGGCAGTTTTTGAAGAACATTTAGATTGTGTAATAAGGCAGGCCTGCTTGGTTCTTTTGGGAAATGATTGTCAAGATTTACGTTTTGGGACCGATTGGCGGGATTGCTGTGGACGAAGTACAAACGGCGATACACTAGTTAGAGCATATTACATTTAACCATGTATCCAGTTTTTTGAATAGCTCACATTACTGTATTGTGTGAACAGTTAACTTAATTTAATATTTTATGTGGTGTTTTCTTTTGCGGGATGCAAATGTTCCACGAAAACAAGTTCCTTCCCGAGACTATTTTGCAGAGCCACCGTTACTGCATCCGGAGCTTAGCACCGCCCAAGACGAATGTGATTGGTTTAAAGAAATGCAAACAACCCAGGGCGTTTTTTTTCTCCTATCCCAGAATGTATCTGTGGTGTAGCCAGACCTTATTCCACAGCGCTGTGGAGATAAGTCTGGCAATGCGAGACTAAACATAAATCGTTACTAGAGTACACTACTTCCTTATTTACTGCTTCACCTTCAGTGAATGAAATGCAGAGAAGAATGAAACTATAAGTGCATTTTTCCACAAAAGGAGGATTCATTATTTGTGCTTTAGAACGCAATTGCTGTGAAACAATCATAAAATAACCTTTATTTCTCTTATTCACAGCTCTCTCTCTCTCTCTCTCTCTCTCTCTCTCTGTGCATTTTTCTGCAGCTTGCAGAGAGCCTACCGTACAATGTGGAATTCAAATACAAAACACGAGTTTTGGTGGTGTACAGCTGGATTGGAGTATGTGATAACATTTAGCTGTTCACTGAATATGACTTGTAAACCCCCGCCAATTCCCTGCACGTGAGGTAATTAGTATGCATAGCTCCTGGGTTGTTACCCTGGTCGCATCTGAATTGTCATGTCAATGGATCAGACTGTGTTGACTGGCATGGTTTGAATTGACAAAAGAAGGGTTGAACATGGGTCAGATAACCGTGGTCCGAACCGGGTCAGTGTAAAAGAGGTAAAAGTGGCAGGCTTTTGGACACTCTCCGGCATGAGGACAACGAGAGACGGAATGACAGGAAAGTGATAGGACAGGAGAGAGATGAGAGAAGATGGATGGAGCAAGTAGAATAAGGGCAAAGGCCAGGGTGAGATCCATGTCTATCACATGCTACCTTTGCTGTCCGCAGAGAGAATGAGCGAGGAGAAAGGAGAAGGAAGAAAAATAACTCCAAGTGCTGAATATTTTCTTTTCATATCTCTTTCCTGAGTCACCACTTCATCTGTCCACCTACCCCTAGCGCGCACTCTCTCTCTCTCAAATGTCTGCAACATCCTGCTCTCTATTTACAGAGCATGTGGGATGAAATGTGTGTGTGTGTGTTTGGTTGTGTCAGCTTTGTACTTGTGTATCTCAGTGGATCCGTATGTATATGTATGTGGGTTCCTCGGAGTGTTTTTTGTGATATGTTGGAATATTGATCCGTGTATACTATATACACTATACAACTCTGCATTTTGTGTGATCAATTGTTAACCACATGAAGCTGTCTACTAAAAGCGACAACAGCTATTAAAAGATACTTCCCTATATGTGACTCAATGAGTCAATTGGTCAGTTAGGTAATTGGTTAATCAATCAGATCGTTTTCGTGTCTCCTTGTTAAGGGCAGACAGAGAAAGTCATAAGGAAGGGCAGAAGTGCATATTATAAAGCCGTTACTTTCTGGATTTAAAGTTTCAGACTTTCCCAGTAAAAGCTACGCTGGCTTTAGAGCGGTTTATTAAAGACACTCTGGGACTCAGGTCTAAACCTGCATTTCAAGGTGATAATTCTTATTGCTATGCACCTGCTGTTGCATCTGTCCATCTGTATTCACTTTCATGATTCGCCCAAATAATAAGAGAAAATTCTTTGTCCATGTTTTTTATGCAGGCTCGGCTGGCAGGTAGTTCTCCTGTGCTTTTATGTATAAAACAGCTGCACACCTTGGAGATTGGTATAATCTATTTTATTCAATGGACAAAGTAAAGTTTTCACTTATGAGGTTACATGAACTGGCGTGTTGAATGACACATATGCAGTTTACATATACATTCAGAACACCTTGTAACACTATTTCTTTTCTGCTCAGTGTAGAATAGTCCTTCATAGTGGCACCTCCGACTGATAGGGTTCTACTAACTCAGTAGCTGGTCAAAGTATCAATTACCTATGCAATAACATTGAATAAGACCTATTGGAAAACTATTAAAACTATATAGAGGCAAACTCCTCATCATTTTGTCTTAATTATCCATCCCCTGGGCTGTCATCATTAAGGCAGCCAGACACTGGGACATATTTGGCATTATATTTTTAATACTACAACAACCGGCTCAGCAAAAAAACACCACAGATTATTAACAGCGTGTGTCTTGGCTCAGCTCCATATACTGTGACAAATTATTATACTCTGTCTTCCCCTCCTCTTCCTCCTTCTTTTCCCTCCATCCTCATCTCCTCCTCTTCTTCTTCTCTCACCTTCTCCCTTCCTTCATCCTCCTTTTCCCTCCTTAGATGCTTTTCTTGTCCTCTCTGGAATGAAAAAGGAAAGAACAAAACACTTTCATACATGTTCTGTTCATTTGCTTACAAGGTCTGTATTGCCTTGTGTGCACTGTGTGCGAGTGGGGCTGACGATGCATTGTATGTGTGCCAGTTGTTTGTGTGCCTCTCCGTGTGCAGCAGGAAATTCAAAAACTAGGCCATATCGACCACCCAGGGGTTTGAAAGCTCAGGGGGTACCAAAGCAACATGGTTTAAATAAAAAAGAAAAAAATGTGTTTCAAACGCCATTAAGGGGGAAATAGACAACACATATGCACATTCTCACGCACACAAGCACACACACACACACACACACACACACACACACACACACACACACACACACACACAGACACCCCTCCCATCTGATAAACCCCTGGCTCACATTGTGTTCAAAGAGTAACATCAAACACTTAATCACACACATATCTAAATAAATCTCATCCAGCTTGATAAACATCCATGTTTCATTTATTTGTGCCTCCTTCAGCTTGCGCTGGTGGCCAGCCATATTGCTATAGATTAGGGCTTCCCATGCTGACACGGCCCAGAGCGATGAGCTGCAGACCTTGTCACTATTGATCCAGTTCAGAGCATAATGGATATGAATGGGATCAGCTCTGATTGGTTTTGAATTTTATCTCAGAGGTGGCGGTTTAACTCACCCTTTGACCACATCAGTGTTCGGACGGGTCGGAGCAAAACATTTTTTTAGCTGTGTGTGCTTGGATTAAAAGTGCCTATATTGATAGGACACGGTTACACTACTATGAGGAATGAGTGCATATATAAATTAATTTTCCAGCAATAATCACTTTTTCAGACTCTCAGTTTTTAATGTTTTAAATGTCTGAGAAAGCAGAATAAACTACGAGACTATTACTCCACAAAACCTTGCAGTGGTGTTCACCTCAAAGGGGTGGGGTTGGAATTTAAGTGTTGCTTTCAAGATGACTGCGACTATCAATAATGCCATTAATATTACCCTGTATCCTCTTCTGCCACTATATGGTCATCACCTCGCCAACTGAGTCTCCATTTAGACATGGATTACGACTGACTCTTGACCTTAGGACCTGAGGCTCCGACACAGCAGAAAATAGAACCTTAATGTAACCTTACAGCATAAGGTCAAGTCACCCTGCTGGATATTGGAGGTTTAAGAAAATATTTATGATACTTTCAATTGGAAGGAAGGGGAGGCAGTAACTAAACACATTGAGTCATCTTGAGGATTGTGGCCTCTAAGCTTTTCCTGTCAAATACACTGTTAGTTATATAACACTTTTATTCACCCCATGTCTACTACCCATGCTTCTACTGTTACTGATTCACTATTGTTAAAAGTGCAATCTTTGAAATGTGGCTGTATTGGAATGTTAGTAAAATGTTGATGTATCATACATAATTTTTGTATTGTCACAGTAAAGTTTGTTTACATATGCTATTTAACATCAAAATATGGTAGTAGCTATCTAGCTTATGTTATGTAGATAATAGGTTGCTTCCCTGTCCAACAATTATAATACATATACAATAATAATATAAAGTCTGCCTCAGTAGTAAAGTGTTTTGATGTCCAGTGTTTTTGCTTCTAAAATGCTTTTTACATTTTTTTTTTTACAGGAGACAAAGTTACGGTAGGAATAATCGAATGAACGATGGCTGAATTCTATTCAGCTGCTTCAGTTTCAGGGTCCAGGTCAGGGGCAATTTTTGGATCAGACCTTTATTGGGGCTCAGCCCCTAAAGAGAATGTGACATGAATATAGTGCATGCAAAAGTGTTAACCCCCCCCCTGCTAAATCAGTAATTTCATTAGCCGATAATCTCTGAGCTAGCTACTGAACAACAACGTCAGCTAAAATTTTTTGACACTATTAACACTATGATGGAACTAAACCTGACACTTTATAAGTCACAGTAATAACGACCAATTTGACACAATGTTCTAACATTCAGCAATTATATTCCTTTATAAAATATCCCATTGTTATTTGTGTGAAAGTTGTTGATGCTACAATAGACATAAAAAACCTTTCCTACACCACCCAGCCCAGTTTCCCTGTAGGAATGGCGTACATATTGCGTGATTCTGCAGGATTTATATGTAATTTCAGCATCTGGTGCCAATACAATAGGCAATGTGACGTTCATGCAGTGTGGTTGAAGGTTGGATGGTTGTGTTTTGCATTGAACTTTGACCAGGGTCCATGACCAGTCCCAGACCAACAACAATTTAGTTGCCAAACATTGATCATCACATCAGCCATATGTTTACCATTTCTTTTAAGGAATAGTCAATTAAAATATGCTGGCAATAATTATTTAAAAATGTTGCATTAAACAGGTTTTACAAAATCACCCAATATCATCGGTCTGTTTGTTAAAAGGGTTGAGCTTGCTGCAAGTTTTTCGAACTCTCTCTGTTACTTCCTGTGCACATGGTTGATAACCTTTTCAGTGTGGGTTCAGGCAATCTCATTATTATCAGAAACAGGATGAAGTTGTTTTTGATGTGAATTTGATGACTACCGTGTTTGGTAATCAAGTGCTTTAACAGATTGCATATTTCTTCTGTAAATAGGAGATTCTGACCTGGACTCAACTTACACTTGTAATGGTGATAATCTTATCTTTACGTGGCATCAAATCAAAAATAAAGCAAAGCATCTAGACTCTTTTGTCACTTTGCACTCTTTCCTACATACACACTAATCTGACACGCCAGATAGTTTGTCACACAGAACCATCAGAGAAGACGTCATTGGAAAGGACAGGCACTTTCATATAATACCTTGCAGGTGATTGATGAACCATCTGTCTATCATGCCACCATTGTTGTTTTGAACAAACAGTCATGGCTGTGACACACACCTAAACCATGCCGTAGTTGCCAGCATCTCCTCACAGGACACTGATTGTTTCGGTCCACTGCTGTTCAGACCAAGCAGCCACTTCCGTGCCTCAAAAGTGAAGCCAATGTGGAAGTGCCTTAAACCTGCATTCTATCTAATTTCCAGCAGGGGGCCACTCCAGTGGCTCCAAAAATAAGTCAGTTTTGAGTTTATGGCCTCAATCGCTAGTTTTCTTAAATACAGCATGATCATCATTTTGTTAATTATGGTCCCATTTATTTTAAAATAGAAGATAAAGCAGGGGATGCTTTAGGGTGTGGATACATGCCAACCTGTCAATCATGATAGAGGCTTTGCAATGCTTATCCATGAACTTGTTTTTGGGTGTTGTCCATGTTTTCATCATAAACTTTGACCCTCTCACTGTGTGTTTTCAATTCATCAAAGTTAATTGGAACACTTTGGTCACCTAGGAATGTCTTGTTCAGTGTTCTCTGCCAATCAAGCTAGCTAACTAGCTAGCTAGCGCTAGCGTTATCTAGTAACCTAAGAGAAAGTCAACCAGCTGTGTGTACTGCAGTACATGCTGACAAACGGCACCAGTACCTGGAGATCCGTGTTTAGCCGCCAGTAAAACTCCACTGGATGACTTGTGTCAGAAGGGTTGATAAAACTTTCCATCTTTTAGCATTTAGCTTACTTTAAATTGCCCTTTGGGTCATTTTATTGTAGATTTTAAGCTTAGAAGTCATTTTACCTACTTCATGTTTTGTATCCTCACCACAGGCCTCTGGGCCATTACCATAGTCCAATCTCCACACCAGCTATGTTGTCAAAATAGAGTATATGTTGGCAACACACTAGAATAGGTGTGCAGACGCGGCTCACCAACCCCTGCCAAATCATAAACACGTAACATAAAACTTTCATCCACTGTATAAACAGCAAGTGACTCAAACCCAGGAAGAAGTTTCAGAGAAAATTAATCATTCCTTCTCTGAAGAAGCAAACCACCATAGAAGAAAAATAGGAAGGAAAAGAAGAAAGTACAGAAGAGGAAGCAGATGAGCACACTGGAGCCTGTCTCTGTGGCTTAAGATGTTATGCATTAATTCTCTAAGGGCCTTGGGGTCCCAGGTTCCCATGTTAATTGATATCCCCATTAAAGAGATAAGTAGGCTCGGGGAGGAAGAGAGGGCTAGAGAGCAGAGAAGTTACTGCAGGGTGTAGTCGAAAAGAGAAAGGGGAGGAGGAAGATGACAGGATGGAATGAGGAAGACCCAGACAGAAGAGGGCAAACAATGCACCGGTCAGCGCAGGGGAGATGACCCCAAATGTTTTAGGGTTAGTTTTGGGGATAGGTGTGCAAGTGTTTCAGTAATTGTCTCAGTACATACCCTCCGATGTGTGTGTATGTGTGTTCAAGAGAGAGAGAGAGAGAGAGAGAGAGCGAGAGAGAGAGAGAGAGGACCACAGTGAGAGAAAGAAGTGTGCTTACTGGCTGACAGAGCTGCTCTCACCTAGTTTGGGATGAGTCACAGTTCGCAGAGCCGTTAATTATGCCGACTGCTGAATCAAAACTCGGAGAACGAGAGCAGCTGTCTGCGCATTTACATATCACACAGCCTACATGGAGAGGAAGGGAGGGAGGCATGAAAGATAGAAAGAGACAGAGGGAGATAGAAGGGGAATTGATACGGAGGGAAGAAAACTGAAGAGGGACTAGAAAGGATTCAAAGAATGCAAGGTAAAGAATCAGGGCAGGGGGAAGGTAGTTGAAGGGAGTGTGAGGTGCAAAGAAAGAGTTACAGATTTGAAGTGATTGGGAAATGATATGACAATCACTTTATCTGTGGCACCAGTTATGGGACTTTGCCTTTATTGCCTACATTTCTTGTTTTTTACATGATAAAGTCACAGATGAGGTTTTTACATCTTCCAAGGCCCCAAAAGTTTTTTTTCTGACCAGACCTGAAAGTAAAAACAATCTTTTAGCATGTAGCTTCTAAACAACTTGCGGACATAAGTCTTACTAATTTCTTTCAAAAACAATAGTTTTATTTCTCTCTTTTCTTTCTCGCCACATTCCTAAAACTGGCAGCCTTAAGGCCAGCACTGACCAGAAGAAGACTTGCTTTGATTTCAAAGTCACAAACAAGGCAAGCCATTAGCATACAGCTGCCAAACGGCTAGCCTGCAGCTGCACTTAAAGCCTTTACTTTCCTTCCAAAAATAAAGCAACAAAAACAATGTAAGAAGCACAACACCAAACCGAGTGGCTGCTTTGCATTGGTTTTCGATTTGTATACCAAATACAAAGCCATCACTAATACATGTGGCTGTTATGTGGTATCAAGTAAGAGCTATTTCAAGTACAGTGTGATCTCAATTACAACCACTAGATTTAAAAAACATGATTCTCTTTTCTTTTCATTTATTAAAGTTAAATGTTTTAGCTGTAGGTTAGTGCTGCTTACACACATTTTGTGATGTTTAGAGTGCAAACACAGAAATGATTCCTTATCAATCTGGTAATCAGTGAAAAAGGATTAAATGAACTGGTTCCACACATCACATGCATGACCATGATAAACAATATTAAAATCCTACCGATTTTTTTGTTTGCTTAAAAACGGATCATATCAAAAAACAGGACATTTTCTAAAAACAGTCTTCTGATGCAGGAAGTGACATTTAGTTCAGTGGTATGATTGCAATTCTTTGTCCTTGAAATGACTTGTCATTTGTAAGTGTAAAACACGCTTTCTAACCAAGCACAGAACTGGAGAGCTTTTGAGGAAGGATGAGAGAAAAGTTGAAAATAGAAAAAGGATGACAAAGAAGGTGAAGGTTAAGTGAATCACATCCTAGTATTTCTCATGTTTTGAAGAAAAGCTGTGAGTCAGTGACAACGGTTGTAATTTGCTGCTGGGAACACATTTATTTGAGGTGATTTCCAACTCCAACTCAAATTTATAATACCGTCTCTGGGCACACTTTAAGATCAAGTTTATGATCTGCTCTCATCAAACAGACTAGGTCACTGCTTTTTGGCCGCAGTGTTTACTAGGCGTGAGGGGAAGGCAGATCAGATAGTTGTGTCAATCACAAAGACTTCGTTCATGACAAGCAGGTGGCTGTGGCGATGGTGGTGGTGGGGGTGGGGTGTGTGTGTGTGTGTGTGTGTAGGGTCTCTAGTGAACAGTCTCTCTCAGTCTTAGTCATCACAGAAACTGCACTCAGCTGAGTTAGAGAGAAATGTTAACAGGCATGCAGCTTTAATGCCCAATTGAAATTCTTCATACCACCAATTTAGTGTAAGATCTTTTCAAGAGCATGCATCCATCCATCTTCATCCGCTTATCCGGTGTTGGGTAGTGGGGGGAGCAGCTCCAGCAGGGGACCCCAAACTTCCCTTTCCCGAGCAACATTAACCAGCTCCGACTGGGGGATCCCGAGGCGTTCCCAGGCCAGGTTGGAGATATAATCCCTCCACCTAGTCCTGGGTCTTCCCCGAGGCCTCCTCCCAGCTGGACGTGCCTGGAACACCTCCCTAAGGAGGCGCCCAGAGGGCATCCTTACCAGATGCCCGAACCACCTCAACTGGCTCCTTTCAACGCGAAGGAGCAGCGGCTCTACTCCGAGCTCCTCACGGATGACTGAGCTTCTCACCCTATCTCTAAGGGAGACGCCAGCCACCCTCCTGAGGAAACCCATTTCAGCTGCTTGTACCCTGAATCACGTTCTTTCGGTCATGACCCAGCCTTCATGACCATAGGTGAGTGGAGGAACGAAAACTGACCGGTAGATCGAGAGCTTTGCCTTCTGGCTCAGCTCTCTTTTCGTCACAAATGTGCGATTAATTGAATGTAATACCGCACCCGCTGCGCCGATTCTCCGACCAATCTCCCGCTCCATTGTCCCCTCACTCGCGAACAAAACCCCAAGGTACTTGAACTCCTTCACTTGGGGTAAGGACTCATTCCCTACCTGGAGTAGGCACTCCATCGGTTTCGTGCTGAGAACCATGGCCTCAGATCTAGAGGTGCTGATCGTCATCCCAACTGCTTCACTCTCGGCTGCAAACCGATCCAGTGAGTGCTGAAGGTCACAGGCCGATGATGCCATCAGGACCACATCATCTGCAAAGAGCAGCAATGCGATCCCCAGCCCACCGAACTGCAACGCCTCCCCAGCCCGACTACGCCTCAATATCCTTTCCATAAATGTTACAAACAGGATTGGTGACAAAGCGCAGCCCTGGCGGAGGCCAACCCTCACCTGAAACGAGTCCGACTTACTGCCGAGAACCCGGACACAGCTCTCACTTTTGGTCGTACAGAGATTGGATGGCCCTGAGAAGAGACCCCCTCACCCCATACTCCCGCAGCACCTCCCACAGTATTTTCCAGATCCACAAAACACATGTAGACCGTTTGGGCATACTCCCAGGCTCCCTCCAGGATCCTTGCGAGAGTGAAGAGCTGGTCCGTTGTTCCACGACCAGGACGGAAGAGCATGGAGAGCATGCAACAAGAGAAATGACAAACAATCACGCACTTTCATGACCAGGAAAACAAATTAATGGAATCATTTTAACTCATGTAACAAAGTACAGTACATCTATAAACTACAGTATGACTACAGTGTGTGTTCTTCAGCACATTGTTTTACGTAGCAAACCTTAGAATTAATGTTTCACATTTTTAAGTCATGTTTATCACCTCTATTTAGTTACAAAAGGATATTGATTTTGACAGTTTTGAATGTGGAGTCTGTTGTAATGTCATTACTGACAATGTTAACAAAACAGAAACAAGTACTAAAATTCAAATGCCACCACATGGTCATGGAGACAAAAAGCAAAACAACTCTGAAAACGGTATAACACAATAATGAACAAACAATAGGCAAATATGAATAAAAGATATTATAAAAAGAAACATGTATACTGCAGATGTACAGCAGTATTTAGAATGCAAAGTTCATGAGTAAATGTTATTGAATGTGTCAAATCATCACAAACATTGACACACAAAATTTATTTTACAACTTAACTGAACCAAAAATTAACTCCCACACCATGTCACCAGACAATTCAGGCCATAGCCAAAATAAACTAATGCACATAATCGGAATTTGAATCCCACTTTCCTGTCAAGTTGTTGGTGGATATTTGCAATGTTTTGTTGAAAAATCAATGTCCATGTTTTAACATTTGTTGAGAGCAAGAAGGGAAGTGTAAGAAACTCAAGTAAAAAAAGAAATATTTTAAAGTTTAACAGTGTTTAGACAAAAGTATATGGTACAAGAATAGTCAATAATTCACTGACTTACATGACTAGTTGATGAATTTAAAATAACAAGCAAGATGAAAGGGTAGCTTACATAAAAGCAGGAACAGTAACTACACACAACAGTAATGTCACAGCGTACTGACCACACCATTGAGTACATTTACATTACTGCAGCAGGGTGAAGTGACCTCCAGCGGTTTAACTGGAGATTTTCAGCTGGTGTTAAGTTGCGCTTTAGCAGTGTTTTGTAAAACTTTAGATGTATTAGACATGCTAAGCAAACCTGCAAACAACTGTTAGAAAAAGCCCCAAAACATTAACTTAAGTCTATTTAGCTGAAATTAAGTTCAACATTTTGGGATATAAATGTTTTCACAATTTTCTGTGAAGATTGTAGCTCCTCCTAAATCCACAAATTGTCGTTTTTAAATTGCTGTTTATTTATGAATTAAACAAGTAAGATACAATGTGTTAATTTGTGAGCTTTAGATGTCCAAGTGTAGGTTTGAACTTTTGAGAGAACTAAGTTAATTGGTTTGCCTTGCATGTAACCTTGATGCTGAGATAGCTAATTGCCTTCTGGCACCAGCTCCCAACTCAGAGACACGGAAGTGTTATTAATTCTTTCATCTCAATCTTGGAAAGAAAGCATATTTCCCAAACTGTTATTCCTTTGACACATTGTACTTTGTGATTCGAATTAAGAGGTACCTATTGTAATGATCAAAGTTATTATTATTACTTTGATCTTTTATGCATTTGGCATTTTGTTGCTGATATATAAATTGAATCTTTAATACAATGTTGCAGTTTTCCAGCTCTATGAATGTCTCAACACAACAAAAAACCTGCACCAGAAACCAGGTGAAGGCCATGCCAAATGAAACAGTAAATGGCTGGATATGGTACCCATACAAGGATTACACAACACACAAGGGGTCTCATTATATATGCGTAGGATCCTTACTAAAAGTGTTTGTACGACCGAAAGCCAAAAATGGCGTACGCCAAAAAACATTCAGATTTATAAAATTGTGCGTACGCACACCTGTAAGCAATGTTCCCTTTACAAATTACAGATTACACACAAGTCTGCATACGTGAATCAGCCACTTATCCTGCCTTGTACACCACCATGTTTAACCATAAATAGTCAATGCAAAGCACCTCATGAATGCTGATCAGTATGTTAATGACCCTGGCAGTTGTTCTTTCGTTACGCTGAATCATGACGACTGGCGGGGAGAAAGCAAAAAACTTCTCAGACGCTCGGGAATAGTTGCAAATTGAATTATAATTTCGGTGTATTCTCACACAGTGTAGGGAAACCTGATCTATAGACCTATATTAATAATATTGTCCAAAACGGCAGGCATTTCGGCACTTGGGGACAGCTTTGATATACCAGACCTAGATTCAACAGAACTATACCCTCACCTAAAGGAATAATCCTGGAACACCTGTTAAATTTAGCATTAATGCAATTATCTAATCAACCAATCACATGGCAGCTGCTTCAATGCATTTAGGGGTGTGGTCCCAGTCTAGACAATCTCCTGAACTCCAAACTGAATGTCAGAATGGGAAAGAAAGGTGATCTAAGCAACTTTGAGCGTGGCATGGTTGTTGGTGCCAGACGGGCTGGTCTGAGTGTTTCACAATCTGCTCAGTTACTGGGATTTTCACACACAACCATTTCTAGGGTTTACACAGAATGGTCTGAAAAAGGAAAAACATCCAGTATGTGGCAGTCCTGGGGGGCGAAAATGCCTTGTTGATGCTAGAAGTCAGAGGAGAATGGGCCGAGTGATTCAAGCTGATAGAAGATCAACTTTGACTCAAATAACAATTCGTTACAATCAAGGTATGCAGTAAAGTAATTGTGAAACCACAAAACGAACAAGGCGGATGGGCTACACCAGCAGAAGATCCCACCGGGTACCACTCATCTCCACTAAAAATAGGGAAATTAGTCTACAATATGCACGAGCACACCAAATTTTGACAGTTGAAGACTGGAAAAATGTTGCCTGATCTGATGTGTCTCAATTTCTGTTGAGACATTCAGATGGTAGAGTCAGAATTTGGCATAAACAGAATGAGAACATGGATCCGTTATGCCTTGTTACCACTGGGCAGGTTGGTGGTGGTGGTGTAATGGTGTGGGGGATCCCTTTTGCCTTCAGAACTGCCATAATTCTTTGTGTCACTGATTCAACAAGGTGCTGGAAGCATTCTTTAGAAATGTTCGCCCACATTGATAGGATAGGGTGGCTGTGGCTCAGTGGTAAAGCAGTCACCTGTCCCATGTCAAAGTGTCCTTGGGCAAGACACTGAACCCAGAGTTGCCCCCGATGCTGTGCCATTGGAGTGTAAATGTGTGTGAATGTTTATATGATGAGCAGGTGGCACCTTGTACGGCAGCCTCGGCCACAGTGTGTGAATGTGGGTGAATGTGCATGAATGGTTCCTGTACTATGTGATAGTGCTTTGAGTAGTCGTTAAGACTAGAAAAGCGCTATAAATAAACAAACACTGTATTAGTATGGTGTTCCTAATAATCCTTTAGGTGAGTGTATATTATATCCAAACGAGCCTTAGTGATAAACATCAAGATTATATGTAATATTTATATAAAAATAAAAAAAACACTTAGCTGTCTGCCCAGAGTGGCGAGGACCTGTATTTGGCACAGTTCCGGCGAATTGCCCTCTCTACTGGACCCAATTCAGTACATAGATCCAAGAGCACAGCTTTAGGGAATCTAAATCAGCATATTAGCCAGTCATCGTCATGGTCCCTGAAGCCTCTTTCTCTCCTGATTCTTCCATTGGGGGTTAGTCCTCCTGCAGTGCCAGCAGTGCCATCATGCAGCATTACGCACCAACCCAGTCTCACGGCAGTTTTTGGAATGGTTACGTAATTTAATCTATTGATTTGTGTACACGGACATGTTTATCTCGTTTTTTTCGTGATGGTCTTCAAGTTTTTTTTCCGTAATGGTCAGCACGTTTTTTACAAGCTGATCTCACAGAATTCCGTGAAATTAACATAACCCTTAAGTTAAGGAAAAGGTTGTGGGTGGGCTTACGTTTCCATGACAAGCGGGACAAAAACAGGACAGTCGGGTTTAGGAAAAGAAGAAGGCAACGGTTGGGTTTAGGAAACGTGACACGTGGGACACGATCCCCGGTCTCCTGGGTGAAAGTCCTGTGTTGTTTGGGCCATCCACCACCCCAACCAACCTCACTATGAAGATTTTCGGGCTTTCATACTACACGCTACCGTAGTCCCTCTTAATCAATCATGCTGTGATCACGAAAGATGCTTCCCATTGAAATACATTAGTTTAAAAAAACGTGCTGACCATCACAAAAAAAGGAAATAAACATCTGTGTACACGAATCAATAGTAATAAATTACGTGACCATTTCAGGAACTGCTGTGAGACTGGGCTGTACGCACGGGGGTCACCGCAGTATTTGTATGTTTACAACAATTTGTGATTGTTAAAAATCACAGCATCAGCTAGTGGTATCCCACACCCTGAGAAGCAATTTGAAGACAAAAGTGTAATAGGCAAACACACTTTTCTTCATGCAGGTTTTGTCACGAACAGTATTAAAGTTATACGATAACAAGGACATTAAAAGGACACCGTTCGGTATAAACGTCTGTACATTGTACAATGGCTGTGACTTTGACATTTGATGATATATGCACAGTATTAAAGATATTTAGTTATTTACACTGTGTTTTGCCGTTATCTAATGCTAGGGTATTTGATGCTATGCTATCCTGTATTCCATGGAGTTGGGCCATCTCATCCTCTTGCGCTCCGTAGCGGACAATGTGACGGTGAGAGAGCACCGATTAAACATTAAGAACAAATTTTTATTTAAGATTTTAATTTGATTTTACCAGGTGTTTATGGAACAATTCTAACTAAGTACAAGCGCAAATAGCACTGCTGGATTTAATCTTCATGATAACGTGGATGATATGGAGTGAAAAAATGTGCGTGAGGCATCAATACTTGGACATATAGGGCCCTAGCTTGCACCCAGCGCAATTGCCTTTGTACACCGACGCATGTATCATTCCTATTTTGCACCCGACGCACAGCGGACTTTTTCCTCGAAAGACGCACGTCTGTAAATTAGGGAATGTATTTGCGCTCCCGGGGGCGGTTCAGCGAAAAGAGGAGGTGTGTTCAGGCACAAACGTTCCCTGGTGCTATTTTGCAGTTTCAGAAAACAATTCCGCCACAGACCAGGAAAAACCTAGTCTAAAGTCAGTGGCGCGTTATTCAGATGCTATTTTACAGCCTGTATTTTAGGGGCGCATGCTTGGCCATTAGTGTGTGCACAACGCGCATACACTTTGCTTCTCTCATTTACAGGGACGCAGCAGTTCCCATTTTTGCAAATCCTACATAATTACAAGAAAAAATAGATAGTTCAGGAGGCACTTTACAGTACAATCCTCAAAAAGTCGCAGCATTCTTTGTGGCTTGTTTTGTTTACACAACATTTCCATGAATCACAGATGTGTTGATGACATAAATGAGGAAATATTTAGACTAGGACTTAAGGAGACGTGATGTTGAACTACGGCGCGATTGGACACTTGAGGGTCCGGGAGTGGCAATGCACGTTGTGCTCCTGGTGGAGCGGGTGGATGGAGATGGAGTGGGGGGAGGAGGGGAGATGCGCCCGAGAGGTCACAGCAACATTGCCACCCGGTCAAGATCTCGGAGAACTCCCGCTGGCACGCGCCAGGCAAATCCGCCTTCATAATAGCAATCCGCTATGGAACAAGCGCGCCTGCTCTTAAAGGGAATGTGAGATGACGCTCTGATTGGTTTATTGCACGTTACGCCCAAACCACACCTAGCTACTTAGATCAACCCATTTTAGATTTGCGTCGGGCGTAAGACTCATTTATCCCGCCGGTATAATAGCAATAGCGCCCGAGATCACAAAGCTACTTGCGTTTCACGTTTGATACTTGCGTTTCAGATTGTTAAAATAGGACCCATTACGAGTAATCTTAATTCCCACATGTACTTTCTGCAGCCTGACATCAGTTCACCACTTCACCACCCGTTTTTTTATAAATCACAACCTTTGTGTGGGAAGTGGCGTACGCACATTTTCAGCCCCGTTTTGTGTGTACGCCATGTTTATAAATAAGATCACTGTCAGCCAAGAAATTATAGTTCCAGCTTCTCTGTATCTCAAGAGCTTGTATTTCAGGAATGTCACAGGATGTATGTCTGCCAAATAGCGCTCCAAACAGACACAACTCATGAACGATGGGCGCCCTGAAAATATGAATCACCAGCAAAATCTGGCAACATTTGACCCTGTGGTATCATTTGCAATTAACAATACAACATTTACCATACAGATGTCAACTTCACACTGCCTGGTTAAGAGAAAATATTTCTGCAGCTTTGTCTCCTGGCCCTGCCAATATTAGCCACGTGACACACATGTTGGTAGGAAGACAAAGAGTGATATTATTATGAGTGGAAGCTGGACATCTGCACAGTGAATCAGATTAGATACAAGATCCAATAGACTGTGATTTCCATCCATCCTGCCATCTAGTTGGCCTATATAAAGATTAAGCATATTTTCAGAATATCTTCCATCTTTGGGCAGGGTGGAATAGGACTTTTGAAATAATCATTCCCTCAGTAACTAACAAAACAAGGATAATCAGATATCTTAAATCTCTGGTAAGCAAGCATACTACATTTAAAGTGAGTTGCAGTGAACCCGTTTTGCAGGGTATAGCACTGAGTATGATCGCCATGTTACACCATGGTTTCAATATTGACACGATTAGCTGTTTAGTAAACTATACCTTTAAAAAAGCTTTATCTTTTAAAAACAAAATCTTGAATAGGCACCATTTAACTCTTTATAAGTTTGTGGTTCGTGTCCATTTACAGCCATGATCAGCCTTGCAATGTAGCATCAGAAAAGCTCAGGGGTCTCATTTGTATGCACAAAACGGGGCTGAAAATGTGCGTACGCCACTTCCCATGCAAAGGTTGTGATTTATAAAAAACAAACCTGACGGGAGAATGTGCAGTCCTCCACACAAACTATGACCCATGCGTACACACATTTTGGAGACAAAATAGGAATTGGTGACGCAGATGGTGAGGTGGTGAACTGAAGTCAGACTGCAGAAAGTAAATGTGGGAATAACGATTACTCGTAATACTTTCAAGTATTGATGCCTCACGCAAATCCTTTCACTCCATGTCATCCACGTTACCATGAAGATTAAATCCAGCAGTGTTATTTACGCTTGTACTGAGTGATAATTGTTCCATTGTAAAAATCCAACTCAAAATGTGTTCTTAATATTTAATCAGTACTGTCTCACCGTCACATTGTCTGCTACGGAGCGCAGGAGGAGGAGATGGCCCAACTGCATGAAATACAGGCTAGCATAAAATATCCTAGCATTAGATAACTGCAGAACACAGTGTAAATAACTTCTTATAATTTAATAATTCAATTTGCAGCAATTCCCGAGCATCTGAGAAGTTTTTTGCTTTTTCGGCGTAACGAAAGAACAACTGTCAGGGTCGTTAACATACTGATCAGCATTCATGAGGTGCTTTGCATTGACTTTTTTATGGTTAAAAATAGGCATGTACAGGGCGGTGGAAGGAGCACTTTGAGGAACTCCTGAATCCGACTAATACGCCCTCTATGTTAGAGGCAGAGCTGGAGGATGACGGGGGATTGTCGTCGATTTCCCAAGCAAAAGTCACTGATGTAGTCAAACAACTCCACAGTGGCAAAGCCCCGGGGATTGATGAGATCCGTCCAGAAATGCTCAAGGCTCTGGGTGTGGAGGGGCTGTCCTGGTTGAGACAACTCTTCAACATTGCGTGGAAGTCTGGAACAGTGCCAAAGGAGTGGCAGACTGGGGTGGTGGTTCCCCTTTTTAAAAAGGGGGACCAGAGGGTGTGTGCCAATTACAGGGGTATCACACTTCTCAGCCTCCCTGGTAAAGTCTACTCCAAGGTGCTGGAAAGGAGGGTTCGGCCGATAGTCGAACCTCGGGTTGAGGAGGAACAATGCGGATTCCGTGCTGGTCGTGGAACAACGGACCAGCTCTTCACTCTCGCAAGGATCCTGGAGGGAGCCGGGGAGTATGCCCAACCGGTCTACATGTGTTTTGTGGATTTGGAGAAGGCGTATGACCGGGACACGAGATACTGTGGGAGGTGCTGCGGGAGTATGGGGTAAGGGGGTCTCTACTCAGAGCCATCCAATCTCTGTACAACCAAAGCGAGAGCTGTGTCCGGGTTCTCGGCAGTAAGTCGGACTCGTTTCAGGTGAGGGTTGGCCTCCGCCAGAGCTGCGCTTTGTCACCAATCCTGTTTGTAATATTTATGGACAGGATATCGAGGCGTAGTCGGGGTGGGGAGGGGTTGCAGTTTGGTGGGCTGGGGATCTCATCGCTGCTCTTTGCAGATGATGTGGTCCTGATGGCATCATCGGCCTGTGACCTTCAGCACTCACTGGGTCGGTTCGCAGCCGAATGTGAAGCGGTTGGGATGAGGATCAGCACCTCTAAATCTGAGGCCATGGTTCTCAGCAGGAAACCGATGGAATGCCTTCTCCAGGTAGGGAATGAGTCCTTACCCCAAGTGAAGGAGTTCAAGTACCTTGGGGTTTTGTTCGCGAGTGAGGGGACAATGGAGCGGGAGATTGGTCGGAGAATCGGCGCAGCAGGTGCGGTATTACATTCAATCTATCGCACCGTTAGATTTAAAAGAGAGCTGAGCCAGAAGGCAAAGCTCTCGATCTACCGGTCAGTTTTTGTTCCTACCCTCACCTATGGTCATGAAGGCTGGGTCATGACCGAAAGAACGTGATTCAGGGTACAAGCGGCCGAAATGGGTTTCCTCAGGAGGGTGGCTGGCGTCTCCCTTAGAGATAGGGTGAGAAGCTCAGTCATCCGTGAGGAGCTCGGAGTAGAGCCGTTGCTCCTTTGCATCGAAAGGAGCCAGTTGAGGTGGTTCGGGCATCTGGTAAGGATGCCCCCTGGGCGCCTCCCTAGGGAGGTGTTCCAGGCACGTCCAGCTGGGAGGAGGCCTCGGGGAAGACCCAGGACTAGGTGGAGGGATTATATCTCCAACCTGGCCTGGGAACGCCTCGGGATCCCCCAGTCGGAGCTGGTTAATGTTGCTCGGGAAAGGGAAGTTTGGGGTCCCCTGCTGGAGCTGCTCCCCCCGCGACCCGACACCGGATAAGCGGACGAAGATGGATGGATGGATGGATGTACAGGGCTGGATAAGAGGCTTAATCCTGTACGCACACTTGTGGGTAATCTATGATTTATAAAGGTAACATTGATTACAGATGTGCGTACGCACGGTTTTATAACTCTGAATTATTTTTGCCGTACGCCATTTTTGGCTTTTGGCCGTACGTACACTTTTAGTAAGGATCCTACGCACAGTTTTATAAATGAGACCCCTGATCAGTAGTTACCCATTAGATGTACACAAAGGCATGCGTTGATAATGTGCTGGCTAGCTCTTCCTTCATTTTCAATTTTCCCCCAAAAAACATAGTGAATCCAGATGAAAAACAGTGATTCCAACCATGTAAATGCAGATTTGACAGTTTGTTGCTGGTTAGTTTGTGTTGCCTAGTTGATAGCACTTGTTGGATATAAAAAGGTACAGTAAGTAAAAAGACGCAATCAGCTATGTTGGTATATTGGCATCAGCCAATCACAATTAGAGTTTGAAAATGTGGTATTAAAAAATAAAATTCTCAGCAAGTTGATTTCTAAATTACCATGGAGTTGGAGGATGAAATCCAGACTGATCTCATGAAGTGGCGTAGGTATGACACACCAATTTGTATGCCATTTTTGGCATGTTATCAAGACGCATACTCTCTTTTTAGCGTTTTTATCAACGCCGTTTCGCCTCCATTGACTTACATTACCTTGCGATTGCGTGTGAATTTACGCTGTAGCGAGTAGTATGAAAGGGCGAAAATCCGCGTAGGGAGGTTGGTCGGGGTGATGGATGGGTAAAACACAGGACTTTCATGCAGGAGACCGGGGATCGTGTCCCGCGTGTCACGTTTCCTAAACTCAACCATCGCTTTCTCGAGATTTACGTCTGCTGTATACAGCATAGACATCATATTACGTTGGTACCAGCACAACCCTCATGTTTTCTGAAAAGTGATATGCAAACACACAAAAGTCCATGAACTAAAGTCAGGATTTCATTGTTGCAGATATTGTAGCTTTGCATAAATGTACAGGCTGAGATACAATGAATCTCGTCTGTTATTGCAACATATAAGGTGTAAGTTATTCATGATAAGGTGGCAGTTAGTGGTAATTCATAAAGAATAGCATTAAAGCTGTATGTTATCTTGAAATTGAGGCTGCATCAAAGATCATGGAGGTTTGACACTCAAACTTACATGTTATGGCCACTTGATAAAAGGCAGTTTAACAGTTTACCAGACCTTTGGAGGAACAGAAAAGCCTGGACAAACCCTGGAAAGGCAGTGCAGATTAAAACCCATTTATGATGTTCAGAAACTGTTTGCGTAAAGTAATCCTGTAAAAAAATAACAACCACCAAGGGAACATTCGTGACGATAACTGACGTAGTGATGATCAATATTATCCCAAAAGCCTTCAGTTTTATGTAGCTCTTCCCCGCTCTCTGCCTGACCCCTTCTCCTGGACCAGGCTTTTTAAGGGCTAGAAGAGCAGAACAGTAAAGCTTCACCGCACAACACAGGGTGATCTGCCCTACAATAGCGCTGTTAAATGCCGAAAACATTAAGATAGCGCCTGAGCAAGAAAGCAGTACCAGTGAAATACATGATATGTACAGACAGATGCAGCTATGTTTTTTGACTCACATTTATATATTATAAAATCAGATAAATTAAAACATCTTTGACGACTTTTTTATTCAGTAAGAGTGTGATCTGATCTGTGATTTCAAATAAACAATGTATATCCAATGCAGTCCCTGTGGAAGTAGTGATAGGGTTTTTATTTTTTAGTAATATATAGCATACATTTTATCTTGTGATCACTATAAAATCAGAACAAAGTACTAAATATTGAGGTGAGAACAGACCATGAAACAAAGCCCTAAGGGTTTTGTGAACAAATTAATCTCCACTCTTGTTTTAAGATAATTAGCAATTATAGTTATTTTAAGAATTGAAATAACAAGTCCATTGCCAAACTGGTTATTTTCAGGTGTTATCTCACTCCACATGATTATATGTGCTTCTCAATAGACTGATACTTTTTGCATCTCCATAACACACAGCTAATGATATGCAGATTCTTAGGGGCATGGGCCATTGCCCTAAGACATGATTGATCACTCCTTTGCAGCTCAGTCACAGGCCCAAGCTGAGGTTGACAATTCAGGAAGCAGCAGTGATTATGGTGCGAGCATAGAGAGTTGAGTTGTTTATGTAATAAGGAATTGGTCGTGTTTGAAAAAGCAATAAAACATCATATTCAAATGTCACAGACGTAAAAACGACTTGCTAAATTTGATAGAGGTAGTTATTCAAATTCTTTTACAGCATCCTTAATATGGTGTTACATGTCTGAGGTGTTATTTATGACAAAATTCAGACTTTAAATCAAATCAACAAATAGCACACGTGTTTGAGGTTGTACTGGAAGGCAAGTGGTGAGTCTTGTGACCATTAAAACATAGCAATCAATCTTGGGAGAAATTGTGTGTCACTAAGGGTTAGTGTAATAAACTACTGAATCGCTGAAACACTTACCAGACTAACCAATAATAAGCAGAAATCCGCTCACCAAATGTACTTTTCTTCCCACCTTTCTCTCTTTTCTCCCACTCTCAACAGTATTACAGTAGGCACAATATAAATCATCAAACAATCAAATATACACACTGGTCAAAAGTTTTAGAACACCCCAATTCTTTTAGTTTTTTATTGAAATTTTAGCAGTTCAAGTCCAATGAATAGCTTGAAATGGTACAAAGGTAAGTGGTGAACTGCCTGAGATTAAAAAAAAAAAAAACTGAAAAATAATTTCAGTATTTTACAAAAAGGCCTTTTTCAGGGAACAAGAAATGGGTTAACAACGTAAAGCTGTTCTGCAGCAATGGAGGTTGATCAGGCTTTGAAAGTTGGTGCTACCAATTCCCATAGGTGTTCCAACTTGTCTGGATTACTTACAACCCCCTCTGTTTGTATAAAAGTATTGTTGGAACACACTGTGGTACCATACCCTCATGAGCATTATTTGAACAGTATTGTACTGCAGAAAGTAGTGTGTTGCTATAAAAGTGGCGGGGAAAAGGTAATTAACAATGAAAGAGAGACAGACCATCATAACACTTAAGAATGTTGGTCTTTCCTACAGAGAAATTGCAAAGAAAGTCAAGGTGTCAGTGAGTACAGTATTCTTCACCATCAAAAGGCACTTAGAAACTGGGGGGGACTCTGACAGGAAGAGGTCTGGCAGACCCAAAGCCACAACAGAATCAGAAGACAAGTTTCTGAGAGTCAACAGCTTGCGTGATAGGCGGCTCACAGGACAACAGCTTTCATTTCATTTCATTTATTTTTATTTCGAACCAAACTAAAAAAATATATATATATATATATTTATATATATTTCAATATATATATATATATATATATATACACACACACACACACACACACACATACAGTTTGTACCCATATATATAGATACACATACACATATGCTTACAAACCCATGCACACACACACGCACATAGATACACAACACACATACATATACACACACACACACCCACACACACAAGACACAAAGTGTGTAGTAACACACAACGGGAAAAAAAAAATACATACAGTGCTTACAACTAATATTAAAAATACTATTGCAATTTCAAATTTCAAAAAAAAAAAATAGTCCGAAAAGGAGCAGGATGAAGCCGAAGCTTGTAATGTTTCCTACCCCTCATTCACTCCAATTCGTTTCTTCATTCATCATACATTCCCACAACAGGACAACCAATATACACAACAATACTTCTCCACTCCCTCACGATTCAAATCCTTTGTTCATCTATCTACATCGTAGGTAAGTCAACAACATTTTCGCAATCCATCACCGTAACAATCCGCACCCCAACACACCTTCCCAGTCATCTCTCTGCCTCTTCATATCCTTGTAATAAAGTGGTTTTATATAACTTTTTAAACTTTATTATATTTGTACAATGTTTCAGCACCTGGTCTAATCCATTCCACAAACTCACCCCACCAATCGTGATGCACATACTCTTTAGAGTTGTTCTTATTTTAAGTTTTTTAAAGTTTATTTGTTCTCTCAAATTATATCCACCCTGTCTTTCCATAAACATTTTTTGTAAATTTCCTGGAAGTAAATTATTTCTTGCTTTGAACATGATTTGTGCCGTCTTAAATCTAACCAGATCAATGAATTTCAGAATATGTGACTTGAAGAATAAAGGACTTGTATGTTCCCGGTATCCAACATTATTTATGATTCTGATTACTCTCTTTTGTATTGTGCATAACGACTGTAGGTTGGTTTTGTATGTATTTCCCCAGATTTCCACACAGTAACTTAGATATGGTTGTATGAGGGTATAATACAGAGTATGTAATGATTTATTGTCTAGAATATGATTTATTTATTATAGCTATGGTCTTTGCTAGTTTAACTTTGACATGGTTTATATGAGGTTTCCAGCAGATTTTGTGGTCTAAAATCACACCAAGAAATTTATTTTTGTATACTCTTTCAATACTTATGTTATCAATTTTTAATTCTACTTGAGGGTTAAGTTTTTGTATTCCAAATAACATTATCTTTGTTTTGCTTATATTTAATGATAGTTTATTTACATCAATCCACTGTTTTAATTTGGTAATTTCTGGTGCAATCATCTCCAAAAGCTGCTGTAAATTATCACCAGAACAGAAAATATTTGTATCATCTGCAAATAAAATAAATTTTAATATATTTGAAACTCTACATATATCGTTAATGTAAATTATGAAGAGCTTTGGTCCTAAGACCGACCCCTGTGGTACCCCACATGTTATGTTCATATATGTTGATTTATGTTCCCCAATTTCCACATATTGTTGCCTGTTTCTTAAGTAGCTACTCACCCATTCCAATACAACCCCTCTGATACCATATTTCTCTAATTTATGTAATAAAATTTCATGATTTATGGTGTCAAATGCTTTCTTTAGATCTATAAATATTCCCACATGTTTCTTTTTATCTAAGTAATTTGTAATTTCCTCAACTAATTCCATTAGTGCCAAAGTTGTTGATCTATCTGTTCGGAATCCGTATTGACGGTCAACTAAAAGCTTGGGTGTTTTGATAAAATTATCAAGTCTTTCTGTAAAAAGTTTTTCAAGGATTTTGGAGAACTGGGGGAGTATAGAAACAGGCCTGTAATTTGTGAAAAGGTGTCTATCCCCAGCTTTATATACCGGTATTATTTTTGCTATTTTCATGTTGTTTGGAAATTTACCAGATTGAAAAGACAAGTTACAAATATGAGTTAGTGGTTCAGCAATTTCTTCAACAACTTGTTTTATTATAATCATATCAATATTATTCCAATCCATGGAACATTTGCTTTTACAATTTTTTACAATGTTTATTATTTCATTTCTTTCCACTGCTCTAAGGAAAATAGAAGTCGGATTACAATTCCACAGATCAGCATTTACCCCATCTATTATATCTGGATTTTTTATTTTTCCTGCTAATTCTGGTCCCACATTTACAAAAAAATTGTTAAAACCACTAACCACATCTTCCATGTTTTCTATTTTCTTGCCGTTTTCAATATAAAATTCTGGGTAACTTGCCTTCCCATTATTAGTTCCATTTCTAATGATACTATTTAAAATATTCCATAGACTTTTCATGTTATTTTTATTATCATCTAATATTTTATTATAATATTCTTTCTTACATATCCTTATAATATTAGTTAATTTATTTTTATATTTTTTAAGCTGTTCTTCAAGCACAGCTTAATAGTGGTCGTAATAAGCAAGTCTCAGTTTCAACTGGAAAGAGAAGACTTCGAGCTGCAGGTTTGATAGGTCGAGTTGCAGCAAGAAAGCCATTGCTAAGACATCAGAATAAGAAAAAGAGGCTTGCCTGGGCCAAGAAACATCATCAATGGACTACCGAAGACTGGAAGAAGGTGCTATGGACTGATGAATCAAAATTTAAAATCTTCGGTTCATCACGCAGGATTTTTGTACGCTGTCGAATAGGCGAAAGGATGGTTCCTCAGTGTGTGACATCAACTGTCAAACATGGAGGAGGAAGCATGATGGTCTGGGGCGGTGATTTGTACAGAGTGAAAGGCACCCTCAACCAAAACGGCTACCACAGCATTTTGCAGCGCCATGCAGTACCCTCTGGTATGCGCCTAGTTGGTCAGGGGTTCATCCTACAGCGAGATAATGACTCAAAACATAAGTCCAAGCTATGCCAGAACTACCGTAGGAAAAAAGAACAAGATGGTAAGCTTAAAAACATGGAGTGGCCAGCACAGTCACCAGACTTAAACCCCATTGAGCTGGTTTGGGATGAACTGGACAGAAAAGTGAAAGCAAAGCAACCTACAAGTGCCACACATTTATGGGAACTTCTGCAACAGAGTTGGGAAAAACTTTCTGAAGAATATTTGATTTTCATTGTAGAAAGAATGCCACGAGTGTGTTCAGCTGTTATATCTGCCAAAGGGGGCTACTTTGATGAGTCAAAAATGTAGAATACATTTTGGTTCATAAATTGATTCCATGATTTCTTTTTTAACTTAAATTGTACATTTGTTCTATTCTTTCATTCCAGAGTACAATAAGACATTGAACTGCATGAATTTCAATAAAAACCTGGAAAAATTGGGGTGTTCTAAAACTTCTGTGATGGGTTAGGTCCGAGTCTTACTAATAATGTTGATTCCATGTCACTGAATGGAATCCTGGTTTTGTAGAAACATATTTAAGATGGCTCAATCTGTTGTGTTGAAACAAAGAATGGTATGACCTTAAAATTGAAGTGAAAATTGTTTAAGTTTTATTTTAGGCAAATTTTAATATAGGGTGAATTTGAATTTGCACACCTGGGAAGGCTGAAAACACATATAAATCACATCTCTATGAAAGTGTAACTATCCAGAAATGATTTGCAAAAACAATGACTAATGACTCTTTGCTTTAGTGCTGAACTAAACAAAAACTGCTACTCTTAACCTTCCAGAGCAAAACTTCCATAGAATATGATTTCATATTTGCATACTGAGAAAAGTTCATTCAAGAACAGGTGGATAGACTTTGAGAAACAAAACTTTAGATGAGCTCACACTCACTAACATTTACCAACAACTTACTTGTTTGGCTTAATGGATGGACAAAACCTTTGAGGCTTTGAATAAGATAACTTTCTCTTCTTAGGCCTCACTGATCACAGTGATAGAGGATAGTTTTCCAGCCTATTTGAGGTAGAGGAGAAAGTGGAAAAACACACGGTAATAACAAATGCAGTGGCTACGTCTTGTGAGATTAATGCCCCCATAAGCACGGGAATGAGTGATCACAATTTAAGGAATGCAATTAATCAATGCAAGAAGGGTTATTGAAATAATGAAATTGATGAAATTAAACTATTGTTAATCATTCTTCTGCCCTTACTGCCAAAGCAAAAAAAATCATAAGCTCTTGGAATGCCAGTAGTAAGCGTAGGGAACAATTTGCAAAGGGAAACAATAGAAAAGTATAGTTTCTATTTATTGCGTGGAATATAAACTGTGTGCACAATTATCTTATATATGGCCAGGTCTACTTCATTTACTATCAGAAAAATTTGTTTAATTAAATGCTAGAAACACAAGTTTCTGATTGGTATTGTATAACAGCGAATCATAGCCATGTGGGAGAAGAAAAGAGAAGATCTGTTACGTAAAAACAAAATGAATGATCTTGACTAATGATCTCTTATCAAACAAATTACATCCCACTTTAAGATACATTTTGGTTTGCCCAGTTTTAAGACATGGGGCCCTATTTTAACGATCTAAGCACATAGCGTGAAGCGCATGGCGCAGGTGCGTTTAGGGCGTGTCCAAATACACTTTTGCTAGTTTGACGGTGGAAAAAAGGGTCTGTGCGCCGGGCATATGGTTCAAAAGGGTTGTACTTAGTGTCTTCATTAATTCATAGGTGTGTTTTGGGCGTAATATGCAATAAACCAGCCCGAGTGTCATCTCCCATTCCCTTTAAAAGTCAGGCAGGTTTGTACCTTGGCGCATTGCTGTTACTAGTACAGTGTCCATTGAAAATGTGCATGTTTAGAATGGGCCATTGCTTGGCCTGTGGTATTGCTGCTTGTAGAATTCTTCAAAACCAAATTGTAATCCAAAATTACTTACAGAAGGACTCCAAACCACTTCATATGCAACTTCACTGTATAGCCTACTACTGACTTACTGATTTACCTGACAGAGAACGTTGCAGATTGAGAATGTAATCACAAAATATCACAATGAAAATGTGGAGTAATCTGACATTAGTGTCATGGACTCATGGCAGTGTGCTACCCACCTGGCCCGTTATGAGAGCTAATCAGCACCTATCTGCGTTCATCAACCACCAGAGCCCGACTGTTTGTGTGTGTGCGCAGAGAGAGAGAGAGAGAGAGAGAGAGAGAGAGAGAGAGAGAGACACTGTGTTGTCTTGTGTCGTATGATTGTTAACAAATTTAACACTTCAGCAGAGGTTTTAATTTCCATTCAGGTTTAGTGGCTTGACGGTTAACGGTAAAGTAGGGGATTTTATTCACTGGGGTATTTTGGCGACGGTAATGTTATTAGTGTTGTATGTTAGCAGTAGACTTAATTAACCTGATCCAGGGTGAGTCTAAGGGCGCTGACACACCACCTCAATAATCGGCCGTTGGACAGTCTGGCGAGATCAGTGACTCAAGTCTGTTCGGTGTGTCCCGTGCCGTCGTCCGTCTGAGGGGCTGTCGGCCTTCATTTTGGCCGACCTGACATGTTCAGTCGGAGGCAGGGCAGTCGGGACTCACCCGGAAATGACGAGCGGAATGAACGTGACTAGAGTCTCTGAAAAATATGATGACAATTTTTTAAACTGACCTTTGTTGATCTGAAATGAAGACAGATTCAGCAGCTGTATGGCCTATTTCTCGCTTAAAATGTTTTCAGAAACATGTTTCAGTGAACTATTTTAGTACAATATGAGATCGTATTCTGAACAAGCCGCCATGAAGCCAGTCTGGCTTTGAATTTCCGGAGAAAACAAATCCACGTGACTCGTTCTTCCAATCAGCTGCCGGTTTTCATTTCTTGGGCAACAATACAGAGTAGCGCCACGTGCTGCTATGGAGACGTATTACGTTTTGCGCACGCGTAGAGCGTACGCTCAAGTCGGTGTCGCCTCAGTGTGTTCTGAGGCAGTTTTTTGGACCTCGGAGACCCGACTGATCAGTTTGACTGGCTTTTCTGCCGAAGGTCGGCCGTCTGGTTGGTGTGTAACTGCTTTAATGAAAACTGCTGTGTCTGCCCAGTTGAATGTACAGCACACAGCAATTTAACACTATATAGTGTAGCTTTTGTTTGATATTTCGTGTTGGCAAATGGCTTTTTATTGAGTTTCCTCTTAGTGAAATAATAGACACTGAAAAGCGTATGGCCTTTTTTTTGCCAACCTCATTCCACACAACAGTCGCATGTTCCTTTCAGCTATCTGCTATTGCTCCAGGAAAGTGAAGAAAAGTTAGTTTGGTATAACCTTGTGATACAGATTGCAAAAACAAACAATGACAGTCTGTTACTGAAGCTAGTAATTAGCGAAATGACACATGAATCATCTCTGTCCCTTACTATGTCTTGGTAATCATGCTGCTATTCCATTGAATTATTCAGTCAAATAATGAATGAACAGATCCCTGCATCAGTTTCTTCTGTCTCTCTTCTATTTAGTTTTCTAGTGCTGTTACTATATAATGAAGGATTACATGCTTCTGAGGCAAAATAAAATGTTCAGCCATCATGGGTTTATGAAACACTTCAAAATCCATAGTTTAAACCTTTTAATCTTTTGATTAATGATAAGTACAAGTTGTCACTCAACAGCACAAAATACACAAGTCCTCATACCTGAACAGCAAAATGTTGTTTGTCGGTTTCTTACAAAACGTCAGGCTTTATCCCAGCAATTGGGCCAGACTATGATCATACAATCATCATCACCACTGATGGCATAAGAATGTCAATGACAAAATGCTGAAATATTATTGTATAAAATACTGTTACGTTGATTCAGTTTTGCATTTATACACCTGAGACTTTCGTACCTCCGAGTCTAACATAACTAGACGTGTAGAACAGATGTTAGGAGTTTGGAGTGACGGTTGACAACCTTGATGTTCCGCTTCAAGTCCAGCAAAATGCGTGCGTCATTTGGTGGACGGGGCTTGTTAGGGTGGAAATTTAAAACCCTGTTGATCAGGATGTGAGCCAGCAGTTTGGGACATAAACAGTATAAAATGGACCAAGAGATCCCATTGCTCTGGACGGAGACGGATATTAGAAGCACTTTTCCGGTGAGCGCTGAACGTTACTACGCAGCCTCCTACTGAGAGACCCAACATAAATGTGACATGAGCAACCTGTCTGAAAGTCTTCTGGTAGCTGTGTGGTAGAGAAATCTCAATCATTCCCAATCTTGCAGAGACGGAGAGCGTAATCGCTATTCCTGTGACCCAGAACTGTCCAATCATTATCTGTGCATAGAATAATCTTTTCAAAGCTAGGGACCAAGACTCATGTCAAACAGATGTACAGCCGATGTATTTTTTGGACAGTTAAGTATGTTGTCTTAATGTTTACAACATTAGGACCTTTCTGTTATTAGAGTGATTTTAGTGTACCACAGTTTGCAAAAACATAGCCCTAACATATACATTAGAAATGACAGATTAAAAAGTTTACCTTTTACACTAATACGCTGAATACAGATGGGCTCTTTTGAGTAGTTGTACAGCTGCCACTAAATCCTTGACTATATGATCTCAGATAGCCAAAAGCATGTAGTACTGTTTCCAAGATTCAAGATTAACTTTATGTGGGACAATAAAGTTAATATTGAATCTTGAAAGCAGTACTACTAAAACATTATTTCATTGCACATTAATGGGACAAAGACAGTTTGAGAAGTAATATGCTTGTGAGAAAATAGTTTTTATTATCAATATACTTTGCAAATTGAATTAGGTTCATTTTTTTTCCGCAGTTGTCACCAATCACCATCTTACGATATAATAATGACTGATACATTTAAAAATAAGAGAACAAATGTATGCTGACTTAGAAAGTTTTTGTGTAATTGCCAAAATGGGAAAACAACTTAACACACACATGCTGAGTGGGAATAATGAGAGATAAATAAAGTATAAAAGAATAATAAAGCCTTTCCCTTGTGGGTAGCAAGTCTCAGTCACTATTTTCATGATTATTACTATTATCATGTCAGGATTGTTTACACTTACATTATTCTATCTTTCAGGTGCCACCAGTAATCTGTGGCTATGATGAGCTACATTTTCTTAAATCAGCTCCTCATTACTGTGTTCAACTTGATATGTTGTCATTAACTGCAGTGCTATTTTACCAATTATCATTAGTTATAATCACAACCAAACTTGTTTTGTGATGACATAGCAAGAGGATACAATAAACTAAGGTTCCTCTTGTGTATATGAGTAAACCCTTTTTGGTTACTCATAATAAAACCGAAAGACTGCTGATGTAATGGAAGTTCTAACCTTTCATCTGTTTGTAAATCAAATACAAGGCAACATACGCTAATAATGACTTACTAGTTTCAGCCAGAACGTTCCAATTTGTGTATGCCTACACAATTGGCCATCATTACAGAAGTCGACAAAAGCCGAATTGTGTCATCATTAATGTTATTGATTACACCAGTGTGTTTCATTACAAGATCATGTCTGCTATATTATTGGTCTATTGGATGCCTGTACAACAAATTTCCTCTGGTAGATCAGTATTTCTTTTTGATTTTAATGATAAAAAATAATTAATTGGCAATAACTTTTTTTTTTTACTGTAGAAAAGGAGTTTCTTAGTTGGACTTTAGTTATCATTTAACTATCCTAAATTACCTTTAATGATAAAAAAAATCCCCTTCTATCCCGTCTATCACCACCCTTGCTCGGGAAAGGGAAGTTTGGGGTCCCCTGCTGGAGCTGCTCCCCCCGCGACCCGACACCGGATAAGCGGACGAAGATGGATGGATGGATGGATGGATGGATGGATGGATGGATGGATAAAAAAAATGATTTATCCATCCCAAAAAATACTGTAACTTTCTTGAGGCCTGTGTTCGAGTTCTGTTCGGTACACTGCAAAATAATAATATGTACGGGGGCCCTGAGCGCTCAACATGCTGCATATACAGAAAACACAACCAAATACAGAAACGCACTGAAAGAAGCCCACACAACAACAGAAAACTGTTTCCAGGGGACACAACAAGTGGTGCACACGGCTTTCACATCCTTGTTGTTGCCATGGTTTTTGGTTTTTTAATGTAGTTACGTTTTTTTGGGGTTTATTTTAACGTTGCGATCGCATGATTCAAATAATATATATATAAAAGTTATTTTTCTAACTTTGTTCGGTGTTTCACTATGGGAATCGCATCAGCGTGACCAACTATGGAAGCTCCAATGACACCACGTCTGTCCATGACAGACAGGTCAAACTGTGCTAGGGCCACACCCCCTCATATAATCACAGTCGACCAGCTCCCTACAAATCATTCTCGCTTTCTTCCCGTGAAGAAACTATACTAGCTCCCTCAGTGCTTCTGGGCTAGATTGGTTGGTTATCTGCTAAACAGTTCACAGACAGACCGTTAAGGACTACGCAGTTCCCGCCCAGTCTGGATTCACTGAGTAAGTACTTCGCAAGAAGTTTTTTACCTTGTGGTTACACAGTTTAAAGCAGTGTCCAGTGTCCAAGGCGAACTGTTTTTCTATCGGTTAGTCGGTATTTGTTTATCGGTTGCTTAGCTGTGTAACTCTTTTACCCTCTGGCTAACGCCTTACGGCGAGTTGCCCTGGGTTTGGTTAGCATTTGTTTGTTAGCCAGACCGGGTACCTGGAGTGAGCTAACGTGTTACGACAGGCTAACTCCTTCGGTACATGGTTAACGTTAGCTCAGGCTAAACCCCGTGTGCTAATCTTGCCGACAGGCTAACGTGTCACGACATGTCCTCAGCAGCGGCCCCCACCAAAGGGCCGGAGCCGAAAGCTAGTGAGGCTGTATCCCGCGTCATCTGGGGGCATCCATCTCGGGCAGGGACCCTCATCCAATGTGCATAGCCTGCATGGGCGCTTAACATGCTCAGGCAGCGCTGGCTGACTCTCAGTCGTGCGCCCACTGCGCGTCAATACCAGAAAAGATACTGGAAAGGCAGCTGAGGGTGGCCGTGGCCAACAGTCATGACCCATGTCTGTTGGGAACCACCCCAAAAGCAACAAGAAGTACCCATCAGCCGCGAGCTACACCTAGCTGGGCAGACATGATGGACGAGAAGTCCCTGGACATGCCTCCACTTTTCGAGAACCTCCTCGAAGTGGAACCGGGCTGTGAGGACGCAGAGGGCGATGCCATCTCTGATCTCCTCGATATGGATGGGATGGAGGATGAGGAGGAGGACTCCACTTTCCCCATTCAACAGTCAAGGCCTTCTAGTGTGTCCAACGCTGCTCCCCCAGCGGACAGCAACTTGTACGAGGTCTGTAAATGAGCGGCTGCCAAATTGTGGATACAATGGCTGGCAGCCCAGGACCCTGAGGGGGCAAAGAGAGACCTGTATGACGGTAAGAGGCTCCCACCATGCAAAACAGCTTCTGCTGGCTGTGACTGCCTGTATGAATGAGTCGGTACTGGTCCAGCCCACTTAAGAGTAAGCTCCCAACCAAGGGTTACTCTAAGCTTGAGATCCACGGGATGGAGGCACTGGGGTTAGCCAAACCCCCAGTGGTGGAGCCTTCAGTGGCTCATCACCTCCACCCAAACCGCCGCTCTCTCTCAGCCTCCAACAGCATTTCTGCCTAACAAGATGGAGCGCCTCACCGCCTCCATGTTTCAGAAGCTGTACAGATATGCAGCACAGTCAGTGTGCTCTCTAAATGCAATGACACTGCTGGCTGCGTACCAGGCTGGAATCCTCGAGGAGATGCGCCGTCAGCTGGACTCAGGGGCTCCTAACCTGGTTCCTCTGGGACGAAATCTGTGTGGTGAATGACCTAGTGCTATGCTCCTCACGTGGTGCAGTGCAAGGCTGTGGCCGTGTAATGGGGCTCGCAGTTGCAGGTGAGAGGGCCTTGTGGCTGAACCTATCATGCCTGAATGACACACAGAAAGCAGAGGCCAGAGGCCAGCACCTTTAGAAAACAGGAGGGCAAAGCCTTTGGCCTCTGCCTACCCTGAAAACACACACCCCGCCCCCAGCAGGGACAGAGAGGTGGCTTTGCTGCGGCGGCAGCAAAGGTAAAGCATGGGGCTGCAAGGCCACAGAGACAAGCTGCTGGTCAACAGACTAGCCAGCAGTCTTGGTCAGACAATCCCAAGCCTTGGGGGAAACACTCCTTCGTGGCTGGGGCAGCAAGGAGCCGCCCCTCCAACCCCGGAGAGGGGAAGAAGTACTTTAGAAGCTCCTAAAGTTACCAGAAGTCATTCATTTTCAATGGAAGATCGCTTCTCTCAGCTGCAAGGAGCGGCAAATCTTTCAGCGTCGCGCTTTGGGCATTTTGAGCGACCAGAGCGTCAATCAGAAAGTTGAAAGTATGTCAACTTTATGGTAATTAGCTATGACGCGGGTTCAGCGGCAAGCAGCGGCAAGCAGCGGCAAGCAGCAGCAAGCAGCGGCAAACGCCAGCAACTAATCGGAATATAGATGTCCTTCGTGCTGGCTGATTCCGGAGAAACATACAATGTAAACTTTTGTTCCTACCAAAACATTAGTTCAGAGAAAATTTGTACGTACAGTAACCCCCCCAGCTTCTCCCTCCACCCCTCCTACGAAGAGGAGGAAGGTTGGAGAGGTAGAGCAGAGCCCCGAGGTTTGTGGTTCAGAGTCCTTGGTGTTTCACAGTTCTCCAGGGGGCCCCTCTCAGTTTCTCTCCCTCCTCATCCAAGAGGAGGAGAGTCAAGGGCAGAAAGTATTCCAGTGTCACCAAGCACTTTCACCATGTTCACAGTGTCACCAAGCACTTTTACCATATTCAAAGAGGCAACAAATAAAGCCTGCATTCTCGCATCCAGGTGCAGAGCCAAAGGCAAAATTCTCCCCTCAAAACAAAATAAAAATAAAAAACAAAATAAAACTGAAACAGGGCTCTCTAAGGTCTGTCTGCGGCCCAACCCAGCCTTTGTGCCTAAGGTGGTGGAATCAAGGGGAATGGCCACTTCATGGCCCCTTTTCAGGGGTGTGTCAGTTAAGGAAATTTGTGCGGCAGCAAGCTGGGCTACGCATGACACTTTTGTGAGTTTTTACAGGCTTGATGTTTCCAGACCGTCCTTGGCACAGGCTGTGGTGGAGGTTTACGGTGCCGGGGTTAGTATGACTCTCGGTTCAATATTATTTGGCTTCGGGAGATTCAGGCAATCTGGGAGTGGTCTATATCTCCCATAGTGAAATACCGAACAAAGTTAGAAAAAGTACTTTAGGTTACATAACGTAATCCTGGTTCTTTGATAACAGAGTGAAGTGTTACACTAACACGTCCCTCCTTGCAGAGACACGGAAAGAAACCTATATGAAATGATTTGTAAGGAGCTAGTCGACTGTGATTATATGAGGGGGCGTGGCCCTAGCACAGTTCGACCTGTCTGTCATGGACAGACGTGGTGTCATTGGAGCTTCCATAGTTAGTCACGCCCAGAGCTTAATTTGCACCTCCGACGTTGGATCCGGAACCTTTTTTATTGGATCCGGCACCTCCTGTGTCACCATGAAAATGAATTGCCTAAATGAAAAAAATAAATTACTGTTTATGTAGTGTTCAATGTTGTTATCTGTCTTGTTAGTCTTAATACCCCATTGAAGTTCCACAAAAATCTTTGCATTTTCGATGCGTTTTGAGGTGAATTTTCAGGGTGAGACGGAGGGGGGAGAGGGATGGAGGAAGGGGAGGCACTTCAATAGCGCGGCGCTGCACTTCAAGTGACACAAGTGCTTGTGCTGGTTGAGATTGCTGTTATAGCCTCATTTCACTCGGGGGAAATGTCAAAAAGACAAGTTTGCTTAACTTTTTCAAATACGCTGGCCAGTCGGATCCCAAACAAGCAAAAAACGTTTCTGCTGATCAAGAATGTGGAGACCACGGTGGTTTTTTTGTTTAATTTAATAGTCCGATGGATAATTGCTACACTTCTGATGCAGTGCATGTTCTAAAATAAAAAATAAACATTGCCCTGATGTACACACAGTGTTGTTTAGGTTTTTTTTACTCAGAGAAGCTACGTAGGCAGTGTCATTTTTTTTGTTCCGTTACCTCCAACCCCCGTTTTGAGACGCCGGATCCACCCCCCCTCTGCGCTCCGGGACCTTCCACTTTACAAATTAAGCACTGGTCACGCCGAGGCAATTCCCATAGTGAAACACCTTACTCTGTTATCAAAAAAACGGGGTTACGTTAAGTAACCTAAAGATATCTGCTGTCAACCTAGCGTTAGCCTCTTGCTTATTATTAAATAATATGATGAAATACACACCTGATTAACTAACATTAATTGTGAAAAAAGGCTAAATGAATTGCAAATTGTTTAAAACAACTTAAAAATAAAGTTGTAGTTTGGCAGCAAGAATACTTTAAAATTTATACCAACCCTTTCTGTAAAATGTTAATGTTAGCTTAATTTTAGCCCTGTGGAAATTTCCCATCGTCATGTGAGCTTTCTGTTGTGCATTTCTGTATTTTGTTTTCTGTATTTGCAGCGTTTCAAGCTCTCAGGGCTATCATAAATTTGGAGAATGTGAACCGTCTGTTGTAGAGATGATATGACATGTCAGTATGGCACCAACAACCATGTGATTTACAAGCAGTTAACCATACAATCCCAGAAAACATTAAACTAAACACGAGAAGGTACACAGGTACAGCAGGTATCACACAGATAAAGCTCTGGAAGCTCATGTGTATCTGATTGTAATGAATATTGTGGAGAACAGCCTACATGCTAAAGGCTTCATGCACAATATAAAATCCCACAAAAACCCTGAAGGCAATTATATGTTCTCAGAAGCAGTTTGAATGGGAATAACTCCCCTCTCTGTTCCACTTACTATCAGCCATAAGATGTAGGAACTGGTGGGAGGACCCCGCATAAAGTAAAGAGAATAGGCGATAGTGATGATGTATTTGGTGGGTCGCATGCAAATGTAAATGGACTGTTCTTATATAGCGCTTTTCTAGTCTTAACGACTACTCAAAGCGCTTTAACATAGTACAGGAACCATTCACCATTCACACACATTCATACACTGTGGCCAAGGTTGCCATACAAGGTGCCATCATAATCAGTCACACACATTTACACTCTGATGGCACAGCATCGGGGGCAACTCAGGGTTCAGGACGCTTCGGCATGGAACTGCAGGGCCAGGGATTGAAACACCAACCTTCCGATTGGCAGGCAACCTCTCTACCACTTAGCCACAGCCGCCCCTAATGCTCCAGGAAAGTTTCTGAGTGGAGAAAGTTGAGCTGTTGCCTGAAGAGATGCTCATTTCAGCAGCCATTAAAATGTTCCTCAGGTTCTGTGATCTTCAGATTTACAGGGCTTCTGGAGGCGAGATAGAGCGAGAGAATTCAACAGTCAAGGATCCCAGAGGCAAGGCAACAACAAGAAAATAGTGTAATAAGATGAATCCCATTAGATGAGAATGTGTAACACTTGATGGCCGGAAAATCATTATTAATCCTTGTAACTGTTAGCATATTACAAAGATATCTCAGAGCTGTTATTTTTTCCATATTGGATTTTTTTGCATTTGCTGGTGTCCAGTTCAACTTTGATCAATCATCGATATGTGTTGAGGCAATTAGTTACGAAGCAATCCAAGTTGAGTCTCTTTTGAATTTGATATAGTGCATAGTTTCTGTCTCCCCCATGAAGAATTTTAAGTAATGACAACAACACTGTCAGCACACTGTCCACATGTTACATCCTTTCGTGATCGCGCACACGCCCCCTCCCCTCCTCCACGCAATTGCTAGTATGCAAAGAGGACACGGAGGATTGAAAAAACATGATGGCCTCTTCAGAAGAGGTAATTATGTTCACTTGAATTTCTGTGCAGGAAAGTCACCAGACTACACAATCTTCTGAACATAGCCATACTGAGAAATACAGAGAGAATTTTGTGGAGCTGATAGTCTTAATTAGCTTTGTATCAACTCATTTGGCAATGGCTTGAATGTAACGGACGTTCATTATTCATAAAACTGCAAAATTTCAAAGTGGCTTGTTTGGTGCATAATTTTCCATGTAGCTCTTTGTCTCGACACTCCTTCGCTACCAGATGGGTCTGACCCATGAGTTTGCTGGTGGCTGAAACTGGTAATTGCATTCTTTAAAAAATTTGTGGAATAATTACGTCTGGCATGACCAGATATTTTATAAGTATCTTAAATAACACAAAACTAAATGGTGATAGATTTCATATACTGCTTTAGTAAAAAACACATTACTTGGCTGACGATGGGAGCAGCAGCACGAAAATTACTGTTGCACTATGTCTGGACACCTTGACGTGCCAAGGTTGCAATAAAGGTTTCCTAAATGCCATGTATATACATTTAATGTCAACTTACTAATTGATTGCGGGTTATGTGTAGATTTGGACTTTTATACGTTTATTCCACTTTGTTTAAACGACGAAGTGGAGAGGCCTCGTTCACCTGTTTGGAGCTGGCTGGTGAATGTGATGCGCGTAGTATAGGCCTTGCTGGATACACCGTGACTCTATTTGTGGATGTAGCCTAATCGCTGTGGATTTTACTTTTTCGTGTCATTGGATTACTGCAAAATACGGATCTTTTTTCTTAAAATTTTATGGGGTGATTGTATGGAGTTAGAATCATGCCAAAACCTCACACACACACACACACACACACACACACACACACACACACACACACACACACACACACACACACACACACACACACACACAAAACGTGTTTTACTCACGCCCAACGATTCACAAACGAACTCAGTGTGGTTTGCAAATACAAAACATCATTCACAAACTAATGCATTTTGTTCTGCAAATAAGAAACCTACCTATCAAACAAATACAGTATGTTTTACACATACAAAAACGTATTTCTTCAATGACAAAAAATATCCTGCAAGTACAAACTAAAATCTTTCAAGTACAAAAAAAAATCCTTCAAGTACAAAAAAAAATCCTTCAAGTACAAAACAAATTCTACAAGTACGGAAAAAAAAATCCTTCAAGTACAAAAAAAAATCCTACAAGTACAAAACAAATTCTACAAGTACGGAAAAAAAAATCCTTGTTGATCTTGCTTCGTAGTAACCTACAGGCTGCCGATCTCACAGAATTCTGTGAAATGAACACGGCCCCTTAACTCTAAAACTGTGGCAGTTTCACAGATTCGCCGAAAATTCTGTGACGGGCCCACGGATGCGATGCATGTATGTTTGTTCAAAACCACATGGAGGATCTTTGATGCTGGACATGCTGTGTTTCCTGCCTTGTGTGCGTTATTGCTCTATAAACCACACACCCAAACACGTAACCATACAAACCTGAAACCTGTCTTCTTCATAATGCTTGGAATAAAAGAATTGTGGAATTGAAAGTGATTGGACAAGAACTGTTCTTACCGACACCTCCACTGGTCTCACGCCAGCCACCCACAGCCCTCTACACCTCCTTTTCAATGTAGGTCAATGACATCATCATCCGTGGTGTACGCACAGATTCCCTGATCACAGCACGTTTATTTCTGTACAGACAAGCTGTATACAGCTTTGCTGTTATTGGTATTTTTAGCCCAATAACCGCTGTTTTAATCAACATTTATTCACCAGATCTTATCATGGTTTAATTGTATTTCTTTTAATGTTATTATTTCGGTCTATTTCGGCCAGGGAAGCTGCTTTGTTGTTTTGATATTTTTTTAACTATAATACTACATCTAGTAACATATATGTAGATATTATCATAGTATGCATTTCTTTACTTTAATAATATTATTTTGGTCTTATTACTGGTGAACTATTACAGTAGGCTGTAAGACAGAACACGATATGATCAGAGTTGGGCGCATGCAAAGCCGATTTCCCACAATGCAATGCCGGCATTCCTTTCAGAGAATCAGACAACGATCAGCGGGTCTTTAACGCCAGCATCGCTTCAATATACATATATATAATCAGTGGTTTTGTCATCAGCAACAACACGTTGCTCAGTTTTGTTCCAGTAAGTTATGCACCATAATAACGTTTTAAAAAATCCGCGTGTATATATCTATGGTCCTGGTAGGCTTAAATTTACTTAACAGCGCCACCTGCTGTTGTGGAGTGCAAATTACAGGACATTTGTTAGAAAATGTACCTGCATTTGTGTGTGGATCTGAGGGCATTTGTGTGTGGATCTGAGGGCATTTGTGTGTGGATCAGCAAGGCGGAAAGTTAGTGCCAAAAGTCACGTGACAGTTTTGTACTTGTAGAATTTGTTTTGTACTTGAAGGATTTTTTTGTACTTGAAGGATTTTTTTGTACTTGAAGGATTTTTTTTTCCGTACTTGTAGAATTTGTTTTGTACTTGTATGATTTTTTTTTGTACTTGAAAGATTTTAGTTTGTAGAAATATGTTTTTGTATGTGTAAAACATACTGTATTTGTTTGATAGGTAGGTTTCTTATTTGCAGAACAAAATGCATTAGTTTGTGAATGATGTTTTGTATTTGCAAACCACACTGAGTTTGTTTGTGAATCGTTGGGCGTGAGTAAAACACGTTTTGTGTGTGTGTGTGAGGTTTTGGCATGATTCTAACTCCATATGATTGCACTTGGTTTCTGCATTTGGAGAGGCATCTCAACAGATAGGTCAAACACTGAGTGTTCACTATTACATTTTAGTTGAATTTAAGTGTCTGGGCATTCCGCCAAGGTCTGTCTATTGTTCCAAGACAGCCGTGCCGCAATTGGATTTCATAATGGTGAATTGTTAAATTGTTACACTGTAATTTAAAATCTGCTTTAAAAATAAACATATATGTTTTGAATATAATGTTAAGCTTCGGCAGCTTTACCTATGTGCTAAAACATACAATGACTGAGGAAGCCTAGTGACGAGTCCATAGCAACCAGTGTTGAATTTATTTCCCAGTGTCCTTTGCTGGAGGGTCTCAATGTTTTATTGTTTTATTTCATGTGAATACTAGTTCACTAGTGGAGTAACTTATTATTTGAAGTAATGCAGTAATGCAGGAAGTGTGCAAAAATCCTTGATATTGCAGCACGTTTTCTTAAAAAATTATTCCCCCAACACCCTGCTTTTTCATTATGTTCACGTTGCGTAATTACGTCACTTCATAACGTTCCCATGGCAACAGGGGAAAATGGCTGCTCTTGTGTGAAGTACATTTTTCAACTTTCTGCTAAGATATATGTGACTTTTTTGCAAAAATGCAGGGGATTATGAAATCATGCAAGCCACGCATATTTTGCGCGGAAATCGGCAATTTATGAGGCGAAAGTGCGGCGTATTTGAAAAAATGCGGACTTTGGCTGATTATGAATTGAATTTTGTGATCGCATAATCGCGTTTTTCTGGAGGGACTGGAAAGCAGAGGTTAACGCATGTATGTCATAGCTCTAAAAAATCAAAGGGTGTCTATACATCTCTGCCAAGCGCAAACTAGCATATAGGGCATCAATAAATTGCTGGGGAGGGTCATGCCTTTTTTTCAAATAATTTTGAAGGGTCATAGAAAAATTATCACTGGCGAGGGGAGGGTCATGTCTATTTCAATTAAAGATCCCAAAACTCCTCCGGTGGCCCCTTAAATAAATAACGAACAGTCCCTTAAATAACATTATCAAGATTTGATGAAGGACTCATGTCACCTTTAAGGCCTGCTTAGAGTGAATGGCTTTGCTATTGAAAGTAAAAGCATTCTTGTTTATTGTTCCATATGAATCAGGGTCATTAAACTGTTAATCCCCCAATGCCTCAATGCCCCCCAGGAAACAAGTGACTTTCTGTGTATTTCATTTCCGTGCTGTGCTCATACATACTTGGTTATCTCTGACACTGTAATGTGAAACACAGTGGTCAAAAGCATTGACTTTATGAGTTAATGGAATGTGCAGTTTTAAGCGTACAGAAAGTATATTTCAAAAGGTAGTATGCTGAAACCTTCGACCAACAGCATTTCTTCAGATTTAGTCACTTCTAGACATTGCAGCGCAGCACATCAGTCAGTTGAGAACAGGTATGAACAATGTTAAATTGTTTTCTTCGATTTTACATCATTTGCGAGGTGTCTTATTATCAGGTTTAGGGAGGAACAGCGCAGGGAAAGTGGGCCACCTGTCAGACGATATGTTTCTCTCCATTTTGCTCACTTCCCTGCTCCTTTGTGCCTATGTGCTTTTCCACCCTCCTGAGCACAACAGCAAGATTACCACTTTCATCTTCACACCTAGAATCTCGGAAAGCACTCATTTTGTTCAAAAGATATTATTTAAATGTTATTTTTATTCAAAATGTAATTTCAAATACGTATTGGTGTATTTCACAAAGTGCGATACACCTGACTTGATGAAGTTGTCATACGAGGATGACAGCTAACTGGTTGGATATTTTTTATATGTAGGTGAGGCATAAGAGACACTAATTAGATACAGCACACACACACACACACACACACACACACACACACACACACACACACACACACGCAATAATGACCAATTGTTTAATTCTTTTTTATCAGAGAGAGAGAGAGAAAGCAGAAGAAGAGAAGAAGCTGACATCTATCTTCTGCCGGTGACGGGATATAAATAGCAAGTAGGTTCTCTTAAAAGTTGAGATGAAAACATGCTTTGTTTCCAGTGTGTATCTGTAACACGTCTTTGAAACCTGAAGCAGGGAGAAGACGCTCCTTCATGTCTCCCTAAGTAAGCCAGAGAATAACGAACAAGAAGAAGGCTTCTCTGAAATGTCTGACCTAATATTTGACAGATAGTCAGTATCGAGGGACTAAAGGCAGATTTAAGGGAAAGATGAGCTCATATTGTATTTTATTGTAATTTTGTTTTAGTTTGCTGGGTCTGAATCACAACTTTGAAAGGAAAACCATGTCCTTTCTTCTTTTATTATCAGAGGAAATTCCAGTACAGCATCATTTATGCTGCCTTGTAATTATGTGAAACCTTGTTAAAATCAAAATAATATTTTTACATAGTGGAAAATGTCATGTATTCCACACAATGAAGACACCCATCAGTACTCGTGACATTACAATATGGGGAATGTTACTGCAGAAGTGATAAGCATTCCAAGTATGTATCATAGCTATGACATAAGATTTCCTCATTTGCTCAGAGGTACCCAAAGGCTGATTAAAAACCTATATGATACTCCCTAAAGTAGGGGGAACCCTCTCAAAATAAAGAGCTGGTGGTGGACATAATAAGGCATTATATTCATGAGATCCAACAGAGTTTTCTTATCATACTCCCTGTTGTGTAAGTGAGTAATCAACATCATCCAAAGTACACAGTCTTTGTTCTCTGGTTAATGCATTCGGATGTGTTCAAAGGCTTGGAAACAGAGACTGAGCAAGAGAACACACATGAGTGAGTGAGTGAGTGAGTGAGTGAGTGAGTGAGTGAGTGAGTGAGTGAGTGAGTGAGTGAGTGCAAATGCAAATGCATGTGTCAGGAGACCAATTACATTTCTGAGTTGTACTTCAAATGAGGCACACAGAATCACTGCCCTTCCCTGATTTGGATCCTACAAAAATGAGAGCAAACCTTAGCTACACACACACACACACACACACACACACACACACACACACACACACACACATACACAAACTTGTCTTTTGTCTATATGGTAACTCTTCTGTTCATTTTGGCATATGGTGAGTTACATAAGGTATTTTCCATGCCATGGCAGCTGCTTTGCTTAGCAGGTGAGGATGTAACACAGATATTGATTCTGGATAAACAAATAGCTACCGACTCACTGACTGGGCAGAACTTGCAAGTAAACAAAATAAAAAATACTAATATTGATTCTAACAAACAAATACCCATCAACTGACTGACATGGGCAAAACTTAGTAAACAACATAGCATGATTCAAATTTGAAATGGTGGAGGCGTATCTCAACAGTTCCTCATGTGTCGATTTAGATTTGCTGACTCATCTTCCCTCCATCGGTTTGACAGGCTCAAAGTTTTCCAACTCTCTTTGGAGGTAATCTCACTGCAAGTAATCTTTAAAATGCATGGACATAGAGGGAGAAATTCTTGGTTTTAAAACGCATATAAATGCATAATTATACATGCTGTAGGAACATAACCCAACAGTGTAGCCATGCATCCATTAATCCTTGGTAGTGAGTAATCCCAGTGTGTTTATGTACTGCGCTAATCTCCCTCTCCTCTGCTAAGGGACTGAGGACTAGGCTCCCACTTGCAGGTAAGCCCCATTCCCATATCTCGGCCATAACCACTAATCCCACTTCCAGATACAGAGGAGAAGAGCTAGAGAGAGGAAGAGAGAGAGAGGCAGCTTATGTGTGTGTACACAGATTCACCTCTAAACATACATACTGTAGATTGTTAAACACTACACAGTATTTTGTCTACTATTAAACATAACGTATCTGAAAAGTTATTGGTTTCCATCTTGTGTTTAATTGATAAGGGAAAGCAAATTGTAGTTCAGCCAGCAGGAAGATCTTGCTGTCAAAGGAAGTGTCAGTTTTTCTTATCCAATCAGAAAAACTGATCTAAAACTTTCTGTTCTAAATTCTAAATTCTAAAACAACTTTCTGCATTCAAATTGATGTCACATCTGCTTGTGCATTTAATTGTACAATAAGCAGAACTTTAAGCAGTCGTTTCCTGTAAAAGTTAGTTAAAGATGTATTTAAATTGAGTGAATTGTTTTTTACTGGTAAAAATATTGATTATCTCACCACTTTCTGTTTAAACCATGTGTAAAATTCCTTATCTTAACTACCATCTACCAAAAGTAGAACTGAAATGATATAAACATGATCACATTTAAATGCTTTACAAACCATACAGTTAACTTATTCAACTAAAAAAAAAAATTATGTAGAAAAATCAAACCACATACCACATATGTCTGCCAAAGAGGTTATGGTTTCAGTCCATAACCTCTGATGATGTTTGTTTGTTAGCATATCCCAAAAACTTCACAGTCAACAGATTAAAAAGAAAAACAAGATTGCGCTAGCATGGTCCAAAGAAGTGATTAATTTTTTGCTGCAAATTTGAAAATATTCTTTTTTCTTAACGTTTGAAAGTTATCTGGATCTGCATTTTTACGTTTAATGAGTTTATATTGGCCTCATCAACTACTGCATCTTTTGAAATTCATCTGCCACATAATTGTTTTTACTACAATATTTATTTTGATCTGGATTTTGATTCAAAATGTCTTTCTTGGCCTCCCTCTGGTTTTACTTATTTTTACTTAACTAATATATGTAGGGAAGTTCTCATTTTTTCTTGCCCTCCCTCCAGGAAGAGGACAGAGGTTAAGATCAGACACAAAACAGCATGGTAGGTATGCATGGTCTTTCATGCACAGGGACATTTCAGCAGGGGCACATACTGTCCCATACTTACTGTGGTCCCTGAACCTGGTCCTCCAGGTGAAGGTTATTTTATTTTATTTTATTTAACCTTTATGTATAAAGGTAATCTCATTGAGACATGGTCTCATTCTCAAGAGAGACCTGTGTGGGACAATCCAACAATCAGTTACAGATAGACAGGCAGACAGATTTACCAATTGTATATACAATAGTGTTCGGTACATCACTTATATATCACAATTAAATAATGTTTTACCACTTATACATCTTGATATTTGTACAAATTTTTTGCACTTTGAGCTTTAATTTATTAGTGTTCAGTGTCATCACTCTTAATGGAAATTTAAAAGAAGACGGTCTATAAGCTACTATGATAATAATAATACTACTACTACTTGTAGAGATGATGGTTTATGGTTCACAGTTTTAAAGTCACAATGGGTTTTGTGGGCTGTTAGCCATACATTGTGGTCCCTAAATCATGGACACTATGATCTGCGCTTGTCCAACTGCAAGTTTGTATGTAAATTATGGTTAGTCTATTGTCAAATCACACACACACATGCAAATTAAAGATCACGTAATGGTAACAGTGCCTTGGCTAATTGCGTGTGTTGATGCAAACTAATTAAAATGAAGTAAAATCACAATTTGCCTCTCATTCACAAACACCAGTCGCAGTGAAGGTACTGACCATCATGAGTAATTTGGGGTCCACATTTTGACATGTGGACAGGAGGAGCTGGGGGTCAAACCACCAACCCTCTGATTACAGGATGACACACTCCACCTCCTAAGCCACAATTAAGATGACCTATTGGTACAACATCATATATTATTACTTGTATAATACTATTGTATTCTTGTTCCAGAACCAGTTTGACTTGTATATAGACATTGTATGTAGTTGTTCATTGTTGCTTTTATATAAACATGTTAATATTTGCCTATTCTCGTTCAGCTTTGATATGTCTAATTATATCTTCCCTAAAATTGTTCTTGGAACTGAAACTGGAACTGAAAACTAGAGTCAAATTCCTTGCACACATACTTGGCCAATAAAGCTGATTCTGATTCTGATATTCACACAAACAAATGACATGACAATTTAAGCAAAACCAATCTCCCTCTGGTATCAATTAGTAATAATAACATTTTCAAGTTGATGACAGACAATGACTGGCTTAAACTTGTATATATGGTTGGTTATAGTACACTATAGCCTTGAGACTGGATAATTTGTAGTGTGTGTGTATGTATGTGTGTGTCTGTGTGTGACATAGAAAGAGAGATAGATACAGAGGCCAGTCTTCCTGACTCTAGAGGCCCTGAGGTCTCTGACCTATTTCTGCCTGGGAGTAGTTTCATCACTAACAGACACCAGCCACTGCGTGTGTGTGTGTGTGTGTGTGTGTGTGTGTTTGTGTGTGTGTGTCCCTGTGAGAAGATGCACCCTGTGTCTCTCAGGTATTACTGTACAGCTCAGTTTGGCGCTTGCTTATGTGAATGCACACTTCCTTCCTCCTCCTTTCTGCTTTCTTCACTATATCTTTTCATAGAGCATTTCCCCCCCACACACACACACACACACTTCTCAATCTCTCTCAGGTGCTGCCTGCTGCTATGTCCAGTGCTGATTGTTGCTGTATCTGCACTCACAGCAGGACATGAGGACACGCGCACACTCACAAACCCACACACACACCCACACAGATCCTGTTACACTAAATGTGTTCACAGCAGGGTAAACCTGATTCAAACAGCTAGCGAGAAAGTCTAATGATTGATGATAAGACCGGAATATCCGCAGCCACAGCAAAATCACACAAACAGGTTATCTGGGACCTCCAGGCACTGAGCTGCTTTCACATGGCTGAGGAAGAGGGGTTGGGATCATTAGCCCACACACACATGCAGGGCTGTAACACCCCCCAATCCGCATCCACACGCATGCAAGTACCAACAGACCTGGGCACAGAATTATGCACAAATGCCTCTACATGCCAGCAGATTCTCATGCGCACACACCAACTAACACTGTTGTGCACTCTGCTGCTGCCTCTTTTTTTCTCCCTTTGTCTCGTGTACTTTGAGACAACTTTCTGCTGAACTGCTGAGGAAGCAGGCAGGTAAGCAGGCACATCAGCAGCGAGGCAGAGGTGCTGTTAGTCTGAGCAGTAAAGCTGTCTAGAACACCAGAATAGCTATGAGGAGCTGCATTTGCTCTCATGTTTACCAACCTAAAACCCACTCTGCCTTGTCACGTTCTCCTTTGTGCTACAGTATATTTAACATCTCCAGTGCATGCATTTCAACCTTCAAAGCATGTACTGTATGTGTGCAGTAAGTGATGTCCAAATCTCACTAAATGTCACACATCTTCTGCAGTGTTAGGAGCTGTTAGGACTGTATTTGTTGTTGTGTTATAGCATGATGAAGGTGTTGCTCCTGTACCACCAGTGAGATTGGAGTCTTTCCCACTGACGTAAGCCGAAGAGGAGTATTCTCATACAGAACAGTGATGTAATGGACTGTGAAGGTACTAGTCAGGCTCCTTCTTTTCACTCCCTCCTCCTCTCTGTCTCACTGTTTCACCCTCCCTCCCCTACTCTGTTCCCATCTCTGTTTTTTTTTCTCTCTCTCTCCTTCTTTTTTGTCTTGGCAGGCTACTCCTTCTACTCCTCTGGGATCACTGAAATAAAACCCCACAGCTCCCTCGCTCGGTCACAAAAAGGAACTACATTCAGAGATGTCAGCTGCATGTATGCTTCCCACTGTGTCTCCATCTCTCCATCTCCTTCCGTAAGTATGGTATACACTCCTCATCCCTCTCTCTTCTTCATTTGCTTTGATGTTATTCCACTCATTGGCCATGCTACGATACCCAGGTCGGTCCTTGAATGGTTTGTCAGATACTTTCTAGACACAGACAGTTCTTTTGTCACATAAACTGTCAGAAACGTGAAGCATTTGTTAGACTCAAGTTCCCACTAAGGAGTCCCATAGTAGTGCTCCTCCTCCTCTTCTCCTCTTCTCTACTTGTTCTCTGTCTTCATCAAAGAAGAACCACCAGTTCTGTCTGCCCCAGGGAGACACCGCAACAAGACAGACAAAACCTCCCAGCTCTCTACTCTACTTGACCATTCCAGTGTGAGGAGAAAAAACTTATGCACACATAAATGCAATTATAGCACTGTTCCATCTGCACACACAAAGACACAGGGGCCATCCACACGGAAACGTTTTTTTGTGCAAACGCACGTTTTGCATCGTTTGGGCCGACCGTCCAGACGAATCCTGCAAACGCACGGCCTGAAAACGCACTTTTTTGAAACCGGGTCTCAGGGTGAAAAAATCCGAAAACGGCTCTCGTTTGGCTTCGTATGGATGGTAAATACGGATCCGTATCGATGATGTCATCGCCACACCCCTCTTTTACACCCTCTCCCACGGCCGCTGACGCACACAACTGCGGTGAAGCTAAGCGAGCATGTCCCATCTCCATGGTCAAACCAGCTCACTTCATCTAAATACTGTGTCTCTGCTTCCTGACCCTTCCCTCTAGATTCTACACAAGATATATTGCTAACGTTATGTAGCCAACGTTAAACATCGCTAAAGTAGCTGACCGCTAAAGTAGCTGACCGCTCCAGCAGCGAAGTAACGTTAACGTTAGCTGCTATGGCTATCTGTTTATAAAGTGGAAGTAGACAACTTATCAACTACCTAGCTAATTTGTCTGCTTATAAACTCCTTGAACGGATTATAGTAACTTTTACCACGGCTTATTGTAGAAAGGCTACTGCAAGAAAAACGTATAGATTATTAAAAAGACATCATTCATGGATCATTGATGTTTGTTTGACTGTCCAACAGCACATTATACAATGTAAACAAAGACACGTTTTCTTGCGGCGGCAGTGGTGAAAGGTATTATAGTCCACGGATGTATTAAGAGAACGTTATAATCTAGCTAGTCATGTTATGATGGGAAGTGGAAGTGACTATGCTCTTCTTCTCCGTTTTTGGTGAATTTCTGTAGAAGAAACAGCGCCGCCTATAGGCCTGGACTATGAAGTAGCGTATTGAGTCATTTACAAGTGGATTCGTTTGGACGCAACTATTCTTGAAACGAATCCAGGGAAGACGGGTAAAAAAAAAATCGTTTTGGTATGTGTGCACGGGGCCACAGTCCGGCAGACTTGACTTTCTCCTGTGGGTGGCCCTCCCTGACTTTTCATGTTACAAAGGGCTGGAACTACACACACACACACACACACACACACACAAACTATATATATACTATAAATACACACACATACACAAATACCAAAGTGCAATGGGGGTTTTGAGAGAGGAAGCCCACAACATAAATATCCAATTACCAAACACTTCAAACGCACAGAGGATGAAATATTGATAACTTTGAGACATTTATGTAATCCACAATGGTGCCTTATATAAGTGTTCCATTTTACAAGGAGAAGCAGAAATGTGCAGGGAGGTATTGTTTTTTTTTTACTTTACAGAAAAGAAAGAAACAGTTGTATGTTGGCAGACAGTATGAGCATATGAAAGTAGTGGTTGAAAGCAGTTGGACAAAAGTGCGCCCTTGCTAGTTCCCTCTCTAGCTTTCTCACATTAAAAGTGCTCACATAGAAGAATACATGCTTACAAACATCTAGAACTAAAATATAACAGTGAGGCATGGTTACAGGTCATTATCTGAGAAATCTTAACATATTATTATCATGTTATCTAGACTACAACACCACAAACTGACTTAACCGCTCTTGGAGCTCTATTCTGGTGTTGGATGCACATTTATGAGGGGGAGTGACTGGGATGTTTTATTTGCAGTTCATATGCAGCTGTCAATCGTTCAGTGATAAAGGCTGTTCCAAGCATATGGAGCTGATGGGGGAGGTTTTAGGCTTCTTTCTCCACTGCTCTGATTTAAGTTGCAGATCATAGAGCCTATGCAAAGGCATAAACAAGCAAAGAAATATGGATTCTCTGTAATTAATTGTAAATTGTCACTGCTTGAAGAGAGGATGCTGAGTGATGTGTGCATGTAGAGTAACTGTTTTCATTTATGAGAGAAAATGAGAGGAGAAAAACAGAGGGAAAGACTGAATAATTCGAGTTAACTTTCGTGCCTTATCAACAAGACACTCTTCATGGTTTTTCCTTTGAAACTGCTGTTCCCCACTAAGGCCGAATAAATTAGAACTCTAAATAGGAATAATAATGAGAGCATACATTATTTCTGTTGTTGGTACTGGTTGATGTTGTTGTTGTTTGTGTCGGCAGGAAGGCTCAGATCTCCATATATGCAAAAAAAGGTAACTTCTCTGCATGTTTTATAAGTTTGGAGGATCATTTTAATGGTGACCCAAAAAGATGTCCTAGATATTTGGGGAACATCCTTTTGAAAAATTCCTGAAACTACAGACAGAGAGACAGAGAGCACAGCGGGGAAAAGAGGGGGAGAAAGAGAGAAGGGGAGGGAAGACAGAGAAAAGAGAGAGGGTGAGATGAGATGAAATGGAACGTCATCTTTTATTGTGAATGTGAAAACCATTTAAAACAAATCTTTGCTTTATCAATCATAACCACAGTTCTCTTATGACTACAACACCTTTTTATTTTCAAATGTTGTGTAAGTACTCAATATCTTAAGATTGTGGACATCATTATTAATACCCATTTAAAAGGTGATAGCCCCCCCTGCCGGCCCATGGAAATGACCTCAACCTCAAGGGCCTCTCACCCTCAGTGAGTTCCACTAGTGGTTTAACAAGATAGTCCTTGGGGGAATACCCACTGCAATTTTCAGTTCTGTTCAATTATTCTGAAAAACAAGGCCTTTGTGTGATTCATACTTCAATGTCTAATGTAAACTCAAGAGTGAAATCTTACCCAGAATCCACTGTGAGCTTTCACCATTGCCTCTCTATTAACAGTTGAAGGTCAAGTGAAACATAGGTATGAGTACACACATTGTTAATTCCTCTAACCTACCAGCAATAAGCTTATTTCATTCTTACTGTTCTTAATTATTAGCGAACTGTGTTCCATTAATAAAATCTCTGCTCCCCTTAGACCTGGCTCCTTTACTTTTTAAATGGGCTCTTTATAGTGCTATGTTACCAGCAGGGATGGAAAGAGTCCTAGAAAATCCTCAAGCAAAAGTACTGTTATTTTAAATACATTTTACTTAATAAAAGTAAAAGTACTTGTAAAAATGTAGCCTACTTAGATAAAAGTAAAAAGAAGGTCAGTTAAAAATACAGCTACATAATAAATTTAATTAAATTTCCACGTACACACTAGTGGACAACATTTATTACAACCGTTTATGTCCAAACCAACAATAAATTCCACTTCGACAGAAGGCGCTGAGCATACAACTGATAATCAATTATCAAATAGGATACAACAGCCTTCCTCAGACAATTAAACAAACAACAATAGATCAAAAGTCTATGGACACTGCGGCAGGTGCAACAAGCAGTATTAAGTTACATACATTAAATAACCCGACATTTCTTTTAGAATTAACAGCAGAATAAAACATCACCAAGGCAGACTGTAAACAATATAAAATCCACAGGGGCTGCAGCCACAAACACATATTAACGCAAAAGAGAGCTGCACAGTTTTACACACAATGCTACGTTGCTAGGCAATGCAGTGGTTGTTGACATTGGAGAGTGAGCTGAGTAAGAATGTCGTTGTACTCACCTGTCTAAACATCAGTCTGCGAGTCTCGAGCACTGCAAAGTCCTTCTCAATCTGCTCTAGGTTCCAATTCTCTGCTCTTACATTCTTAAAGCACAATATAACCAGTCCACTCGGCCTCATGCAGAAGTCACCACTGGAGGATCCACCATGTGCATTTAAGCATTTTCCATTTTGCCAAACCCAGAATGCACCTGTTAGTGATGCAACATCTTGGGTGTGTTTGATGTCAGTCACTTAGCTTGCTGGCCGGGTGGTGCATTAAATCAGTGATTAATTAAGGTAGTTACAACCTTTTTTATGACTATGCAGAGGTACACTATTTCTAACCATAATCCATAATGACGCAATCCTTAATTTAATTTTATTGTTGTGCGTTTTTGTACTGTTCACAAACTGCTAGCCTGGCCCTGGCCCGGTTGCCACAGCTGTTCCGCACCCCCTGACAACATACACATTGATCAGACACAAAAAAATTGACTTTGTGACAGTAATAAGAGTGGGTGATTTGCCAGGGGGGAGGGATGCGTGGGATTTCCCCCTTTCTGGTCTATATCCCTGCCTTTGCTGAACTATTTTTATCCCCGCAAAGTGATCAATGCTACTTCACCAATACACCATATATTATTTACCTAAATTAAAGCGCTGTAACGTGAACGAAGTTGCTAGATTTGTTTAGCGGGTAGATTGCTCTGTGACCAGTTGGTAGATGTGTTTAGCCACCAATAATAAGTGACAGTGAGCCGGCTACAGGCACCACCAGATGGTCCTTTCAGGGGCCGTGGCATTTGAGTCATGAAACTCGAGAAAAAGTGAGCGCCATGTGTCGCCGACAGGTAAGTTTAGGCACCAAAAATAATTACTTTGGATTAAAACACTCCTGAGGAACAGACATGCATTTTCTGGGAGTATTTTGTTTTCGCCAGGAAGTGAACTCCGCTCCCTGGCTTGAAAGCGCTGTTTTATGTTGACACCATGTTTTGCTAGCCTTGTGAGACCGTCCTGATCTCGCGAGCTCCAGTTTTCTACTCGCAGATCAGTCTGGCATCTTGAGATAGAGAAAATTTGGAGCCGTTTGCCAACCGACCGACCAATCAGCGTTGATTTTGAGGCGGATTTACGTGTGACGCAACGAGAAGCGACTGTTAGTCTAAACAACATGGCAGCTTCCACGGATGAGAAGTATTCCTTCACTGAAAGAAGAGCAAAAAACGGCACTGGAGGATTTTCTCAAGGAAAAGATGTTTTTGCTCTTCTCCCGACTTGTTTCAGAAAGAGTTTGATCTGATTGGTTGATTTGGCCCGTTTATCACCAACATAGGTGGTGATAGACAGATGGTTTATCCAATCAGCTAACCAGTATTTTCGCCCCTTCCCAAAAGTTCCCAGATGGATATGCCGAGCAAATGCGAAGCAATCCATCTGGCTGAGGTCAGGTTAATGTTGTGCTACTTCATTTTGAGATAATTTTCCATTGAATATAAGGTTAGGGTTCATAAATACATGTATTGGCCTCCCTGGCCGAGTGGCACTATCCAAGGTAGGAGGGGGGAGGGGGATTTAATTATTGGATGTTTTGTTTTATTGTGCATGATCAAAAAACATCCCGCTCTGTTTTTTTTCACAAATCACACCCTGACTGTCACCCCTGTGAAACTCATAATCATTACTTGCTTGTGTCAAATGGTAATAATTTCCCTTGCCTATATGGCACATATTGGCATGTCTAAGTCTGCACTCATTGCTGCTGTTGTTAGTTTTCTTGCCTAAAAGTGGCACAGCTAAGACTGGAACTGCAGGTCTAAACTGCAACTAAATGCTATTGGCTGGGCCTGGATTTAGGTGCTTTACAACAACCTTGACACTAACATGAAACACTAGTGCCTAACATGAATAACCAATATCTTTGAGACTTTTGAAATTTTTCATCATGGACAAAATGACAGATCTTCCTGTAGATGACCAACTCATTAGTTATGCATCAGATTGCAACATGACAAAAGAGGACAAAACGTATACATTTGTAAATTCTGAAGGCAATATTGTTCAACTGTCATATTATATAATGACATGTCCACTTATTCTTTATAGTACGTTTCATGTTGACAGGATGAAAGAAACCTTTTTATCCAAATCACCAATGGAGCATCACCTTATACTGTGTGTAATGTAGGCTATGTAAATAGAAGTGTTCAAAGTGATTAGGTGTGCAATATTTTCCAGTAGTTAGTGTAGTTAGGTGAGTTTGGACAGTGGATCAGGCTTGGGTAGAGGTTAGTGTTGGTTACCCACCTCCACCGCCCTCTTTTCATGGAGAGCACATCTGAAATTCCAACATTGACATGTGAAATACAGACAGCAACTCTTATGGCCTCACAGCACTGCACAGTGTGCTGCTCCTCCCAGCCCTAAACATAAACCAGCTTCAGAAGCTACACAGCAATGCACTAGTTTTACTGTCACAATGATGATTGTCAAATAACATGTCACCCCACCACTTATACTGTAGGTGTTTTGGGGAAACCCAGAGAGAGAGTTGCATTGCACTGGTCACTGATGGTTTCTAAAGAGAAATGTATGATTTCATTTTTACTGTAAGTTTGTTCTTATGTATCCTAATAAAATACAGAAATTTACTTTTTCTTTTGTCCGAGTGAGAGTTTTTGTATTACGGAATAAAGTTACAAGCAAACATGCAATTAGGCCACAGACAGATTTGTGTGGGAAACTCACTTTAATTAAGTTTTTGTAGTGTGTAGTAATAAGTGCTCTTGTGTGTGTGTGTGTGTGTGTGTGTGTGTGTGTGTGTGTGTGTGTGTGTGTGTGTGTGTGTATTTGTGTGTTGAGATATAGTGGTTAAGAGGGTAAAGTGGCAGCCTGTACCGTATGTATGTAGACAATATACGGCATGCATAAGTGTAATAATCCCCCTCTCCAGCCCAGTCACAAGGCAAGAATGAAGTGCTACTGCCTGGTAGCACAAAGCACAATGTGAAGCTCATGTGACTGTATTAAACTTTCAGACCTAATCTCCTGCAGTCCCGAATGAGAAAAAGCGAGAGAAAGAAAGAGGAAAAAGAGAGATCAGAAAATATAAAGTTGGAGAGATAAAAAAAAAATTATCAAAGTAAGCAGATAAGAAAACAATTCAGATATGTTTTGTTGCTCCTCTGACTCCTCAAGACTCCGTTTCTATCTACGGTTTGTTTTGTGACAGACAACAGAGACTCTTGTTATGCAGAAGTGCAGATTTGGCACTGAATTGTCAAATAAATCGAATTGAAGTAGAGATCACTGTGCATCGCCATGGCTTCAAAAGCGACACAAACCTCAGAGAATAACACTGACATGTTCTTATACCAACAACTGACAGCTAAAAAAATCTCTATTATAGTTGTATAACTCTGAGCAGACTATCAGTGTTCCTGCTGATGGGCCAGGAAAACAATAAGTTGGTGGGTCTAGGAATCTTATTGCCTCCATGACACAGGTTTATAGTTTTGTCATGCTGGTCTTTTGGCATGAGAGTCAATGGAGGCTTTGGCCAGGATAAGCTTTCATCAGATTTTATTGAAAAGGAAGTTATACATTAAAGCTCCACTGGCTTAACTGTTATTGGGCAGATCACAGGGAAACAATGTATGACCTTCAAAAGAGATATTGCTTTTCTCAAAAGGGGAGGGGGACAATGGAGGGCAGATGGGAATTTAACATTGGCTTTCTTGAAACAATTCATTCCTTGGACACATTTACTCATTTTAACCTTTTAAGCCTCAGTCTTTATTTCCCACTGACCCAGCCAACAATGAATAGAACTATTTATGTTAAAAAGGTATAAATGGCCCTATTCATGTTGCCACAGTGAATGGTACAGTGCATTAAGAATGGCAATACATCGTAGTTGAGTTAAGCAGCTCAATAAAAATTGCAAAAAATATAAATTGGTGCAAAGTTTGTCACATTATGACTCAATATCTTATTAACTTGCTGGGTTTGTATGACCATACCTATTTACTACACATTTTTGACCCTCTATAGTAAACTGGGGCAATTTAAATAACAGCAATTTATCTTTCTCTTAGGAATTATGCTCCATTTTAAACTAACCTAACTGACACAATGTTAATGTCCTAATATGTAAAAGTTTAGTCACATGACACTGAAAAGGACTGAACAGCCATGCTAGCTGCTCTGTGAGGCACAGCAACGTCAATCTCAAGATGGCGATAGAGGAAAAAGTCATGAAAATCATTAGAATTAATTCTCTGGGATTACTTATTTCATAAATAAATGTTATGGCAACCCATCCAATAGTTGTTAAGATAGTTCATTCCTGAACTCTTAGTTTACAGCATGGATCTTCATGTTTCCTTGCATTAATGCAAACATAAATTTAATCATATTTTCCAATGGACAAATTTGTTAATGCAAAACACAGATGCTTAATCTCATACCTCGCTGCACCCACAGAAAAAGTTTCAGTGCACATGTTGTTTGTGTACTCTTGGGATGTGTCAACGATGCTAACCTGGATATGAATATAAATTAACTGCTGCACATAAACTGGTGATTTTTTATTTCCTCTAGCAATACATCGCGGCTGATGCTGTACATTTACAGGTAGATACCAATTAATGTAACAACTACTTCCAATGTCCGTGTATTCCTACACTAACCATGCGATTGTGAGACTGGACAGGCACATGCTAGACATCCATATAATATAAATATTCTTTGCATGACATAACATGGTAGCCATGGATGTCTTTGTTAGATAACTTAACAGTTCGAAACCATGAGGCACCGCCATGCAATTCTAATCCTTGCTATGCGCACAAGACAGGTGACATAGAAATATATAGTGTATAGTGTAGTAGTAGAAAGAAAGGCCATATAAAGTGATTAATAAAAACACCTGTAACACACAGGGATATCCATTTCACATCTTCTGCGTGAAACGATATCTCAAGAGAATACTACTTTTATTGCTGTGTGCATTGTGATATTATTATGAACTTTTGCTTACAGTATTTTTGTGCATCTACTCTCTCTAGCTCTATATCAAGCTCTAATGGTAGCATCACTCACGCCCCAAACTCACAGCCCACCTATAATTGCTCCTCCAGAGTTCACTCTGTGTGTGACATGCCGCCTTAGCTTTACCACAGCCCTTGTAAGGGTCTCGAAAGCATTTAACACTGAAGTGCTACTTTACCCCCCGCCCCAACTCCCATAGAGACACCTGGTGGTACGAAGACACCTCGGGGTGGCAATATTTAACATGGCGATGTTCATTTTTTCACCCTCCCTCCTTTCAGTGTCACCTGCTAACCCTCCCTGCCCGGGCCCAATTTACTGTCCAACCATCCAGAGTCTACACATTCAGTGTATGTCTTGTGGTGGTGTACACACTCACACTTGACATTTGAGCAAGTTTGAAGAAACAAAAGGAAGTAAAGAGTGTTTTCCTGGGAGAGACTGGGGATTGTTTTGGAGTATATTTTTTTTATGTTTTCTCTGACAACATGGAGTACTGCTTTTTGAAAGGATTCCTAGTGGTTTTGTTGATACAACACTGCAGGTCTGAAGGTAGGATGGCATTATGGAAATAGGTTTGATCATCTATGTGTTTATATCTTTGTATTTCCATGAAAAGAGCAACACCTGCACACTGACTCTAAACCACAAATTGACTTAATAATTTAAAATAACCTTGCATCTACTTGTGATGTGCATGTAAATATAACTAATCCTGTCTTAGAATTTTGAATCACTGAATAATGACATAATCATACAGGATACAGAATGTTGCTATATTTCTCATGAAGTGATTTACAGTGATTATGTTGGCACATATTGCATTATAATCAAACAGTCCATAACCATAATCTTTGGACCTGTTCCTTGAGTGGTCAACACTTCTTCATCATCAGTATCAATATAACACTGCTCAAATATTCCAAGATTATCTGTTATTTACAGCTGCTACAAAACTACCAAAAGTGTTTTATACTATCTCCTTAGATCTTTCTACATCTATCCAATCTTCCACAGCGGTCACCCTGCAAGATGGCCAGGCCTTACCCCAGGAACCAGAGCTGCCCCCTGGAGAGGTGGTACCTGTGGTATCCCCTCCTAGCCTGAAGGAGGTGCAGCAGGCTGTGCAGGAGGCCTCAGAGCAGGTGGAGGGTCGTGGGGCAGAGGAAGTGCTGAAGGAGCTGCTGGAGAGGGTGGTGGTGGCAGCTATGGGGCAGGTGGAAGGAGGAAGTGAAGCAAAAGCAGATGAGGCAGCAGTGCAGGAGGCGTTTGAGGAGGATGCACTCGGGGCTAAAAAAGGAGAGACTGAAAGTGACACAGAGGCTGAGGTGTCGGAGCAGAAAGTGGAGGAGGAGGTGGAAGGTGAAGATATGGGTGCGGAGGGGGGAGATACTGGGGTTGGAGAGGAGCAGGAGATAGCGAAGGTGGATGCATTTGAAGATGTAGTTGAGGAGGGCAAAGGAGCTGCTGAGGGGGACGAGGAGACTGTAGCTGGATTTGTGCAGGCGACTACAGCAGGTGTAGAAACTGGAGGCAGAGAGGCAGAGGGAGTGGAGGTTATTGGTGAGTCTCTAGACACCGAAGTCAGTCAGGAGGTTGTAGAGGAAGCTGTAGCTGCTTTAGAAGAGACAAGAGGGTATTTAGCAGTGAAGGAGACAGGGGTGGAGGAGACAGGGGTGGAGGACAGCGAGGAGCACGTTGTGTTGTGGGAAGAAAAAGGAGCAGCTGAATCAGAAACACAGGAGGTAGAGGAAACCCCAGCTGTTATGGATGTGGCAGTAGGTGGAGAGCCAGAGCAGGAGACCATGGTAGAGTCTGACCCTAGCCTGGCGGTGGCTGATGTGGAGCAGTTAGGGGATGCATGGGGAAAGGAAGAAACTCAGATAGATGATATGAAAGGTGAGGTGATAGTACCACATGTTGATAATTATGAGAGAGAGACAACACAAACTGTGGCAGGAGAACCAGTAGAGGCGGAGGACGAGGAGAAGGTAAACATAGTGAAAGACGCTGAAGGACCGGAGGTAGATGATGAACAAGGCCATTTAGTGGTGGAGGGAGGAGATGCTGAAGAGGTAGAAGCAGAAGGTACAGAAGTAGAAGCAGAAGGAGGTGAAATAAATGGAGGGAGTGTAATCAAGGAGGAATCAGTGGCATTAGTGAATGAGGGCGGTGACCAACAAGCAGGAGAAGAGGAGCAGATTGCTTTGGAGACCTCACGTGGCAATGAAAAAGAGGATCAAGGTGAGATATGTGAAGTGTATTCTTTGTGCAATGGAATGGAAAGCTGGCACAAAGAAATTAGGCTTCATTGTGTTGGTCCGAGACTGGCACCATGAACCTGCAAACGTCTAAAACCTCAAAATTCCCAACAAATCCAAATCTTCTCATCGACTTTTATTCTCATTTTATTAATGAACTCCATATTTAAGCTGCATCATTCACTTTGCTTTCAGTACATTCTTTTCTAATAACTATCTGAAATGTTGAATATGTAAAATCTGTTCATAATTTGGGTCACAAAAACCTTAAACTGCAATGGTATTTGTCTTTAAACATTCAGTTGCATTAGACTCAGCAGCTTTGGTTTAGCTTGCATTGTTTGCATCTTAACCTACTTTAAGAGACAAAAGTTCTTAAATGAAGATTCTAAGCCCCTTTAATGCACTTTATATGTCCTGAAAAACCTTCAACTGCTGCTCTGGTTAGGGAATGAGCAATGGTTGGAAATGTTTTTAGCAAGCTTTTTGTAGAAAGCGCTTGAGAAAATGTTTATAGAATATCTGACATGGACATTAATCATTTATCAGTCAAAACTCCTAAAATTCTCTTAAAGACCAATGCTGACATGCAAAGACTGATACGTTAAATACACATACTGCACTGTAAAGATACTGTGATAGTGTAAGTAAGCTTACGCATGCATACAAATTATGAACCAACTTCGAATCTCAGCTGCAGCACATCTATGCATTATTCTACATTCCTTAGGTACACTCGACAAACCCTTAAACCTTGACCTCTTGGCTTCATTTTCATGTGTGTGTCACATACCAAACCCCTCTTCTAGAAGTGCTGGTGATCTCTGCCCCAGAGCCACTGGACGGCGATGAAGCCTCCATAGAGCAGAGCCCTGAGAACCAGGCTCCCACCCCCAGGCCATCCTTAGGTGGGGTGGAGACAGAAGAAAATATTCTTGGTGATGAGAAATCCAACAATGGCAATGAGATCATTACCCCTACTGATGACCTTTTACCACATGACCCTGTTGTGGCCCAACCTACACTGGATAATTTTGTTAAGGATTTTCCAGCTGAACCCCCTCAAGCAGAAGGGGAGGAACCAGGGGAGGCCAATGAGCTGGTGGAAGATACAGCCGGAAACACAGGTAAAATGGAACATAAACATATTTATAAAAAATATAAAAGGAAAATACAATGAAACACAGTTGCTTCTTTGGGCCCTTATGTACTCCACTGGTTTTGGGTTTAATGTCTCAATTGAGAAGTGGAATTGAAGTTTAAAATAAAAACAACAGAACTTCTGACTAAGGCTATAAATGGGTTTGGGTATATATTACAGCAGATTTTCTCCAGCTTAAAATTTGGGTAGAATAAAGGAGAGGAAAACAGATCATTATTGTGATACTGCCAGCAAAATATACAGATGGCCAAGTTGATGTTGTTCCATTTAAATAAACAGTGGAGTAGGCCAACTACACACTGACTGGTGGGGGAAGACCAGAAAGTTGGGACCATCCTGTCACACTATAATATGCTATTTTCTGCCTCACTGAAATGGATGCAAAGTATTTTTTTATACTCTTTTTATGGCCCTATGCATCACATGCCCCTTTGAGCTGACGTAATTTAAAACAGCTGGAAGGTAGATTGTGTAAAATGACATGGCAATAGAATAAAAGTTGTTTTTTTCCCCTGGAAAACTGTAATGTGATAGTGTTAAATAGATGGAATGTCAGTGTACAGCTTCCTTTATGTACAGTTGAGGGACAGTTGATTTAGTTGTACCAAAGTGTAGTGCATCAGATGTCATGTTCCCACCCTTCTGCCCTACCTCTCTGCCGTAATGTAACTGTTTAGAGACAAGTGAGCTGGGACTGGAGGCATGGAAGATTGGGGCTATTTCTGCTGCAGCCTTCTTGGTTTTGGAGACCGTTATCATCATTATCTATATCCTCAAACATCCTCCTCGCAACAAAAACAGGTGGGTAAGCACCGGTTTCTGTACACTTAATCTCCAGGAACACTCATTCAAAAGTTATCATATAGCCAATTATTTTCTGTTGGACGGAAAGTACAATCCAAATGTGTATTTCCTGTATCCTGCCATCTATTGACGTATTTTGGGGAGGCTGAGCTACATTGTAAAAAAAATTGATTTTCAATACAACCCTAATCTTACTCTAGAATTATTTTTGTTCTGGCTCAGTCTTTGTTAAACAGACTCTTTTGCTCTCTTTACTTTTTATGAATGACAATCAAAATAATACTTATTCTGCATTCGCACTAGCACCAGACGTATCCCAATGCTTCTTCTCTAATAGCAGAAATAAGCCATCTGATTGCTAGCTGTAGTACCAGCAGCGCTACAATCACAGATGGGACTTACAGCAGTGCTGGTACATGATTGCTTCTGATTTCGCCCAAGCTGCAGCTAACATTTCCACACTGATAGATGATGACATGAGGAGACTGTGCCCATTATTGGTTCAGTATTTCTCTCACAAAAAGAGATTGGCCTTTTATTTATTGTTATTGTTTAGTTAATTTGTAGACGGGCAACAGTAATAACTGAGATGTTGTGTGTTTGTTTGCGTGTATGTGTATAGCAGTGTCCCGGCTCTACAGCGAGCATGTGAGGAAGGGTGTGTTGAACCAGAGGCAGCTACAGGAGGTGACTGCAGTGACGACACACTTCCTGCAGGCAATGGGGACGCTCAACAGTATGTTCACATATAAACATCTATCTTACAGCATCATCTCTTATTCAGTGACACCCTGTGCTGTGTATGGAAGCACTTGCATTCTTTCTTCTTTTTATATGTGCTGAATTCAAAAACTGAAACTTAAGGAACAAATCAGACCAAACATATGCATACTGATAGCTCCCAGTAAATGTAATAAGGCAAAAACAAAGTCAGCCTATTGTCAGCCTTCACCAGTCTTTATTACAGATTGAACATTAAGGGTGAGGATCTCTAAACCTTGTTATGCTAGATTTATTGGGAGCTGTAAGTACTGCACGCAGGTCTTCTGTCTAATTTAACCAATTTCAAGGTTTCATTTCAAGGTTTACATGATGTCACTGAGCTCAGAGAGTAACTCTCTGCTTGATTTCCTCCCAGCCTCTGATTTTGTGCTATGCCACCAACCTGACCTCTACAGTATCAGCTGTCAACTTGTCACTAACACTAGACGGATGTCAGGCTTGCCCATTGTCAGCCAACAAAATCATGTGCACTGACCTGAAATCTTGTGGTTCATAGGAACCACCAGTTGTGTGCTTCTCAGCTGATTCCCTCTTGGCTGCTTTGTAAGCTATGCGCTCAGGAGGCTGCTCACTGGGTCACATGAGAGTGTGAGTCCCACGAATGCAAATCATTACTGGGTAATACCACTATTCTTTTTAATCAGACTAGCAGGCTTGAATCAATAATAAGCTAAAGGTTTGTGTGCATGAGGAGTGACCACGTGTAAGTATGAGGTAAGGATGTGTGTATAAAATGAGAAAAAAGATTGAGAGAGTCTGCGTATGGAAACAAAAGTCATGTGCACACTTAACACTGTTTGTATATCGTCCAATGATGTGCTAGTGAAAAGTGTGCAAGACACAAAGAGAAATCTGACGATAGCACAGACTCTAACAACGCACTGAATTATTAAACAGTCAACAGAGTCATGTTGAAATGTGTCCTTGTTAAGAGATTTTAGAGCAGCCGTGACAATCCACTTATCATTAGAAGAGGGAATCACTAAAAACACAAAAAACAGCAAAAGTCACTTTTCGAATACTATTTGGAAAACTATCTAAGAATCAAAAAACAGTATCATCTCGACAATAAGGCACAAAGTGCTGCTCCTCGTGCACACAAGGATGCCAGAAGCCACTGTGCAAAGCAAGCACATTCAGTGAGTGTTGATAAACTGCGGGAGCCAGTCATGTACATTTCGGAACTTGATATACCTAATATATATATATGATAGATGTGCATTTAGAATAAAGAGGCTGTGATTGGTAGCAGGTAAATTCAATGGTTGTAATAGAACCAAATATATCAATCATACTGTATTTTAATATACAGTAGGCTACTCAGAATTATATTGAACTTTGTATACAGTGTTTGCAAGGGGAAAATGGTGGGTTTTCACCTTGCATGCATTGAAAGCAGAAATGCAGAGTCTGGGTGGTGGGAGCGAAGGATTTGAAATGAAAAATATTGGCCATTTAACAGGACTCATAATTGAAAATAAAGAAATGTGAGATCCACAAGCTAACTGAATTAAAACGTCTGAATCTCCTGTTATTAAATTTGATGCCCAACCCTGACCCAGGAACCGAAGCTACTGTATGTTTTTGCTTTATTTTTTCCGTTACTGACCATTAACTTAGTTAAATTAGCTACACTGGTCTCTTTCCCTCTTCCCTCTCTGTACTTGCAACACATTGGGGGCACATGCATTGACGCAGACAATTGTTACAGGAGACAAAAAAGGGAACTTTTTCAATTAAATACATTTTAAAATAACAAAACTTAAACATGATCCAAGCTCAACACTTTACATAACAAACCAGTCCCTACCTGACCCAGAAAACCCAGTACTTTGGCAGGATGCGTAAAGTTCTGGCAGTTAGGATGCTTCTATTGTGTACAATGCCAGATTACAGCAGAGGAAGAAATTAATGACCACAATGCATTCTGGGTAAACAGCCCTTTAGCGTACATACTTCATCTGGAATGACACTTAAGATGGTGGTTTGGATACCCTTGAGGGACAGGACACTGTCACCTGCATTTAGTCAATAATGTCAAGGGATCTTTTTTATATCTGGGTGTGTCATTACCTCCCAGCTTATCTCCTTCCACCACAGTTTGCAAGCTTCTCCATCTGGTGCGTCATTAAATAAACAGACCTTGCGGTGAAAATATCAGCATTTGCTCGCAGCACGATATTCAACAGCAGTTTGATTATGAAAACACCAAATTAAGCTGTGTTTGTATTTTACTGGTACCCTAGGTCAGTGGTTCCCAACCTTTTTTTCCTTGGCGCCCCCCCTACTCATGTCTAAGAAAAGCTGAGCCCCCCCCCACCCAAAACCGAAGTCGAGGTAACTCTCGAGATAGAGCCTCTCTTTCTTTTTTGATACAGAGGAGTTATCAGCACTGTTTCTCCGGCATGTTTCATTCATAAAATAGTGATGCCGTGGGGCAGGAAAATTGAGGATACAACAAAATATATAGTTTTCATACACACTTTTTATTAGATATTTATATATTAGAGGATTCTAGTGTATTAGGCCTGTTCTAAAAATGAAAATTGAATATTGATATTATCGGTTACCCACCTTGTTAAGTCATTGTTGATAATTATTGTGAGAAATCATTAACATGACCAGTTTTTAAATGAGTATCATTAATCATTAATAATCCTAAAGGCAAACTGAGCAAATTTGTTATTTCATAAGAGTGTATCAAACTGGTACGTATGACTCAATACCCATAAAGTAGCTCTCAGTTTCAAAAAGGTTGGTGACCCCTGTTCTAGTGTATTATAATTTGTATTATAATAATGTGCAAAACATTTTTTTTTACCTCAACCTCAAACCAGATAAAGACTCGCGCCCCCCCTGTGATCTTTGCCGCCCCCCCTGGGGGTGCCCGGACCCCAGGTTGGGAACCACTGCCCTAGGTGTACAATCAGAGGGCCTTTGTTCTCATGTAAAGCAAAGCAGCATTTTATCTTCATTTGTATCAAATAACTTATATTGCATGCACTCTGTTTGTGATTTTTGTGATATCCAGCAGCCCTGGCTTTTCTCGCTCTGCAATTTATTCAACTGTTAAATGGCTGCCAACCGCCCTTCTGTCCTCTCTACCAGGATAGCAGCACATGACCCATTTGATGTAGCTTCAACCATGGCCCAAAACAAAGAGCAGCATGAAGAGGAGCATGCAATAGCCATGTCCGACCTCCCGCCCAGCTCTGCAGAGGAGTCGGCCAACACTGGACCAGGACCAGACTCCTCACAAGACCTCAGGACTTCCATTCTCTAGGGGGTCCTGTTTTTACTGTATCTAAACAAAATCCAAAAAGCCACTCTCCATCCCTGCACCTAATCTACCCAGACACCCAATGAATTATCCTACATTCTCAAACCCTAACCAACCCGACACAGACTGCCTGGAATTCTGACTATAATAACTACTGTATATGTAATACATTTGTATTTGGTGTTTGTGACCGCATGTCTGTTTGTGTGAGTGTAAATTGAAAGAAAAAGATACTGTCACACATTTGGCATATGTGAGCATGTGGAAATAGGAGTGTGCATTAACAGGTGAGCACACTGTTGGAAAAAGTGAACAGGAAGAGCATGTATTAAAATACTCTGTGCATGTATGAGTGTGTGCGTAAATGGGATAAATATGTTACGAATCTAGTTTGATGTCTCTAGGCTTTTTAGGCTACAATGAAATTGTTAAGAAATGTTTTTCATACTGACCAAATTAGTCATGCTGTACAAAGCTGTTAGAAACGATGTGAAAGGGGCAGTGGGTATGACCAATTTTCCAAACAAGTTTTATTAACAATTCACAAAAGTCTATTTTTACAGTATTATGGAGTACCACACTCGCCAACAAGAAAAAAACATTTGAGATAACATTTACATTAAGTTTAAAACTATTTGATTTTTATTCTAAATAACTCCTGACCTGGGTATCATCATTTGTGATTTGAGCAGTACCAAATTAAAATGATAATGTTGAATTTGTGCTTTCGTTCTTGCCTCCCAGTATGGATGTTTCTGTACTCTGCAGGGCACAATTTGACATTTTTGATTATTTGAGGACACAAATCAAAGAATGAGAGGAATCAAATGACTAAATTGTGCCCACAAAGTTATGAGAGATCTTTCCCCAGACACCTGACTGCCTCCACAGATAACAAACCATCGCCATGTTATTGAAAGTGACTAAAGTATGACTTTTATATCGTGATTTGGGTTATGATCACAAGGCATACAGTGACATGAGTGTTTAAAGCACTGCCCTCAAGTGTGTGTGTGTGTGTGTGTGTGTGTGTGTGTGTGTGTGTGTGTGTGTGTGTGTGTGTGTGTGTGTGTGTGTGTGTGTGTGTGTGTGTGTGTGTGTGTGTGTGTGTGTGTATGCAGAGAGGTCTGGTCATGCGCTCAATAGCTATTTAAGCCAGACAAGGGAAATGGGCTGACTCTTGGGGGGCTACAGTTCTGCAGAAAGAGAGGAGCAGCATGCACAGTCAGAGGTAGGGGAAACACATTCCACTGATGCTTTTTTACATAATGAACTGTAGAATGCAATAAGTTTTAAAACCGTGTGAATGATTGTTTTCACACTGTTTACAAACTAAAAATGATATGAGACTAATGAACAACTGGTACTATTGGCAAAATCTAAGAATGAAAACCAAGTTTTATTTCAGATGGGGATATATAACAGATTGCCACATAATAGCCCATGTTGGTTGCACTGGCTGAGTATTATGATTGCATTCAAAAATAAACACATGTGAAAAACATTTTTCCATGTCTTTTTTAAAATTCTTATTTTATTAGGAACTTTTTTCAGTGGCTGTTATCACCGTTTTGTTAAAAAATAATTGCTCCTGCCAAACTATTAGTCACTCCTTCATTCATTCCTAATCAACAAGCTTCAAAAGACAAGCAAATCTAACTACTATAAAAGGTTGAAGCAAATCGTGTCTTGCCGTCTGTTGTTTAAAGCAGTTCTGAACTTGTAAAAGTTGAAAGCTAATGGCTTTGTGAATTATAAATAATGACTCGCACTGCCTGCAGGGGCGTGTAAGAAGTGAAGTTTCGGAATAATGTTAAGACAACTGGCTTTAACAAGAGAACACAAACCAAGTTGTTCTGGAGCTTAATTGAAGTGTATGTCTGCAGTGTATTAAATGTTTTGTCTTCAACTTACTAAATGTGTGCTGGAAAAGGCGTCAGTCCCTTACAACCCTGAACACGATAAGTGGTTTGGAAAAAGATGGATGGATGTAAAACAATTCTCAACATGTAAAATGTGTCTACTCTCTTTGTGTTTTTAAAACTCCTAACCTACTTTATTCTTACATTATTTTCCCATCTAACTCACCTCATTAACCTAAAATTCACCTCCCTTCTCTCTGGATTTTGGTAGCATATGGAGAGTGGGTCTCCTGGTGGTGACCCTATGTGGCACCCTATCGCTGGCCCAGTTCCCCCGGGAGTGCGTCACCCCCGCGGGGCTGCAGAGCGGCCAGTGCTGCCCGTCCCCAACAGGGGCGGAAGGGGATGAGTGTGGCTCCAGCACAGGAAGAGGACAGTGTGTGGCCATCGCAGCAGACAACCGGCGCCACGGACCCCAGTACCCTTATGCTGGACGTGATGACAGAGAGAGGTGGCCTCTGAGATTTTTCAACCGCACTTGCCAGTGTAATGGGAATTTCAGTGGCTACAACTGTGGGCAATGTCGCCACGGGCTGACTGGACCAAACTGTGATCAGAGGATCTCTGTGGGTAAGAGAATGGACACTGGCTAAACTCAGCATTAGCAAACAAAAAAATCTATGTGTATCTCTGACTGCACACACTTTAAGATCTCAGTGGGCCTCAAAGACGTAGAAAAATACATCAGTCGAGGGAATGAGGGCAGCATTTATTGTTATGGAAAGGCAATGTCTATGTAAATTTTTAATAACTTTTTTTCTTTCCTCCTCTGTTCCTTTGTTCCAACCCCTTATCCTCTCTCTTCCTGCCTTCATGGGTTCCTCCACCCCATTAACCTCGCTCCAGTAAGGAGGAATATCATGCAGATGAGCACAGCTGAGAAGCAGGCATTTGTGAACAATTTGGACCGAGCAAAGAGGACTGTCCACCCTAACCTGGTCATCTGTACACGGCGGTACATACATAAGCATATATATATATATATATATATATATATATATATATATATATATATATATATATATATATATATATATATATATATACATATATATATTGCATTATTGCAATCTTTCTGTATGGGCTCGATTATGGGAAAAATAATGTTAAGAATATTTTAAAACTGATTTAATGAAGTCATTTGAAAGGGAGATTGATATTTATTCAGTCTTTACAGGTCTGGTATGAAGACAGCTAAGTCTAGCTGAGTCTGACAGTTGAACACTCAGTAATATAGCTATGAGTGAACCCATGCTGTATTTTGAAAATTATCAGTAAAATCATAAAATTTCTCCTGGCAGCTTTCTGTTTAGGCTGCAGGTGGAAGAGCAACTTTATCAGTTTAGGCAGGAGTAAAGGGTTTTTTAATCTTCTAAGTAACAGTACATACATCTGTGAATAACCTTCCAAGTCAGTTGAGGATTATAGTAGATACATTTTTGAAGCAATTCTCAGTTGCAGGTAGAACGCTTTTAACTTCCTAATAAAAAAAAAGGGCATGCCCAGGATCCCAGCTACAGGCCTCAACCAATATGAGTTTGGAGACTTGCATTAAAAAACAAGAGAATAATCTTAGAGCAGTGTGTAGGAAAAAAAAAAAAAAAAAAAGTGACATTTATCCTGCTGCTCCTGTCACCTGTAGGTACCAGGAGGTGTTTGGGCCTGATGGCAACACCCCGCAGTTTGAAAACATCACCATTTACAACTACTTTGTTTGGAGCCACTACTACTCTGTCAGCAAAACCTACCTGGGGCCGGGCCAGACCAGCTTTGGCGGCGTAGACTTCTCCCATGAGGGCCCGGGTTTTGTCACCTGGCACCGTTTTCATTTGCTGCAACTGGAGAGAGACATGCAGGTGCGAAGAGGGAAGGAAGGGAGGGAGAAAGAGGGGGATAGTGCAGAAGAAAAGGGGAAGAAGACAAGGCTTTTGGGCTGATGGTTTGATGAAGGAAGTGAGGATGGGAGAAAGGAAGGATGATAAGAGGAGGAAGGAAAGAGCGTGGGCATTTGGGAGGAGAAAGGGGGAGCAGGGAGGGAATTATACAAAGGTAGAAAATGATAAGAAAATGAGGGTGGTGTAAAAAAAAGAGGGATTGAAAGTGCAAAGACAGTTGAATCCAATATTAAACTGCATCAGTTCATGAAACACTTGCATGTATCTATTGAGATATCCATGAACACTTTCTTTATTTTTCATCTATGAAGGACATGCTGGGCGACCTAACCTTCGCCCTGCCCTACTGGAACTTTGCCATCGGAGGCAGCGAGTGCGACATCTGCACCGACGAACTGCTGGGAGCCAGGAGCTCCTTCGACATCAGCTCCATCAGCTCCAACTCCGTGTTCTCCCAGTGGAGGGTCATCTGTGAGAGTGTGGAAGACTACGACACTTTTGGCACCGTCTGCAACAGTGAGGACAGTCGCAGAGACACACTATACACCGTCCTGTTCAGGAGAGCAGTGTTGATGTACAGCCTAGTCTCAGCTGCATCAGAAAAGAGGGCAAAGAGCTAATAAAGAGAGCATGTAGAACATAAGCTGCTATAAATAATATCTTACAGCTGTTGTGCCACATTCGATAACGCTCGCTTTTACTACAGTTGGTTTGAAACTACTCAACTTCTTCTGAGTTACTGTGTGCATCCAAAGTATTGCATTCTAATACACTGGATTTAAAAAAGAAAATGTTATTCCCTGAGCCTAATTTCTCTATAGCAGACATCAGAACATACAGTTTTAGAAGTGTTAATTCCCAATGGGTAAAGCGGTTTATGCTAGAATAAGGCAACTCTGTGTAACACTCTAATAAGCTAGACATTCTATGGTCAGATTTGAAGGGATTGGATCTCATTCCACCCTGGCACCAGATTACAACACAAAATCACTTTTTGCTTTAGTTTTCAAATACACATAAGTCATACAATATACAATATGTTTTTCCTCTGGTATTGTGGAATAATAGAAGAATGTCAATCCTCTTTCAGCGTAGTGCTCTACAACAAACATATGGAGGGGGGTCCTTTTTGAGCAATTGCATGTCTATAAGAAAAAAAGCTGCAGGAATTAGGTAACAGGTAGAACATGTGAGTGGCCAACGTGTGAGCGATCTGTCTCATTAATCCCCTTAGAGAGTCATGACAGGCCTGGTATTTCCTGTGTCAACAAGCAACATCTCCTTAAATGGGTTAGTGGGGGGGGGTTGCCTCATTTGTGCATGTGCTTGTTGAAGACAGGAATCTAACAGTCTACTGGTTCCTTTGATCTGAGGGAATAATCTTCAAACAGACAGACATCTCAGTTATGTTGCCTTCTGTTTATGTGCTTGTGTATGAGTGGGAGAGAAAGCACACAAAAAGAAAGAAAAAGATCATGCATGCGAGAAGAAAAAAAAACTTCTGTTCAGTCACAGAGCTCCCACTTGCTACTGTTGACTTTTAGTGAATAATTAACAAAGAAAACTGCCAACCTGTCATGTTCAAGACTGATCAAACTAGTCTAGTCTCCCACATAGAATTCGAAAGTAGTTCAATAACACAACATCATCTTTCTTATATTTCTGTGGGAACCACTGGCCTGATTCTGATCTACAATGTCCTATTAACCAAAAAAAACCATAACTATCAGTGCTCAATTGTGATCTTTTTTTCTGAGAGTAGAGTTAAGTATATTGTACTTGCTAGATAATATTATCTCCCACCTTCTGTCCTTATTACCCAGGCTCAGAGACCAGTCCCATCAGGAGGAACCCAGCGGGCAACGTGGCACGGCCCATGGTGCAGAGGCTGCCAGAGCCCCAGGATGTGTTGGACTGTCTGGAGCTCAACGCCTTCGACACTCCGCCTTACTACTCCACCTCCTCTGAGAGCTTCAGGAACACCATTGAAGGTGTGTCCTGGGTCAGAACTAAAGCAGCACTAAAGATTTTAACATCCTCCCTTTAACCAATGGAGGATATTCAGGTTCAGTCAAACTGCAGAGCTGCTGAAGTACTGTAACACATGCACGCACGCACGCACGCACGCACGCACGCACGCACGCACGCACACACACACACACACACACACACACACTTATGGATTCCAACAAAGCATTTGTTGTTCCTTATTTTGGTAAATCAGAGCTTTCATGTATTGGCTGTGTTGTTTTGTATTTTCTAGGCTACAGCGCCCCCCAGGGGATGTACGACCCGGTGATCCGCAGCCTCCACAACTTGGCCCACCTCTTCCTCAACGGGACAGGTGGACAGACTCACCTCTCACCCAATGATCCCATCTTTGTGCTGCTGCACACATTCACAGATGCAATCTTCGACGAGTGGCTCAGCAGGCACCAACCAGGTACAGACAGACTGAACTAGATGGAGATACAAAAAACTCACTCAGAAGGAAGAAAAGATGGATAAACCTAATTTTCTCATCGTGCAGGTGAAGTAGTTTACCCTGAGGAGAATGCTCCTATTGGGCACAACCGGAGATTCAACATGGTTCCATTTTGGCCTCCTGTCACCAATGCTGAGATGTTTGTCCCTGCCCCAGAAAACTTGGGATACTCCTATGAGGTCCAATGGCCAGGTATTAAGCAACGCGCACGCATGCACGCATGCCAGCAAGCACACACACACACACACACACACACACACACACACACACACACACACACACACACACACACACACACACACACACACACACACACACACACACACACACATGACCTTCTTCTCCTTTTTCCATAGCTCGTGCCTACACCCTGTCTGAGATCATCACCATAGCCATTGTTGCGGCGGTGCTGGTGGTGGCAGTGGTGGGTAGTGTTATCGCCTGTGCTGTGCGCGCCCGCTCCTACCGCTCAGCTGAGGCCCTGGAGCCACTGCTGGGAGAGACTTTCCGACGCTACTCACAGGATGACCGGAGGTTGGACAAATCACAGTCTGTTGTCTAAGTCCCTGCCTTTCTAGAGAGGCCTTAACATTTTCCTGCATTTGTTTTCCTTTTTTTGTATTCCCCTACTTCTTACAAATAAAGTTGAACTGGTTTTGAACCCAGAGTCTGAATGTATTTGCTCTAAATTGTAGGGCTGGCAGAGTCCTTTTGTTTGACACATATAGCAGAAGAGATCAGACTGCAGCCTAAGAATGGGCAAATTGCCGTTAGTCAACAATTAGGGGACTATTTCTCGCCTGTAGTGTCCCTTTTTCAGCTCCCAGTTGCATGTTGCTAATATGGTCATACAGACAAAGTTCATCTGTAAAATTAATGAGAACTGTCTTATTCCATTCATTCTGCACTTAATCTAGGCCTATTACTGTGAGAATAATATGCTGTACAGTATGAACAGACCACAGACAGGTCTTAATACTAAAGGCCTTTGCTGCAGGCCAAATTTGCCTGTCTGAAGCCTGAGGCTAACCAGCAAACCACTTACGATGTAATGTTGCTTCTCAGCGATTAATCAGATTCATGCAAATGTCCATGTCTCCATAACAGCACACACACTGCCCTCATGTGGATACAACACATTACTGCCACAGTATGAGACTTCAATTTACAAGTCATGTACTCCCGCAATGGTCGGAGAACTTGCACACACCTGTGCAGTTCAGTGAAATTTTATACTTCTAGCATTTTTGTTTTACATTTTACCAATAAACTGTGTCTTGCCTTGACCAAAACCGATGTAATAGGTAGATTCTGAACTGCACAATGCATAAAAAAATAATGCGCTAGTATTGACAAATTACCAATTACATTAATTGAATAATTTAACAGTTGTTACACAGAGAACAATCTTAGAAAACAGCTTTTAGACCAACATGTGTAGAATAATTTTTTCATAATGAATTAAGAATTTTACACAAGAAATTAATGAATCAAACAGGGGAAAATATCAAAATGAATATGAACATTTTCAGCAGTTTTAAAACTACTGACCAGATGATGCAGTGTTTCTCTGCTATAACTGCATGACGGTGTCGAATTATTTCTTGCTTCAGGCTAGTGAATGAAACGGCATGACATAAGCATGCATGCTTCTCTGTGCCAAATTTCCCATTAATCCAGCTCATTTGCTTGTGACAACCTAGACTTATATTGTGAAATGATGTGCAACTGTTGGCACCTACATTTATAAGTGTAATCAGAGCCAGTCTATGGAGAGCCTGTTCACTCCCTATTAAGCACCATTGTACCAAATTTGGTTGCAGTTCCACCAGAGTTCCACTGGGGGTGATCGCAGGCGGGTGCAAAATAAATGGCAGTCTATGGAGCTAGACAGTATAATTTGTATCTTTCGCCTGATTGTCATTAAGAAATCTCCGATTTTATTGTAGTTGTTGCAAGTTCAACATGGATTTTAGGTCGAAAGTTGAATGAACAAGTACTTATGTCAGGTGCCGTAGCTGTGGGTACAGGTAGCTGTAGGTACAGGTGCTAATGGATGCTGATTGGTTAGTGAAGGACTTCCTTCACTGACCAATCAGCATTCATTAGCAGAATTTTGAGATGAAACCGGCACTTTTTGATCTCACGGCTTCCTCAGGGAAATTTACGGTTATTTAATAACTGCACAATGCCAATGATCTTTACAACGTCTCTCTCTAAGTAGTTTTCAACCTCTGCAAAACCTTGTGTCGTATGTCGCAAGTTTTCAACTCAAGACGTTAACTTGGAGAGAAAACCTTTCCACCTGACTTTTTTTCTGCTTCCTCAGAATGCACTGTAAACTTCCGGTTAAAACAACAGAAATGGTGAAAAAGTGATTTATCTCAAACTTATCACACCTAGTATTCTTTGGGCATTTTAAGCCTTTATTTGACAGGACAGCTGATGAAATGAAAGGGGAGAAAGAGGGGGAACGACATGCAACAAAGGGGCCGCTGGTCGGAGCTGAACCCCGGCCCGGTGCATCGAGGAGTAAACCTCCTCTATATATGGGCGCCCAATAATTCTGTAGTTTATAACTTTTATTTTGATTATTGTTTTAACCCAATTTTCAACAGGGTTACAAGTAGCTAGAGTAAATCTCCCTGTCAGGATATTTTTTTATCTTGCTTAAAGGAAAGCAGGATTTTGAGACTCAGCATTTGACTGAATTGCTTAGGAATTGCATTTTTGCAGTGCATGCTGGTATCTTGAAAAAGAATCTCATGGGAATTGATGGAAAAGAAGATTTTTTTTGGGTCCACCATTAGTTGGCTGTTCTTTCTGTACCAGCAGGAGGTTACACTGACAGCAAAAAGACAAGATATATATATATATATATATATATATATATATATATATATATATATATATATGGGTAGAAGTGACAGACACACACAGATCAATCATTTGGCCTCTTTTACCCTCACCAAAAGAGATGAACATTAGTGCCTTTCATGTCAAGTGTACTCTCATGCAAGTCCTCTTATTCTCAGCTGCAGAAAAATTGCATTACAGTTTTGCAACCAGTCGAAAGGCCCCACTGTCGGTTTTATACATGATGGAAATGGGGAAAGAAGGGCTACGCGATGGAAAAGGTCCCATTGCCCATGGCCTGCTGAAATATTCCTCATAAATGTTTGAGGTAAAGGGAATTTGAGGCTGGTTGTGAAAAGCAGCAGATCAGTCTTCTTGCTTAATGAAAGAGAAGGGAGATGTCAATGCATCTGTCCCTTGTGACTCCCACGAGAGTTGTATGGAAATCTATTGAAGCACACATGATAAAATAAAATACAATATTAAAAACTATGTAGATTTGTTTTTAGCTGCTAAACAAGTAGCAGAAAAGAGTTTTATCTTTTAGAAAAGAAGAACCATTATAATGTTGGAAACATTCTTTTTACATGTGCAAATGTTAAAACCCTCTTCACGCCAGCCTTTAGGCAAGGCAATTGTTCATCTGGAGAAGGATAAACCAGACCGTGATGGCTGGGTTTCAATAAAGCTTGCAATGTGAACAGATGGCTTTGATTAATGCAAAGGCTCCAGACAGTACCCTAGATGCCTCCTATTTCTTAAATGAGACATTTGTGTGCAAATGTATTGTTTGTCAAGTTGTCACCACTACTCCAGTAAATAAAGTAAAAGTTTTGTGCATTTACAAAAACAAATGGAGCAGGTTTAGACTCCCTTTGCGTTTCTCTAACTAACTTCTTTGTCCTAGTTTTAAACTCATTCCTTCAGCTTCCTCTACAATGTTGTACTTCTCAAACTAACCTCTCCTTTCCTCCATGGTGGACAGTAACTATGTGCATTTAATCAACTAAATACAATTTTGAGGTACTTTTATGTGAGTGTTTCTATTTTCTGCTAATTTTTAATTATTAATATTGTACTTTTTACTCCACTTCATTAATGCAATACCTTTATTTACTATTTACTTTTCAAATTTATATTGATAATTCAAAATATAAACAACAAATACATTATTATGAATTATTATAGGTTAAGCTAAGACCTTATTGATCCCTGGATGGAAATTCTACTGCTACCCAGCAGTATAAAAAGTAAGAAGAATTAGACCCACCTTTACCAACTACAACATTAAAGTGATTCACACATAATTATAACCCAATAATATATATATATTTTTTTATATATATATATATATATATATATATATATATATACATTATTCTGAAATGGGCCATTCTTCATAATGTGTACTTTTACTTTAAGTATATTTTGTATTGTATTTCAACACTGTGGTTTTGCTACTTTTACTTAAGTAAAATATCTGAGTACTTCTTCAAGCACTGCCTCTTCTGCTGTCACTCTACAGTAGTAGCTACTCTGTGATTTAGTGCTGCCCTGTCATTCCATGATATACTGACACACACTTGACTAAACCTGAGTGATGTTAAATATGTATTCATGTTTAACAAAGACAGAGAGAAAGAGCGAGAGAGATAGAGAGACAGACAAAGAGCATAACCACAACAATAAAACTCCCCCAAGGCTAAATTATGATCACTGGTTTGGAAATAGATGCAAAAATATGCAAAAAATGCTTAAATCTTGCATTTATCCTTAAAAATGTAACTGCAGGCACAGACATCCTTGTTTAACAATTCAGGAATCTTAGATTTTCTCAGATACGTCTTTTCTTTCTGGTCCGCATCTGTGGGATTTGAAAGTCAAACAATGACATCCCCTAGCTTATCCTACTCAGTATTATTCCAGAGAGATATCACGAAGCATCAAGAAATATTTCTATGTTGTTATCATCCTTCATCAAAATGTGACCATATTTAAGGTGACTTGTTTCACTAAAACATTATACGCAGAGCTACGTGCAGGAAGTAAGTAAGCAGAACAATAGAAGTCCTGGACTATAAACAAGTTTTGTATACAAAACTCAAACAAATGAACATTTAATAAGATCACTAACATTACATTCAGTTGAACAATGTTACACAATCCCAAACACTGTGGCTCTGAGGACTACTTACATGAATGAAATGAAATCAATTAGGAAGACTGTGATGAAAACATAAATATCACACTATAAATACATTCATATAAAACAGGTATGAGGTTTCTAAATAAAGATTGCACATTACACTATGACAATACTTCCTGAAAGACAACTGATCAAGTTACAGATAATGAAAACAGTAATAAATAACAACTTGGTAAATAAATCGCTGATATTTAAAGTGTTATGGATATTTAAAGTACATACAGCAATCATGCCACACTTTTAATTATTACAATATGAGAATAAAGAATAAAAGTAAAACTGTCTAACCTAAAACCTTATTGCCATACAAAAGATTGGCAGAAGCACTTGGCATGTTTTGAGTCTTAGGAGTTGATCACAGTAGTTAACTCTGAATGAACAGAAGTCTATAGACAGCACTAAATACATGTGACATTGTGTCTTCAGAGATGCTTCTATTGCATTGATATGTGGTCGGCAGATACAAAGTTTTGGGGATGGTCATTTATTCATGAGTGTGTTTACATGATGCATATCGATGTAAAAATATATTATTAATACCTTGAACGGGATAACTAAGACACATGATCATCAGTTAGGACACTGCTGTATTGGCTTATTTAATATATGCTTTTGTTGCTTTGATTTCTATGAGCATCGTTTCTATGTTAAATTTAAAAATATCCCATTTGTATGAACACAGAGATATTCATGATTGAGATATGAAGATTAATATAACATAACATCACTGTAACCTTGTATTTTTTTTCTTCATAAATCAGTGCTATTCATGCTCTCTTTTTGTCTTTCTGTGGTTTTTACAAATACTTAAACAGTGACGAGGCGATTTCAACGGACTTTGTCTGAGGTAAATAACTCAGTAAAGGCTAAAATGAAAACATCTCAACTCATTTTAGCCTAGGATATACAAGGTTTTTGCCCGACAGCAACGCAAAACATAAGTTCTAATAACACCTTAACAGGAATAGGAGTTTATATTGGGAAAATATTGTGCATGTTAACACCCAGTTGCAGTTAGAGGTAGCTTTTCCCAAACTAAATTCAGATACATTTACACTTACAGTATCTACTCTACCTATGATTTTAAACAAAGCTATATCACTTTAACTGTGCACGTTTTCCTTCTTAGGGTTGTCTGAGGCAGTGCTACAGGAGGCAGCTATATTATTTCATGGGCTACTCTGCAAAGACATAATGACGACCGGACACAACGGGCCGTGTCTCAAGAGAGTACTGTTAGGACTACAGTTCCCTTGGTCTTCTTGAGGATGTCCACAGCTTCAGCGTGAGTCACGCCCTCCAGGCAATGTCCATTCACGGCAATGATCTGATCGCCACGTTTCAGCCTGCCGTCCTCTATGGCCGCCCCCTGCAGAGTATACAAAGACTAGTCTGTCACCATGCACCATCAGAGATCCCGAGCTGGTTACACCATGACAGTACAAACGATACTGCAATAACTGAAAGGAAATGTAACTGATCACACTGAAATGAAATGTCTTTCTGAATTAAATTCCGTTAAAACTATGTGTTTGACCAATGATGTATTTAGAATTCTAAATAGTGAAAATATTTGGGATCTTTTCATAAGTTACAGCATGTTAATATTATCATTGCTCACTCATCAGTTGGTAAAAACCTTTTTCAGTTTAGAATTGTGGCTCTGTGTTCTTGTCTCTTACTGTGCGATATGAACAGACACTTTGCCAGTATGACTGAATACCATGCTGAGCTGTAATTTGATGTACACACCAGGATCCCCATGAAAGACTTCTCCCTGGAGGACGTTATCTCACCTTGTTGAAGACAGTTTTGATGTAGATCGGCAGGTCTCCGTGAGGGCTGCTGAACCCTCCTACGATGCTGAAGCCCAGGCCCGAGGAGCCTCTCTCTAGAGTGATGGTCTTATACGTGCGAGCACTGCGGGAAAAGGATGAATAACAATGCGTATGTGGTGCTGGCCATGCTAGTGCTGCACTAGCTCTGCACTGAAATATATGTGTGTGTGTGTGTGTGTGTGTGTGTGTGTGTGTGTGTGTGTGTGTGTGTGTGTGTGTGTGTGTGTGTGTGTGTGTGTGTGTGTGTGAAAATTATTTAATCTCATCAGGACAGAAAAAAGGTGAGAAAAAAAGAGGTACATTTCTAATTACATTTTTAAATGCAAATGTGAATCCCAGAATTATTAGTTTTGTTTTCACAACTAAAGTGTAATATTCAAGAACACAGTTTCTCAACCTTACTCAACCTTCTTGAATATAATAATGAATTATTGTAAGTAATGAATGTTCTTCCTTTAATTACTATAATCATTGACTTGATTTAAATGTTAGTTGCCAGAAGTTTTACAGTGTCTTCAAATGTATTATTTAGTTTAATGAGCTGTTGAAAAAAAAAAAAAAAAAGTGTTGTTTTCACAATGAAATAAAAAAACAAAGAAATTGGTCTTTGGTATTGTTAACTGAAAGTTGACTGGAAAGAAATGGTCAATTGGAAGCACAGCAAAATACAAATCACAAGAAACACTGCAGCTCCTTCTGTCCAAAAGCACATTTGTCTCAGCGCTTCTCACACAGTGGCTGCACTTGCTCATTATTGTCAAGGGAACCGGAGTCTGCCTTTGTCCTTATTTGGTGAATAAACCAGGAGGGAGCCAAAGTAAGATCATAAAGTACAACAGAAGAAGACTATCAGGAAACTGATTCTTACGAGAGGTTGTTGTGAAAGCGGGGCAGGCTGCTGGACTGGCTTGTCGTCCGGGCATGCATATCATTGTGGTCCTTTGTGCTGCACCCATCAGAGCCCACTGCCACCTACACACGTACACGCACACAAACACCCACACACACCCACACACACACACACACACACACACACACACACACACACACACACACACACACACACACACACACACACACACAGCGTGTCAGACACAGTATTGTCCTAAAATTACAGTATAGTATTCACATGCAAAACACTAATGAGGGGACGACTGAAACTATAAACTATCTCATTTTTATTCCTTATTAAATACTGTTCTCACAGGCCTTATAGATTAACTACTGTATGTCTCCCTGTGACAATACCTGCAGACTGACGGTTCCAGGGGCATTCTTCAGCAGGACTCCAGCTTGGACATGAGTCATTCCCTCCATAGACACATCATTGATACTAAGGATCCGGTCTCCTGTCTGATTGTAACACATAAACATTTGCGAGGGCATTTTACTGACTTACAGAACTTTCATTCCCTGGAAACATACCCTAACCAACACTGCTACATAACACAGTTTACATTACATTTTATCTTTTATGATTTTATAAGGGCTTTCAGTAGGCTTCCTTTCCTAATCTACAATGTATTTCTTATTTTTATAATCTGTACTAATACATTTTGTGTTTTGTACAGTATGTCGAATATGTTTTTAAAATGCTATATTTCAACCCTTATATACTGTATGACCTATGGTATGCAATTTTAAACCCTGACAAAGCAAGCATTGTTGAAACATTGGTCTTTATCCTAATAAATCAGGATCTGCAAATATACTAATTAATATACCTTAACACAGACTAATCAAATCTTAACCCTATAATCAAATCATACTACGGTGGCCTTGAAGTACAAATCACAACAGCAAATAGAAAAATGCAATAGCAAATCATAAAACACAGCGGCAAATAGGAAAACACGACAGCAAATAGGAAAACACTTCATCAAATCAGAAAACACAACGCATTAACTTCTACCGGAAAAGGTAGGGCCTATCTAGTGGAGGACGGACCCTCTTGATTGGACAGACGGTCTGTTAAAAGACAGACAGTCCGTCTGTCCAATCAGGAGTGTCCGTCCTCTGCTACAGTAGATAGGCCCTACCTTTTCCGGTAGAAGTTAATGCCGTTGTGTTTTATGATTTGCTGTTGCGTTTTTCTATTTGCTGTTGTGATTTGCATTTCAGGGCCACCGTACATTTCTCTTTAATGACTGGTTAACCCTTGTGAGGACTGACTTTTTGTCCACAGCATTTTTTATTATTTAATTGCTGCGTTTTGGCAGCAAGTCCACTGGTATCCATGGTAGCAATAAAAAGAGGTACGTTGTCATGGGGACTGCCCACTCCTCCTGCTACACTGATGCCCAGGGAGTCACATGGACCCTGTGGTGAAACCACACACACACACACACACACACACACACACACACACACACACACACACACACATATATATATATAGCCTCCTTACCTGGCTTCAAAAAGTTGGCATTTAATTGTGACCCCTAAAAGCTTTTTTTTTTTTTTTTACTTCAAATGGCAAATCCAAAATATATATATATATATATATATATATATATATATATATATATATATATATATATATATATATATATATATATATACGGTATATAATTTTAATCTGTCATTTGAAGTAAAAAACAAAAGCTTTCAGGGGTCACAATTAAATGCCAACTTTCTGAAAATATACATAAAATACTGATTTTCTCAGTGAATTCTCCAAGACTGAATGTGGAATCAATAAAAACAGTTACTATTATTATTTTAAGATTTTGTCTTACCTTTTCTATTATTACTTTTCTGGAGTCAGGGTAGTCTTGAAATGCTGTTGCAGGGGAAATAGATACATGCTCGCATAATTAGCTTGAGTATGTTACCAATATTCTTTACACTAAAAGTAAATTGTGATTGTGTTTATATATAGGCTACGCTCTCAGAACATAAGGGCGACTCACAGTAGCTCCCAGTCTTATTATCTTTCTCCCTCTGGTGGCCGAAGGAAGTATCACATCCACTTGAGGGGGTCAGGGTGGAACAGTCAGAGTCTTCGCTCTGGATAAAACACAACTTAAAGTACTCCTAGGTTCACAAAGTACTATTGTTAAAATGGTGCAAAAGAGTAATAGTTAAATAACAGACACCATTAAAATTACTGAGCTTATTTAGTCTGGACTCTCAATACAAATCATAGAATTAAACAACTAATAGCATCATACATTTTTACATTTTCTTTAATAGCCAGTCATGGATTAGACACAGACAGCCACAGGAAACAGCTTACTTGGCTCTGCTGTGAGTATTGCAGTCCAGCTTTAAAACGAGCCACCTCCAGGTGGACTGCTCCACTGCAACTCTGAGAGCAAAGTGACACATCTCACATAAGATGATCAATATGTAACAAAAATGCATAACCCCGCAACTAATTTGTTTATGGACTTGGTATGTGTGAACGTGAATGTGTCCGACCTGTAGAAGCGTGTGTGCATGTTCCTGCGATGCTGCACGGACATCCTCCCCATTGATTGACAGAATCTGGTCCCCTAGCAACAACCTGCCATCTGAATCCGCTACGCCTCCTCTGATGATATCTGACACAAAGACGCCTGTGTCATTACTGTTGAAAGAAAACAGAGGTCAAAAACTGTGTCTGTGTCACGCTTGTAGACTGAATTATGTGACCTGTAAGCCCGCTGTTTTGCATAACGTCACACTTGACTTGTGCAAATTATCCATCCAACACCTCTTCTTTATAATAATGATCCCGGTTGCTACAGAGTCTGACCTCTAACTGGGTAAAGGCCTTTAAAAGTCGAGAACACTCTCCTCTTCTGATACTTGACAGTATTGACGTTACATTTACCTATTATACACCTTTGACAAAACACTTGAAAATAACCTAAAGTATGATTAATAATTGTTTTTCTCGCTGAAGTGTGTCAATTAATAAAAGAGCAAAATTGTAAAAGTAAATAATACCATCCGATACTACATCAGTTGCCTGGCAAATTCTCTGTGACTTTTCAAATCTAATATCTCAAAGCAAAACTGGCCTTGCAACATCTAGGCTGGCTTTAGGAGGCAACTACTATGCCCCATGTCATGTAACCTACATAAAAGTACAGTAAGATTTGGTCTGAGAGGCAAACCTAAAGATACAAAAAATAACTTTGATGTTACTCATTTGTTCAACAGCATCATGAACATACGTTTTTCCCACTGTGGTTAACCCCAGCCCCTCTCCAGGGCGAGGCCTCAGCTCCAGGCTGAAGACGTCCCACAGGTCCTCCTCCCTGTAGGCCTCCTGGTGCCTGAAGACACACAGGCGAACACGCTGGGTGGTGAGCCGCAGCACGCCAATGGCCTCATCGTGAGTGGCCTGCCGCAGGTCTATACCATTTACCTGGGAGGAAGTGAGAGCCATAGTTGTATGAAGGAGGTTAGGTGTAACTGTATTTGTTATTTTACAAACAGCAGATGGATTTTACAACTAATGAAAAGGAGTGAGTCTTCGTGATTAATGGCTACATTGAGGGCACTGGCATCAATCTACAAGCATGTTATTGCTTTGAACCATCAATGTGTTGCTGCTTCCTGTTGCTCTGTATTATTTGTGCGCTGTTTTGGGCATGCTGATTTTGTTGCTTTTGTCGTCATTTCAGCATCATATTGTCTTATGTCTGTATTTCTTAACCTGTCATTTCATTGGCTTTAAAACTTCTTGCCAAAGGACTGCAGTTTAACATTTAAAATGGCTAACACTGGCAAATTTACACAAAATGTGTGTTGTCCTCATAAATAAAGACATTATAAATTAAACGTTTACAATATTTCATGATCAGAAATTGGAGACACAGGCCATTCATTGGACAGTGATAAAATAAAAATACAAGCCTTGAGTTCTGATCACCAAATTAAATAAATATTTACATTTGACCAGTTTTAATGCGTTGTATTGTGTTAACTATAATGGAATGTGATTTAATTGCAACAGATTTGGACTAACACTAAACACTGTCACTGATTCCGTCAAATGAATAGATAATGGAATGTTTGTGTGTACCCATTATACCTCTAATATCTGGTCTCCGGCCTGCAGCCTTCCATCTCTCTGTGCTGCTCCTCCATCATTTACTTCATGGATTATTACCGCCCCCTGGTGGAAAACAACAGAAAAAAACATTATTGCAGATAATCCAATCCAGCTATCAGCATTGAACTACTTAGTAATTCACAATACAGCACGTTCACAACTTTCACTGACAATGGCTGTGCAGATGCATTGTATTGTGAAGAAAACATAGACAAACCCATATTGCCTAATTTGATGTTGTAAATCTTGATTAATTAGGATTATCAAGGGTTGATAAAATTATGATAGATATATGTTAAATGAAATTATGTCAAATATCAATTGGCTGCTCTCACCAGCAGAGTGTCACATCCTCCGACAATGCTGAGGCCCAGGCCTACATTTCCTTTACAAAACTCTATCATTGTTTCCCTGCCAGCCACAACTGGGCAGTACAGGGGGTCAGTGGTTGTGGGAGTTGATCCAAGCCAATCAGACTGCCCGGTGGGAGAGGTCTGCATGGCATTGAGTGATGAAGAGAAGGCGACAGGGAGTGAAGCAGGAGAGAGAGAGCAGGGATAGGAAAAGGATGTCGGCAGAGGTAAAGAAGAAGAGGAAGAGAGACTCTTGGAGGGGCTGATGGAGAGCTTGACAGTGACCCGATGTTTGAGAATCAAACTGGACACCTGAATACAGAGAAGACAGGTGAGTCATAAATCATTACATCAGTTTGACCTTGTGTGTGTGTGTGTGTGTGTGTGTGTGTGTGTGTGTGTGTGTGTGTGTGTGTGTGTATGTCTACCTTGTACACTGACAGTCCTGCAACAGGTACATCACCCACTGCTGTGATTATGTCTCCAACCTTTATTCTGCCATCCTGCACCCAGACAGAAACATGAATAAAAAATGGAAGATAAGGCAAAAATGTATGAAAGTACTGTATATGCAACAGACAGATGGAGAGGAAGTGAGATAAAAAATCAAACACACCCTCTGGACAAATATCTGAACAACCGTTGCCTGGGGCCCTACATGAAAGCTTATTAGTACATGACGACATCACTTTAATACATGGCAACCATTATCTCAAGGTTACTATGGCTTAAATATTACGAGAAATACCAAGAGACCAGAGCCATCAAATCATAGTTTACAGCTGCATACTGTATATTGTACAGTAATGTGGTACTTATTGAGTGATTAGATTAGTGGCTTGATAGATGCAAAAAAACTAATGAAATGATGTACAACCTTTGTGCTGAAATAATTCTAAAGTCTGTGATGAAGGTAAACAATCAGCTAAGATGAAAGATGAAAACAATACCCTAAGTATATAGAGTATTATATTTGAGTGATGAAAATGTTACTTTGGAAAATTATTATGAACACTTTTGTGAGGTTATGATAACATGCAGTGGTAGAATGTAACAAAGTACATTTACTCAGTAAGTATTCCCATTTTATGCTACATTATACTAGATCTCAGAGGCAAATATTGTACTTTTTACTCAACTACTTTTGTTTGACAGAAGATCTGGAGTTTACATACAAAACATATGACCATCACGTAAAATATGATACATTGTTATAGATATAACTACACAACAATCAATAAAAGTTGTTTAAATTGGCTTAAATATTTAAAGCTGCTTACACCTTATGAATCTGTAATAATAATACAAATATATGCCATAACACTCATAATACACATTACAGGTAAGAGAGGAACAAATGACACTGTCGAGATACAGTCATCGTATGTAGGCTACATGAAGGAATAATGTTATTGATGAAGATGTTGAAGGTTATGATGATGCTACTGGTGATGTCACACCTTACTGGCAGTGCCATGCTGGATCAGGGACCTGACCACCACTCCTTCCTTGGACTCCCCCTCTGCCAGGCAGAGGCCAAGACCTACGTGATCCTGAATGGAGATTCAAAAAAGCAGACAAAAAGCTCTAACTTTGAACCAAGATTTAGTGAAGCAAATAGCTCATTTCATTCTTTACAACAATATGGGAGGGTAATTCTATTTTCTCTAGTATAGAGACTGTTTTTGCTACAACTAGAGTCTGCTATCATGCAAGCTGTTAGATATGTGCAGCTGGAGGCCCGACAATGGATTTACTGAAGGTATTGCACCTGAGGTAGGGTGATGTGCTGGATGTCTGTGGATAATCCTCCACGCTGTGCCGAGTCTATCTGGGAGTCAGTGCCTGTGTCCTTGCACTCTGTTGTGGATCCATGTGCTGTTTGACCCAGAGCTGCTTTATTCCTAGCAAAACAAAATCAAATCTGGTGTTATCCCTGAGCTGGTCATCAAACACCTGTATCCTGTTAAGTTTGGGAGAAATGCAAATGTCACCAGAAAATCACTTTACATGTTACCTGATGAGAATTATCTTAACTTTCGATGGAGTGTTATTGATGATGGCGGAGGCGTTTTGGTGACTCCGGCCATACAAGATCTGACCATTGATCTAGAAGAAAAATCGCATCATGTACAACCTTAGCAATCTTTATCAAATCCAGTTCCACATAAATCTGCCTTTCTGCCATCTTCTTCTGACTCCCCTCCCCCTCTCAGCTGTCAGCCCCTCCTCTACCTCCATTTTCCTCATCTTCTCTATTACACGGTTGCTCATCGCGAGAATCCAGCCCAGCACCAACCATCCTTCAAATGGTAATTCATCTGATAAATCTACTTTGCAGGCACTCAACGCTCTCTACTCATCCATGCCTCCTACCCACTGCTCCCTTTCTGCTGCTCTCAATTTTGACTCTCATATTATGTCTCTTTCTTGGACTCCAACCCTTCTTGCCCCCCTAAAAACTCACCCATTTGTTAATCTCAACCCTCCTAACTCCCTTACTGTTCCCATTTCTTCCTCACCTCCAGTAGCTCGTCTCCAACCCGTATTCTCCCATCTAAACCAGCAGGTCCTTGAGGGTCTATATCCGCCACGTGGACACTCATGCGGGCCCTGGAACCATCCTTGTTCCCTGAGAGGCTGATTCCCAGGCCTTGAGCCTCAGGGTCCTTCTCCAGCTCAATCATATGGAGCTTCCCAGACAGGCTACCATAACGCTGAAGCATCTTTTCTAGGAGAGACAAGAGTTAACAAAGAGATTATGCTGGGTAAGCCAGAAAAAGTGTGGGATGCTAAACGTTATGACTGACACTTCATGTACAATACCTGTAGCGAGGAAGCATTACACCCTTAAGGAGCTTGTGTGAGTGTGTGATGCCGCGATTTGTCTGTGCGTATGTCTATATCTGTGTGTATTGACTTGTGGGCGAAAGTAAGCATTGTCACATAGACTCCCTCAAAGGTACCCTATGGAGTTTTTGTAGCGCTATGGATCAATGTTTTTTTTAATGGTTCCCTATTTTGGTTGTTCATGTGCATGTGCACAAGGAAACATATGAGCATGTTAAACATTCCTGGCAACAGTTTCACACTATTTCATTTCATCTATAGGATGCAGTAATGTTCCAACAAACATAACAATATGCCAACAAAAGCAGTGAAGAACATGTGGACATGGATGTAAAGCAATGCAGGTTTCAAACTTTTAAGGAAAATCTGCATTCAAAAATGTTTTATGAGGAAATAAATATATTCAACACATTTGTTAGACCTCAAGGATACCAACCCGAATGCAGTTTGATTAGTAACACTGAATGCTAACAGAAACTTTGTTTGTTTACAAGAAAACTCCAAAGGGCGCTTTTAATACTGTAAGTGCTTAAAGCAAAGCAAAGAAAGCACACAACTTGGATACAATTTGTTTTGCCGAAGAAGAGACTGACAATCTCAGTTCTCATCTAAAAAACTAAAACCCATTCATACAAATGAAAGTTGCTCTCCGATAACATACTGTGGAGAAACAAAAGTTCTTTAGGCTTTTGCCTTGTTGGCTCATAATGCATTCTTATTAAAGTCTGAGCCTGTCCAACTGGCTCCACATGTGAATGCCATGAAAATAATTTGCTCATATGGCTTTTAAGTAATGGACGTTGAAAATACATTTCTAAAATGTGATCCTTCAAAGAGTAATTTCCAAATGACTGTGAGACTCCTGATTTTTTTATTTGAGTATTACAGCATTTCTTTTGTAATGGAAGTGTATAGCACAAAGTCTCTCAGGGCCAGAGGGCAGCGTGTGACCTGCACTGTGTAAAGGTGGCTACTACACTAAAATCGCCACACAGCTCCTTTTCCTGGGGGCTTTAAAGCATCCCTGTGTAAGTCTGTGTGACGTCTTTATGATGCAGACTTACTCCTGCCAGTATCGCCCTCATCTTCAGCTGCCGTCGTGATTGGTGTTGCGACAGTTATGGGGCTTCTCCTATTCGTTCTATCAGATGTTGGTGAAGGTACCTTGGGAGAAGTTTTGCATTATTGAACAGGCAGAGTTGGAAATGCCTCAGGGGTCCTTCAGGCATGAGTTGGACTACCCCTGAGGCTTGTTCAGTGTGCTTGATGTAGCAGTGGGGAAAAACTGACGAACAGGATGAATTAATGAACACAGTTTTAATGTCAGCTAAAAATAACATGAAAGATGACCAGAATCATGCATTATTTTGTAACCAACTTACAAGTGCATGGAAATATAACTTCAAAAGGATGCACTGTCTATTTAGAGAGTTATACATCTCCACCAAAGATAAAAAAAAAACAAAGGGTTTAAACAAACAAGGTAGCTGCGAGGGACTTTGAACTACAAGCGTTCTATCTATAAATATGCACGTTAATTAACTTTTTGGAAGTTGGCTTAGCGCAAATGCTAATGCAAGGCTGTTTTTAAGATGCTGCATACCCATGATAACACACGTAAACACACACACACACACAACAATGTACCAACCTTAAAGGGAGTGGGAATGAAGGGGTTTGTAGGGGAAAGACTAAGGAACAGACTGAGAGTCTCTGCTTCCTACGATCAGGAGGGGAAACACAGATATAGTCTTATACACATCACCACCAAAACAGCAATCTGCCTCTCAAAAAACCCTTTAAAGCCCCTTCATTCTTTTTACCGATACCAACGTAGGTGTTAATGACTCATCACTCTATATATAATATAGTGTACACATAACATTGTCTATACACTACAACCATAGACAGCCAAACATCAGTAACTGTGTGGGAACAGAAACTGAGAAAAATGTTTTTTACAGCTTGTTATCTGTTCCAATGAAATCTAAAGTAGCGGTCACAACCTTCAAAACACAAACAAGTAGCTACCGCTTTTTGACTTGACTTCGGTGCATATCATATTCTATGCTATACAATAGATTTTACATCGCATTTATCTCTTTTAAAGAGAAAACAGCAGTGTGAAGCTCAACGTATCTAGTATGCCAGTGTTACCTTGCTGCTGTGTGAGTTGGACTGCAGAGTTAGTCTCTCATGGTTGGTAAGCATAGGGGACTGTGGGCGAAACACAAGATGGAGAGAAGACAAATAAATATCCGTACTGCAGATGCTTCAAATGATGGATGTTATGTATGTATATATATATATATATATATATATATATATATGTATATATATTGTCTATGTGTATAGTTTCGGTCAAAGATAATTGTGTTCAATATGCTTTGTGTCCAGAGGACATCATATTGTAATGCTGAAAAACTCCTACGCACAACATTGTTAAAACTTCTGATGGAGTAGACCAACAGAATATACACTGCACCTTCTCTTTGCATTTATTATGAGTATAATATAAAAGTATTGAGATTCAGTGTGAAAGAATCTAAGGCCTCAAGGGACTGACATGCTACACAATGTAATGTATATACTGAATATGCATTGCACAGTGTATTTCTCAGCCAGTAGAAATGTTTTTTGAGTGGTTCCCTATTTTGTTTGTTTGTGTGCACAAGGACACACATATGAACATGTTACACATCCCTGCCAAAAGTTTCACACTTTCTTTCATTTCATCTATAGGATGCAGTAATGTTCCAACAAACATAACAACATGGCACTTGTAATTCTATGGGCACTATCTTGTACTCAGCGCAATTGCCTTTGTACACCGACGCATGTATCATTCCTATTTTGCACCCAATGCACAGCGGACTGTTCCCTCCACAGACGCATGTCTGTAAAATAGGGAATGTATTTGCGCTCCAGGGGGTGGTTCAGCAAAAAGAGGATGCGTGTTCCGGCGCAAACGTTACTTGGTACTATTTTGCAGTTTCAGAAAACAATTCCGCCACTGACCAGGAAAAACCTGGTCTAAAGTCAGTGGCACGTTATTCAGATGCTATTTTAGGGGCGCATGCTTGGCCATAATGTAGCGTGTGCACAACGCGCATACACTTCTCTCATGTAAACGGACGCAGCAGTTCCCATTTTTGCAAACCATACATAATTACAAAGGAAAATATTACTGAAAATGCGCTACAGGTGTTTGGATAGGTCAGGAGGCACTTTACAGTACAGTCCTCAAAAAGTCGCAACATTCTTTGTGGCTTGTTGTGATTTCCACAACATTTCCATGAATCATGGATGTGTTGATGACATAAATGAGGAAATATTAGAAGACTTAAGGAGACGTGATGTTGAACTACGGCGGGATCTGGTCCGGGAGTAATGCGTGATGTGGGACACAACAGGAGCAGGTGGTGCGTTTGGAGGCCCACGCTCCATGGCTGCAGTAATCCTCTCCAGACTTGAGGAGATGCGCCCGAGAGGCCGCAGCAACATCGCCACCCGGTCAAGACGGGCATTTATTACTTTGCCGCATCTCGGACAACTCCCACTGGCGTGCGCCAGGCAAATCCGCCGTCATAATAGCAATCCGCCATGGAACAAGCGCGCCTGCTCTTAAAGGGAATGTGAGATGACGCTCTGATTGGTTTATTGCACGTTACGCCCAAACCACACCTAGCTACTTCAGATCAACCCATTTTAGATTTGCGTCGGGCGCAACACTCATTTATCCCGCCGGTATAATAGCAACAGCGCCCGAGATCCGCCCACAAAGCTACTTGCGTTTTGCGTTTCATACTTGCGTTTCAGATCGTTAAAATAGGGCCCTATAAGTGCATAAAGCAAACCACTGAAAGCTTATAATTTGAATAATACTTTTTTGTGACAAAGAAGTGACAGAAAATCTAAGTTCTCATCTGAAAAATTAAAACCCATTCATACAAATGAAAGTTGCTCTCCCAGAACATACTTTAGAGCAGTGTGGTATCATTAAATGGTGTATTAATAACAAGTAATTTTGTGTGTTATCACAACATATTCTTAGCTTTTTGCGTGTCATTGCACGCCATTTGGTAGGGTGTCATTGCATGGTAGAAATAATGATTGATTTTGCCTGTTTTCTGAGATGCAGTACCTGAGATCTGTGCTGTTCAGACTGTACCAGGAAGACCACAGAGTCTCCAGCCCTGCGGATGGCCTCCACTGCCTGCTCATGGCTGGCATCTCTTAGGTTCACACCACACACCTTGGCCAAGTCAACACACACACACACACACACACACACACACACACACACACACACACACACACACACACACAGTAATGACTGAACATAAAGACATTAGGCTAATCTTGTGAAATTATCTAAAAAAAATCAAGGAGCCACAATAATGTGTTAATCCTGTAAATCCCATTTAACCTCAATACACACACATTATACATCATACAGTGTATGAACACATGCTCATGCAGCAAACCCTTTTTTGCCACTTTTCAGTCTCTCTACCACTCACGGACTGTTACAGGCACACACACACACACACACACACACACACACACACACACACACACACACACACACACACACACACACACACACACACACACACACACACACACACACACACACACACACACACACACACACACACACACACACACACACCTCTAGTATCCTGTCTCCAGTCCGGAGGGTGCCATTATGTGCTGCTGGGCTGTCGGGGCTGATGTGCTTGATGAAGACTCCCCTCATCATCTCTCCACTGCTCAGTCTCCGGCCCATGCCTCTGCCTCCCATTATGCTGATACCCAGGGACTGGCCTGGCGCTCGAGTCAGCTGCACACTGGGACAAAAAGCAGGATACAAGGAACATCCACACATGTTTATGGATATGGTGATGATGAATGCATGTCCTCTGTATACCTGATGAGGATCTACTGTGTTTGAAACATTACTGCAAAAATGTACAAGAGTCAAAACAATAGAATATTATATCTGCCAGGGAGAGACACAAAAGCTGGTCTTTGCATGCAGTTTGGCTTATGTGATTTACCCAAGCGGGATGCAGTCGTAAATGTGATAAATACAGGTTGGGAAAGTAGTCGGTTTCTCTGGGCCTAAGAAATATGAGCATGTTGAGTCTGCGCTGTGCCGATCTACCCCTGCTGTGAACATAACCTGAGCACACTAGGATTTTGTTAAACCCTCTCTGGCAGAGAGAGGATAAAGGGCATCATGGGCAGAGTTTCTGAAGAAGAAAATCTGAAGAAAAAGAATCTAAAGGCAAAAAAGGACATTGTTACTTACTGTACATCACTGATTAACTAACCTTCTAGGTTGATCCCAAGAAACTGTGGCATGAGAATAAAGCTCCTCTTCTCTCTCCTCTTTACCGTCCACCTTTATCTCCACTTCCAGCTGTGGTACTTTCCCACCTGCACTACTCTTATGCTTTTTCTCCTCCACAATCTCTCCATCTTCTTTTCCTTCCTCCTTCTTATTGTGAGGTTGAGATTTTGGAATCTGCCAACTGATGGTGAGAAAACATGCAAACAGAAATAATATTGAATCAATGTGTGATGTTGAATGGAAAACCTGATGATTATGTACATCATTGGCTATGCTCAAAATATTATATTTTATTTATTATTTATTTATTTCAGTTTTATTTAGAACAAATTAAATTATTCAATTGATCAATAAGTTGATTTACAGAAAATTAGTTTGTAAACATTCTGTTAATTGATTAAATGCTTAAGTTAATTATCAAGAAAAATGCCAAATGTTCTGTTATTTCAGCCTCTCAGATGTGAGGATTTGCTGCTTTTCTCTGTTTTCTGTCATTGTCATTTCTGTAATCGAAATGCCTTCGGTTTTAGACTGTCAGTGGGTAAAATAAAACAAGACATCACTTTGAGGAAAATTGTGACAAGCATTTGCAATTAAAATGAATACATACTAGCAGAATTGCTGCATATAACAAGGTATCTGTACTTTGTTATTTTTTCAAGTCCTGACACACAGTGACACATGGCCAATAGCGATTTACACTGGCAGGCCTTGAGAAGATGTACTGCTTTAAGTGAAACTAGACCTGAAAATACACAAGGTTTACACTTTAAGCCAGTGTGGTTACAGTAAGATAGTGTCTTTATGTATATATATAGTATCTCTGTATGTATATACTGAGTGTGTATATATATATATATATATATATATATATATATATATATATATGTATATATGTGTGTGTGTGTGTGTGTGTGTGTGTGTGTGTGTGTGTGTGAAAGAAAGAAAGAAAGAAAGAGGCAGAGAATTTTTCATGAATATATTTATCGGTGGAGGGCTGTAATAAGCCCATGGAGGTGAGTAATAGTGGTGCTATCTGCGCAGCAGGAGCCTGTAGCCAGTTAAGTTACAGAAGAGGGCAGAACAAATGGTTCCACCAGGGCTGAAAGAGAGCGGCCGGGAGAGGGGGACCAAGGCAGGGGGGAGAGGGAAAATAAGGTTAAAAGAAGAAGACCGGAAAGAATGAGAGATGAGAGACAGATGTAGACACAGTCAAGTCTAGCAGAGAAAGCGACAAAGACAATGTATCGAAAGATAAGAGTGAAGAAAAGGCTGCAGAGAGAAATGGGAGTGAGGGAGGGAGGAGAAAGGCAGAGGCAAGAAGATGGAGCGAAAGCAGGGTTAGACAGAAGCGAAACAATTCATTTTCGCTGACAGTCAGCACTGAGATCCATAAGCAAACAGCTAAATATAACTCAGAGATTCAACATTCAGAGAAGCTTTTGCCTTTACCACAGAGAAGAATGGAGAGGAGAAAATAGGGACTGGAAGGGAGTCAAACTGAGCTTGTTGCATACTGAAATACATTGTTTCCTTCATGGATACGGTTAATTAAAGTGCCAGATAATACCTCAGATCATTAGTATGACTGAAATGTGTCACAGTAATAAAACCCTAGCTGCAAAACCCACAACAGGCATAATGTATAGAATAGGTTTCATAGCTTGAATTCTCTGTAGAAAAAATATCAACATGCAATAAAGCTGGAGCCTTGAAGTCTAATAAACACTGAGACAGGTTTATATTGCACTTTGGGGCCTGAGTACGGATTAGGTGACCATATATTATAGTCTGAGACCTCTGGATCTTACATTACCTTGAGTCTGGGGCCGGGGTGATGGTATGGACTACGGCTGGGCCTTTGAATGGAGCTTTGGATGGAGCAGAGGCTCTGACTTCTGCTGGATCTGGAGCTGTGGCTTGAAATTTGACTGAAGCAGATGGTTTGAGGGTGGATGAAACTGAAGTTGGAGCTGCAGCTCTGACTGGACCGGGTGATCTGGCCTGGGCCACGGCAGGTTCTGGAGAAGAGGTTGGTGGGGTGGGTGAGGAAGAGGTGCCTGATGCAATGGATGCCAGAGTGGGTAAACACAGACGGGTACGGTACTCGTCCACCTGATGGGCCGGGACATAGGTTATGCTAAGGGTAGGGGAACGTGGGAAAAGAAGTGGGGGGAGAGGTGAAAACATTTTATTAATATAAATATGACTTAAGTTTTGTACATCTGCACATTTATTTAACTTTCAGCAGCAAGCAATGACTAACATGATGCCGAGGAACAAGACAAATGACATGGTACTTGAATGGTGGATTAAAAGAATAGTCTGACATTTTGGGAGATGATTTCATTCACCTTCTTATCAAAAGTTAGATGATACCACTCTCACGTCTGTACTGTAAATATGAAGCTACAACTAGCAGCCAATTAGCTTAGTTTAGCAAAAAGACTGTACACAGGGTGAACAGCTAGCCTAGCTCTGTACAAAGGTACACAAATCTGCTTACTAGCACCAGCAAAGTTCACAAATGAACACATTGTATCTTGTTTGTTTAACCTGTACAAAAAAACAAAAGTTTAAAAATTGCAAGTTGTGAATTTATGTGTGGGACTATTTCTTGGCCGAGTGTGGTCAATTCCTGAGTCTTGTTGTCACCATGAGGATGAATGAAAGTGGTATCAATCTTCTCTCTCGGCAAGAAAGCGAATGAGCATACTTTCAAAAATGTTGACGCTTTAATCTGTTTGGTAGTTAATAAAAAAATAAAAATGAGTTAATGTTAACTTCAGGTAGTCAGAAATATCCATCAGGCAAATTACTTTTGGTGACAGTCTGGATTTTAATCATTAGACAGTTTCTAACCATAACAATTATGCATCACTAAATAAGAGAAGGGAAACTGAAAGCACCTCAAGCAATGTTTAATAATGCTAAATAATTCTAATAATCATTAGTAACTGATTAGCTATTAATAATGGACTTGTTCTTTTCAAATCTCAGTCCTAAAAAAAACAATCATTAAACAACCATTAACTTTAAGATGGCTGTCTTGGATGTCAAATGTTTTTAAAGTGACTATATGGACCTTTTTAATGGTTCTGAAACTGTCATTTTTCACGCGATAATCATAAATGACCTGTAACAGCAAACAACAAAAGGGAAAGTGACAGCCGACGGTCGCGCTTTCAACAGATGGAGACAATACCGGGATTGTAAATAATTCAAAACCGACCCCGAATTGGCCCTCAGGTATGTTATATGTCTATTTCATTCATAAAATAACTTAAAATGCGAGATGTGGCATTAAATTACGTCCCCCTTCCATTTAGCACCCGGTTTTATTTCTTTTCAGTCTGTGTATGTGTTCGCCTATTTTCTTTTCCCTTGTCCCTCTGTACTTGTGTAAAGCATCCTTGGGTTTCATCCTGGCCTTGGCTTTCATGAAATGCACTATATTAATCAAAGTTATTATTACGTAATGCTCTGGCTCATGACACAGTGACAGTGATACCCGGTTTAGCTCACGATACATCCAGGATAAATTACCATACACTTGAAATGCAACGATGCATCTGTAACACATTATCTTGTTGTATATGAATGATTTTCTCTCTGAGCTAAACATTCATCGCAACTATATGACCTACCGGTAACGCTAACTCGGTAATATAGCACCATAAAGAAAAGATCTTTATGACAGCAAGTGTGGTAAATCACTACTGCTTTTGTCCAAAGCGGTTGCTAAAATCAACACAAACTGAAAGTTACAAATAGCCACTTTAAGTGCTCTAAAAATATAGATGTGCCCCACTCCATTAGCATTGCTTGTGCTGCAGCTAGGACATAAGATGAAAAGAAAAAATGGAAAAGAAATTGTGACTAAATGTATATTTCAATGTAACAAAATTATGCACTTCTGATTCAAGACAGTTCCAAGAGTTTCTGAAACACAACATTTATAATAAGAAAACGTGTCTTGCATGAGCCTGGATCTATTTAAACTATGGCGTAAATGATGGAATTTAAGTAAAGTGTCAAGGACATTAAATCCCCCCCACACACACACACACACACGCTTCCATTCTTGTGTGACGCTAATATGCTGTTTGAATCCCCTGAAAGTTCCACTCGTGGTGGCAGATTGAATATGGAGACCTTCCACGCTAAGCTGTTGTGACTGAGCCATGTGGACAGTCTGTCGTGTCTCAACAGAGCTAGTTTGATAGTGACAAGCCCTCACCCTACTATGTCTGACTATTCTGAGGCTGCCAAAGCAACTCATCTGCCTCCACTCTCTGTTAGTTTGTCTGCGGTGCTGTCAGGAAGAGGCAGTGTGAGCATGTGTGTGCGGGTGAGTGTTATGTGTGTTTGTGTGTGTGTTTGTGTGTGTGTGTGTGTGTGTGTGTGTGCGTGCGTGCGTGCGTGCCTGCGTGCGTGTTGTGTGCATGTGTTAAAGAAAGACAGAATGCATGTGTGTTTATCTGTGTGTGTATTGTGGTGTGCATCTATGAGAGGCTCTTTAAAATGCTTTTTATTCAGAAGCGCACTGTTCAAGGTGAGATGAGCAATGAATTATTCAGAGATATTTCCCAGAGCAGGAAAAATGTGTTTTTGGAGGTTAGACCATTGAAAGGCTGTGTATGTGTGTATATTAGTGTGTGTGTGTTTTTGTGTGTGTGTGTGTGTGTGTGTGTGTGTGTGTGTGTGTGTGTGTGGATGGATGTGTGTGCGTGTTAAAGCAAGAGATAGAGGGAGAAAGAGACAGAGAGGTTAAGAGAGAGTGAGTGGGTGTTTTGCAGGGCAGCACGGTGGTGGAGGTGGGGCACATCTCCAATCAGCCAAACAAGCATTGTCAATGTGGAGCCATAACTGCTGATGTTAGAACAAGTAATAATTTACCCAATTTAGCCTCAGGCAATCTTTACAATTTCATCATCTAATCTAATCTAATTTAACATGACTGCAGAGCCTCAGTCAACTATGACTGCAGTGTTAATGGAGATCCAAAGTGAGATGAGATCGTTTACATGTGATGATGCAATGAAAGTCATGTTTGTGACTGCTGGGAGCCCATATTTATATTTATGATGTACATATACTCACTCATTCGAGTCACATAGACTGTCAAAATCTGCATGGGAAGATCTAGAAAATGTGAGCAATATTAAATTACTTTTTTTCTTCCAGTGGTTGATTGTTCTCTGCATTCCCAAAGGACCTTTCTACATTCTCTCTAAACTAAGAACTCTGATTTTCTCGTTTTTCAAGCAAAGACGTGTTTAAACTATGACATGAGGGAAAGTGCATATGAATGTCAATAAATAACTGTGCTATATAACTGACTGGAAATGGTTTTAAATGTGCCACGTTTGTCTTACTTTACTGCTGCGCCCAATGCAGGGCCTTGTTTTGTGTCAAATGTTGTGGCCATTGAGCCCATTGTCAGGTCCCAAAGTTCTTACGACTACAGTCTTACAAATTTAGAAATAGCAAAGATGCCATATACTGTACGTGTTACATTTTAGCCAAACACTATCGGCTACATTATAACCTACACAATTCATTCAGCTCAAAATGGATTATATAAAGAGATAAGGAAGATAATATTACTTAAACATGCAATTTTTTTTTCTTTTTAATGTCACACATTTCAATATGTCAATGAATTGTTCCCATGCATTTTGTGCTAGGGGGATGCAGCACTCCTGTGGCACAGGTAGAAATGCATTGGATTAAGAAGATGATCATCATTGGGTGTGTAGGACATTGGGAATCATATCAAATCTGTTCTTTTAATTGCTTTTAAAAGAAGTTCACTTCCTGTGATGGCTAATTGACAGTTTTCTAGTATTAAGTCAAGACTGGCTTCTCCAAAGCAGAAACAAATTTTGTAAGGCACGAATAAATATGGGGACCCTAAATATGAAACAATAGGAAATATTTAGAATAGGGCAGATTATAGCACCTGTTAAGATGTACTCATTATTCAAGAGATACTGAAGCCCCAGTCATGAGGTTTTCTGCGTGTAATGATGCAGAGTTAGAGTGATAAAATGTGTCCCATATAATACTGATATTTTTATAATATAAAACTCCATTTTGTGAGTTTCCTCTATGTCACACAGGTTTTTTTTAGTTATTGTGCCCAATTAGACCTCTTTTGAAGGACTGTGTGGGCATGTACAAACTATGCTTGTTGAAATTTCTCTCACCCTCCTATTGGTTTTATCACACCTTTTCGGGTTGTAGAGTTACACTTTTATCATTTGGCTTTGTGATCTTACGTCAATCCAACAAAGTTGTGCCCAACTTCAGTCTCAGCAGATGTCTAATTAGCCAGAATAAGTGAAAACACCTGTCTGGGTGTGCAGGGTCTTTTTCACAGAAGGCATTTTGACACGGCACGGAAGGAAAAGCACAGGTGTAAACAATGAAATTAATGATGTCTGACTTTTATTTGGCTGCTTTGTTTTTATGGTCTGATCACTGACACACAGTTATGACGGGGGGAGCACTAGAATGAAGCCATTGTTAATGTTAATAGAAACACCTGTGCTTTTACTACCATGTCATTCAAAAGGCCTCATAACAGCACTGCATCCAGTAAAAACCGCCCATAATAATTTTGTTAACATTTGCTTGTAATTTTTTCAAACAGAACAACAACAGAAATCCTGTCCTGCTACTGTGTAAAATAGCAAAACATGTACTGCTGTGGCTGTACTTGATAATGTAATGTGGCGCGTCAGAGCCAAAGGTCTTTCTCTACACAACAATTAAGAAATGTGAAGCAGCACTTGAGCCACTTGTAAAGAGGGTGACGCACACAGTGTTGCACATCCAGCCACCCAGTGTTTCTGGATACAGACTGAGGATTATTGAGAACAGGTGATTCAGAGGGAACTCAGTAATGTAAGTGAGAAATGCCAGTAGATGCTTTCAAAGAGTTGTGCGAGCTACACCATGACATTAACAGTAAGAATCACCTGTTCTTTTTTTCAGCCCAGAACAAAACTCTCTACATCTTGTAATGCTGTTGGACAGTGACTGGCTCCTCACCTCATCTCTGGCCCTATGACAGAGTGCCTGCGGAGCGTGGCTCTGGCCCTGGCGTTGGTCAGATTGGAGGTAGGTTCTCCGTTGATGGCCAAGATGGCGTCCCCGACCCCCAGCCTGCCATCCTGGCTAACAGAGCCCCCCTGGACCACACTGCGCACCAGCATGCCTGAGCCGTCTTTGATAGCGCTCACCGACATCCCTGCCAACATGCACACACAAACACACACACATGAGCATAGGTGAGTGAAGGGTTGGCTAAGTCTGCTTTGAATGCATGCCAAACAGACAGACAGTCGCCCAAACAAACACCTGACTGTGGCATAATCAGCATAATCAAGACAGACACTAGGCAGATTAGCACACAAACATGGCTACACATGCTTGACATTTACACGGCATCCTCCTTCACAGTCACACTCGCATAAGGTGCACAAACACAATCCCACACACCCACATAGGGCAGAGGGCACAGGTGGCTCAAGAAGTAACACATGCCAGTCGCAACACCTGACTTTGGCATTATCAAATCGGACACTAGGCGGATTACACAAACACTTCATTAATGCAAAAAGGCAGAAGCAGGTAAATCGGGCTTCACACACACATACGTGCACACCTCATGCACACACATACACATACTGCAGACAGGGAAGGCAACAACTAATTAGGAAGTATACTCTATGGCGCCTGCATACTACATTGCTATCTAATGGAGGACTATGCACATCCACAACACTATGGTCGTACATAATTTGAAGTTGGTCAAAGAAATGACTTTGTGCTTTTTTTGATCAAATAAATAGTTTATTGATTTTTGTATTACATTCAAATTACAATACAATCATAGTGCCTGGAATACAGTCGATTGAAGACACAGCTACTGACGCTGACAAGACAAACAGAAGTCGACACATTTCAAAGACATGAGAGGAAGTCTGAAGTAACAATGATGAATGTCTCAAAATCTGAGGGTGTTTAGTTACTACAACACAGCATCAAAATACATGATTCTATTACAAACTTGCAACAACAACTTTTAATAATAATTCCCACATGACAATTTCCATATGAAAATCTATTTGTTTTGACCTCAACAAAACTTCTTTATGGTACCACAAACTTACAGTAAGTGCAAACGGTTCACACCATTCAAGAATAAACCAAGACGTCTAACTAGGCTGCATATATTCATGTTTTAAACGAGCAAGGCAAGAAAAAAAGACCTCATTTTAGTCCCTTAAACGTTCTTTAACAACCTGCTCTAAAAGCCATACAGTCCTTGCAGTACAAACCAACCATACACTGTACATATTGTACGTTAGCATGTCTCATCTCCAAAACTGGGCATGAAGTCATTGTTGCACAATGGATAGAATTGTACATGGCACCTAATAATAGGAAGAGTGTAAAGTAGTGCAAATAGGTATTGTACTACATGTATATTGCTCATAAAAAATCCCCAGTATTCGGGCCTTACAGATACAGACCATAACTCTGCACAAGCTGAAGCTTTGCTTCAAATTCAAATACATTTAAATTAACACAAAACACAGAACATCTGTAAACCCTCCACATTTGGATATCCAGAAAACCATGCTATGTTGAATATCTCAGCATGACAACCTACAATATTTTAAACAGATAAAAACCAAAGTAGTAACACAGACTGTAGGTTAGGACCTTGATTTTCGCTACCTATGAACATAATTTTAAACTTTTACACACACAAGTAGTGTGGAGGCTTATTACAACATGTTTCCAGAATAAAAATTAGTTGGTTTCTTTATGCTTTGCACAGTGCCCTTAGGAGAAAGTGCAGGAGCGCCTTACACCCTGTTGTTTCCTCCCTGTCATGTTTGAATAACCAATGTACTCTCAACACTGGAGTATAAAACAAATATATTTAGATCAGCATTCAAATTAATATTTACTCATTGGTTTTAATTTTATTTCCTAATATTATCTCACATTAATATGACCATACACACACCCCCATACTAGCCTCTCAGACAAAAACGCACACACACACGCACGGTAATCATTTCCTCTCTCAGGGATTAGGAGTACAGTACATCACTTCACAACTCCTCTTCAGGGCAGTCGTCATCACCACCGCCAATTAGCGTCATTATTGCCATGCCAGCGACGTACACACACCAAGACACCATCACCATGAGAAAGACGGAGAACATACCAAGGCCACGGTTGCCCCGGACAACAGTGATTGTCCTCTCAAAGCTGGTGTGGGGCGGCAGAAGCGGCGCTTGCTGCCTATCTTCGTCTTTCATGATGCCGAAACGATGACGTAGCCGGTTTTCCTATAAAATAGTTGACAGAGGGCATGAGTGAGTAAGAGAATAAGGGGAGGGGTTATTGGATGGATTGTCATGACATTTTCTACAGATATTCATGGTCCCCAGAGGATATTTTCCAATGACTGTGGGGATCCTCTGACCTTACTTCTAGCTCTACAGCCTCAGCTGTACTTTGTGTTTCCTGCTAATTAGCACATGTAAGATGGCGATCATGCTAAACATTATACCTGCCAAGCATCAGCTTGTTAGCATTGTCATTGTAAGCGAGTTAGCATGCTGATGTTAGCATGTATCTCAAAGCACTGCTGTGGGTAAGTATAGCCTCACAGAGCCGCTAGCATGGCTGTAGACTCTTACTCTTATTTTATCAAGATATTTCACTCTAAACCACAAATATCAACCTAATGGGGGTGCTAGATATAATACATTAATCCAAAATCTGTTGAGATACTTCAGTCTGGACCAACCAACCGCCTGACAAACAGACATTGCCATCCCAAGAGCCATGATGTCATTGCAAATTTCCTTCATCATCAGCTTTGGCGCACATTATTGTACATGGAGCAAATCTTACAACTTCTAGAAAAGTAACCCACATTGCAAACATAACCTGGCACTAAAGTCCTGACCTACTATCATCACAACAATCAGATTTCTGATGTGACATAAATGATTTTAATCAACTATTAACTTCTCCGGGGTGAAGGCCTTCGGAGTACTTCTGAAATGTAAAACATGCAGAAAGGCAGACTTCTTTGGTCCCCCCGGGCACTTCACAAAGAAAAAGGGCAACGAGGAAATTGTCTTTGAACCTTCACAGAAAGTACAATCAGCACTGAAGTTCTGAAGCTACCTTTGCAACAAGCATGTCTTTGATGAGAACACACTGACACTTGCTGCTCTGGTTATCTTGTGTGTGTGTGTGTGTGTGTGTGTGTGTGTGTGTGTGTGTGTGTGTGTGTGTGTGTTATGTGTGTGGGATACATTGTGGCAGTACTGTATGCCCTTGTGCTAGATCAGGTGCCAATGTTGTGCAAGCAGTAAGCACTTTTCATTGAGAGGCAATTGTTGGTAACTAAGCAAAAGCAAGTACAAAATGCTGCCTCAATAGGAGTGAGTTGAGGCAACAATGGAGGAACAAGTCTTTGACACTGAGCACTTTCTCTATACCTGACCCAGTGATACTGATACAGCTGGCTCTAAGCTCCCCACTATAGAACGTGAACAGAGAAAACAAACACTGTCATGGTAATCTCCTTTAGAGAAGCTAAAATGGCTACCCACAGAATCTCAGGTTTGCATGGTAATGAGCAATGCTTCCTGTGCGATGGACTACAAGATTCTAACTGCTACAGTTTTACTGTTACTGTCACTAACACTGTTTCCTGCTAAGCAAATGCTCATTTACAAGAATCCTGTTAGACAATTGTACATGATTATACAACATACAAGTGAGTTTATATTTAGAAACTTGAATTTCAAGCACTGTGACAATTCTACTTTTTTCAGATCTGTTATGCACACAGAATACACAGAACCGGTGCTGTAAAGAAACCAAAATAACAACAGAATTAAACAATTCTGTAATATAGCACCTAACCTAACTTTTTGGCAAGCTGAATGTAAGAGAAAAACTCTGCCATTTACTCTCCTTTGGACCAAAGTTCTACTGTTTATCAACCACAAAAGCTAGAAAGTGAGCAGAAAGTATGTCCAGCAATATCAACAAATTTGAATTTATGTTCATTTTGTGTTGTATGAATTACCGTTGTAGTGTAGCACGGCTGGGTGATGCGGTTGTCCTCAGAGTTGCAAGTGTTGGTGTTAGCCTCTGCTAGCTGGCTGATCTGAGAGTGGCTTTCAGGGTCATCACAGGAAACCCGAAGGCTCCTCTCTGAGATGGGTGTTAATCCCCCACACAGTTCCAGCTGCAAATAAAAAAAATCCCAAATTGAAATTAAGGAGTTTGAAAAAAAAAAAAACTGTCTATGTGCTTAAAAGTGAGTAAATTCACACAGAAGCAAACAGGCTAAAGAAGGTGACTGTAAATTAGACACCCTCTTCTCCTTTCCCCTTCTCTCTCCATCTGTAGTGTGGTCGAGCATTGTGTGCATCTCTCAGCTGCATTAAAAATTCAGACGACCTGTAACTGGATTCTCTGTTGCTTGTTACTAAGCCACAGTCCACAACAAAAAGGAGAAGAAATACTGTACTCTTAAGCAAAACACGCATGTAAGTAAGTGTCCTGCATATATGTAGAAATGAATGTCTTTTTTTCCCATCATCTTTACAAATCATTTTGGTAAAGAATCCTGAAAGAAAAATCCACTTTTGAATGTATGCGTACATATCCCGCAGCCCATGATATGATGGTATACTGTATGACAAAATAAATGTGTCTACTGTCAGAGACTTTGCCATACAGTGCCATTTATACCATATCTCTTTAATAACTCTTGATCAGGCAATGAACAGGAAGTCCTTAGGAATTCAGTAATGAATTTGGATTTTTTGTGTTTTTATGTTTGTATGCATTATTATAATAAAGCACCTTGATTTTGAAGGTTTTTAATTTGCTGAATGAGCCAAAAACAGATCTTTCTGTCAAGTTATTTGATCCATGAACAGTTTCTCATTTGATTTACAAGAAAATGTACTTTGCAACATAAAATAACATATCGAGATGAGGATATTACCCATATCACCCACTTAAAGTTGTGCAGTTTATACTAGTTTGGGTAAAGATTGCATGTCACAAAAACTAAACTAAATTTACTTAAGTGCCCCACACAAAAATCAAAAATGTACTCCTCCTTAATAATTAAATTAAGTATTTAAATGTACTTCTCTTTACATACAGGCAGTGGTTTGGCAACTCCAATGCGGACAGAGCCATAGCCGGTGGACTTCAGGACGTGCACGGCATAATCCAGGCTGGAGCCTTCCAAGTCACTTTCATTAACGAACATGAGTCGGTCACCAGGCAGGAGGCGACCATCTTGATCTGCTACACCTCCAGGCACTAAGGACCGGATTACCAGAACTGTTTTAGTGGCATCTTCTGGATCCTAGAGTTAGACATAAGGATGGAGAGGATGGTTTACTAAAGATGTACATGAAAAATGTGAGATTAATTAAATATAGTACATTGTGAATTGTGGTGGTCTCACAGAGCTGCAGTAAAGCTTATATTTCTTTACATAGTTTTAAAGCCTAAACACAGATATTTGCTATGGATAAAATGTGTTTTTAATCTTAAAGGTCCCATGACATGGTGCTCTTTGGATGCTTTTATATAGACCTTAGTGGTCCCCTAATACTGTATCTGAAGTCTCTTTCCTGAAATTCAGCCTTGGTGCAGAATTACAGCCACTAGAGCCAGTCCCACAATGAGCTTTCCTTAGGATGTGCCATTTCTGTGTCTGTAGCTATTGAGGAGGAGAGGGGGGGGGGGGGGGGTGGGGGCAAGGTGGGCAAGGTGGAGGGTCGGGGTGTGGACTTGACCAACTGCGACTTTTTTTCGTTTGAAAGCCATGATGTCTCTCTCTCGTGGGTGGGCCAAATTCTCTGGGCGGGCAAAGCAGAGAAAGGGGAGGTAACCTTGCTCCTTATAGAAGGAATAAAGATTCCAGATCGGCCCATCTGAGCTTTCATTTTCTCAAAGGCAGAGCAGGATACCCAGAGCTCGGTTTACACCTATTGCCATTTCTAGCCACTGGGGGACCATAGGCAGGCTGGGGGAACGCATATTAATGTTAAAAAACCTCATAAATGGAAATTTTCATGCCATGGGACCTTTACATTTAAACAGAAACTGACAGTGAATTTTTCAGTCTCAAAAAGTAAGGCACACAAATATACAGAATACAAAAAGTCCACATGCTTCTCAATTTTCTTCACCCAATCCAACCCAACACTGATATTCTTAGACTGCAGCCTATTCCAGTCTGTTCTATTTGTAGAAAGGCTCAGGGGTATGTCTCTGACCTGGTAGTCCAGGATACTGAAGCCCAGTCCCGACTCGCCTTTCTCCAGCTCGACCACCTGAGCCTCTCTCTCCCACATGGCCAGAGGAGGTGACATGGGGGGCACGCCACGCTTGGTGATGTCCTCAGCTGTAGGACAGGGAACAGCACAACCCTGGTCCAACTGGGACAAGCAGAGAGGACAGGGAGGACAAAGGGAAGGAGATTGATTTTTACAAGAGATGAGCATGGCAGTGGCATTTTTGAGTGTAATTTCAAATGGTAACAATTGTAATGTGGTTTATAGTGTTTTAGGGGAATAGATTTAAATACAAAACATGGACAAAGGACAGGGACAGGGAGGACAAAGGGAAGGAGATTGATTTTTACAAGAGATGAGCATGGCAGTGGCATTTTTGAGTGTAATTTCAAATGCAGAGGACGTGTAACAATTGTAATGTGGTTTATAGTGTTTTAGGGGAATAGATTTAAATACAAATGCTTAATCCCTCCATACATCCGGTCGTCAATGTGTGGCTTCACCTTGTCATTGAACTCAGCCAGCAGCTCTTTCAGGGTGAGATGAACATCTTCGTCATCTTCCTCATCACTGTTCGGAATTGCAGGGGGTACAATGTGAGAGCACACCAGGCAAACACGCATCGGCAGCTCTTTTAGAATATTGACCACCTCCTTATGTGTCTCTCCAATGAGAGGGATCCCATTCACCTGTCCGGAAGATACATATTTCAAAAATAGATATTCCTAAGGTCAGTGATTGGCCGACTCATGCTTTTGGCTTTTGAAATAATACCTGAGAAAACACAGTGGTGCTGATTATCAAAGGTTAAAGATGCAATATGTTAAGATTCTTACATGAAAATAACAATGTTGAGCATTGGACGTTATTGTAAATGTATGTCTGTCTAACTCTCTTCCAATGTGTGTATGAGTGTTCATGACTGAGCGATACATGTCAGCGTGTGAACTTGCCCAGTGGAGGGGGAAGAGGGAAAGCTCTAAATTTACAGTACCAGCTCAAATGCACAGAGGTACACATACTCACACCCACCTTCTTCTGTTTCATGCTGTACTGGAAAATGTATGGTGTCTAGTGGTGGTGTTTCATATATATGTGTGAGTCTTTAAAAATGCACTATGCCTCCCATTCAAGGTTCATGGGGGTCCTCAGAGAACAGGCTATTATCACTAACTGCTGGAATGAAATGCAGAAACATGAAGGAAACTATCGTATGAACTGTGAGCTTTTTCATTAGTCATCACGTATATCCCACATATGTGTCAGAATAATCAGTCCCACACAGATCATATCTTATTCCACTTTAAATGAGGTTTTGATGATTTGAGTTGCAGAGCAATTAGCTGAATGGATCCGTATCAGTTGGTTACCTCCAATATCTGGTCTCCATTGAAGATCTTGCCGCTTTGGCCAACTGGCCCCTCAGGTAAGACGGAGCACAGGTAGTGATGTCCCGCCCGAGCCTCCAGACTGATACCGAGGCCACTTGTCTCATTGAAACGCTCCACCTGACACACCTAAAAGAGTGGTGTGAAGTTGAGCAGTGGGAAACAAATAAAGAGAAGCAAAGTTTAGTGGGTAAGTATAGGCATCACACTGTGAAGTAGGTGGGTTTTTCTTCTTTAAATGGGTAATAACATGTAAATAAAATGATAATTTAGGTATTTAGGTATGTATTAATGTATGTATTAATTTTTAGACAGCGTCTTTCTATACATGTTATATTTAATACTTATTTTATTTACAGAGAGACATACAATAACTTCAAATCGCTGTCCAACTGCATGTTGCCACCTCTTCCTCAGGTCTTCTTCCTCAGCTGGTGTCAGTTTCACACCTGTAAAATGTGCGCACATACAAAGGCAATCACCCTCTTCTCACATACACACACATTCCTCTTCACGTTTTTTCTAGCCCTAGGTGATCCAATTAATAAGAATGGGATCCTATATGAAAACATCCCTTCGGCTGTTTAATGGAGAGAAAAGAACATAATTCTCCTTGTGGCACAGCAGGATGTTAACCACAACCACTCAGACAGGCGCACACATGCATGCACGCACATACACACACACACACACACGCCCACACGCCACACGCCACACACACGCCCACACCACAGGCACAAATGCTACATATTCACACCCACCATCTTATGATTTCTTGGCAACCTAATGTTTTCTCGTTCATCTATTAAAGCCTCCCAGCAATCAGGGCTTATTTGGCTGTGCTCTCTAATCAAGCCCAAAAATCCTTGTCTAAATAAAGCCATACATGCAGGCGGGGCGGGAGACAAATCATCTGGAATGAGCTGAATGAGTTGGATAAACACATGCCTGAACAACACTATAAATAGACTCCAATCAAAGAGCATGCTTCCTTGCCACATTGCCATTCCCTGAGCCCAATCAGTGTATCAGACTAAGTCCCATGATCCAGTTCCAGACTGCAGCATGGGAAGGGGAGCTTACCATTTCTGGAATTGTGTCGGGGTCGTCCATTGGCGTATGCTGCTCGACGGGAGATTTCACGCAGCGAGCAGATTCCTAGGAGACGGGGAAACACGTTTTGAGCACACATGCAGGGATCCAAACACGTGGGAATTTACACACTTGAGTAAAAAAAAAAAAGATCATGTGTGCAAGCAAGCGTAGTTCTAGTTTGAACATACATCAGAAAGCTAATTTGGTCATGATTTAACCAGACATGTCAGGTAGCAACTGTAGATGATTACTTGCATACTAAGTTTATGTTAGTGCATACTGTCAAATCTCATGTTCTCCATTTGCTCAGTTACTTCACAACCAATCCCCTTATGATACCACTGGGCCAATATTTTCCCCTCTCTCAGCACAAAGCACCTGTCTCTTGAATCTTGTTGAGGCCCAGTCTGTAGGGATTGCCCTCGTGGAAGCTGTGGGAGTGTCGGAGGGGCTGCAGGGGAGGAACTGGGGGCAGGATGTGACTCAGACGTACAGCCTTCCTCAGCAACCTCAGTCTGACCAGGGGACTTGTCCTCCTCAGCACCTCCATGGCACGCTGCTCACTGCAGCCCTGCAGACTCACCCCGTCCACCTGAGAGAGGGGACGAGAGATGCATCAGTAGGGAACAGATCCAGGATCAAAGCACAGGTAGGATGGAGACAGAAGCAACATTTTTGTGGATGGAGTAGATGGTATGGAGGAATTGTGCAGGTAAATTAAATGGGGAAAGTTAAAAAATAAATCAATAGTAATAAAAAAAAAAAAGGAAAGCATAGCTAAAAACAACAGATGATGAAAAGATGGATGGGAGTAAAAGTAAAAATAGAAGAATTCCCCTTCATCAGCTTAAAAAAGACCCTAATTGGTTTGTATGGAACTTCTAAAAGTTGCAAACTGCGCAGATTTTAAAATACTGAAATTGTTAAGATTCAGCAGAGAATATATTTAAAACAAGGTATTTGTCTTCAGAGGGCACAATAAAAAAAAAAGCCATCTGTTGTGTTTTTAGTGGAACTCACAGATAGGATGATGTCTCCAATGTTGATGCGTCCATCTTGATCGACAGTGCTGCCTTTCACTATGCTCTTCACTATCACACCAGCGCTGTAGACTGAGGAAAGCAAGATAAATTGAAGGAAAACTTAGCATTGATTGTGTACATGTAGCTCTAAACTCACACATCAGCAGTAATGCCTTATTACAATATGGAGGTATTATTAATAATTTTGTTATTATTTTCCCAGTTTGTTTCCATCAATTTAGCTTGGAAAAAGTTAAAACTTGATACAACGTATCATTACCTGAGTTCAGGTCACCTATGTAGCTAGAAATGGTGAAACCCAGGCCCCGACTGTTCTTAGTGAACTGCACACTGAACTCATAGTCATCATTCAAGTCATTGAGCTGGAAAGAAGCACAGACAGTAAAAACCTATGAACCTTTTTTGGGGTTTAGGGAATAACTGTATTATACATTTAATGCCACTGATAAGCCAATTACTTTACATAGAAAGTTTGCCACTCTTGACGCACACACACACTCACTCACACACACACACACACACACACACACACACACACACACACACACACACACACACACACACACACACACACACACACACACACACACACACACACACACACACACAAACCTTGCCATCCAAGCTGTCCTGGCTGAGGACAGGAGAGGAAAGGTACTTGTCCTTGGTTATGTCCCTGGCGATGAGCAGTTTCACCTTGGTACCAGCATTTCGCAGTACCTAGGCCATGTGGTCATTTGTGAATAGATGGAAGTGAAAGTGTGTGATAGTTAATAAATTAGTAACATAAAAAGAGAGACAGCTGCCCTGGAAAAACAGTATGGCATGGAGCAGGATAGCCCCGTTTAAGACTGTCTCATCCACTGCATGGGAAACAGTCCAGGATGATTCCATAGAAAAACTCAGGGAAGCATTTGTGCGATGCTCTGATAAAGCATAAATCTCACCTTTGTGTTGCTTCTCCAAGTAAGTTTTCTAGTGCAACAGCTTCTTTGCCTCATTTTGGTGCGCCAGGCTGTAATGGGCTCATTACTGCCCCCTGAGGCAGGAGGGGACAAACACCCACTGGTACTTCAGTGTTGGTGAGAACTGCAGTTGCAGCCACAAAGGGCATCAATGAACCCATTCCACACTCAAAACCTTCAACAAGCGAGACAAAGGTGAGATTTATGCTTTATCAGAAGGGTTTTAAAACTAAATGTTTTGGTTTTACAAGAAAAAAAAACTCCAAAAGAGGAGCACACATCACTTCCCTAAGCTTTTCTATGGAACTGTGCACTAACAGTGGGTGGAAACACACAGTGACTGGGTCGGACAAAAACCTAGGGTGAAGAAAGCACTTCATCTACTTTTGTAATTTCTTTCAAATGTTTGCTCACCTGTGCCACCTGTTCGCTGTTCATGCCCGCCAGATCTGTATCTCCGATGCGAAGGATTTGATCTCCGCTACGCAGGCGCTTATCCTAGGGAGCCCCATCAAAACAAAAACATTTTAGTGTGAACTTTGTTAATATTTCTTAATACATTCTGCAGATTCTACTAAACACACTGCATAAGATAAGATAAGATAAGATAAAACTTGAAATATCCAAAGGGAAATTGCTGTGGAGCAGTTGCAAAACAGAGATGGAAGAGTGCAGATACAAAGAGTGCAAATGCTCAAAAGACTAAGATAACATGCAAAATGTAAAAAAAAAAAAACTAGATAACAGTAAGGTGCAGTACTGCATTTCAAGATTGAATTGATTAATAAGATAGTTTTTTGGAAATACACTTATTGGTTTTATTGTTAAGAGTTCCAATCATATGTCTGTAAAAAACATATTCACAAAAATGTTGAACTAGTCCTTTAACTAGCTTCTTAAGGCTTGGCTTTGCAATTGATTCGTAGGTGGATTTACCCGTCCAGCAGCTCCACCAGGAAGGATGGTCTTGACCATGACTCCTGTGCTTCGCCCTCCTATGATGCCAAAACCAAGCCCTTTCCCATCATTGGCCAGCTCTATCATCTCCACATGGCGCCTCTATCATGGCAGAGGTCAGAAGAAAAGGGAGGCAGAAATGGTAGCGAAAGAGAGAGAGAGAGAGAGAGAGAGAGAAGAATCTATTTTAATTAAACCAGTATAAAAAACTAAGTGAAACACCATTAACAAGTTGAAGTGCTAAACCTGTTTGATTCCCTTGTTTATCTACATACACAGACACACATTTACCAGCTCTACAGTAACAGCTCACATGTAAGCCAACTGTACCTCATGAGCAATAGCAGACAGGTTTCTCCCCATCGACATGGTGCGGGAGATTCGAGGGGGAGTGCAGTACTAAAAAATAAATGTCATGTGTAAAATAAAAGCAAATCTGAAATGACATCAAGTTAGCTGCGCTGCCTCTTACGATCAGCTGGAACCCCTTAGACAATGTAATATCCAACTGTGCTTGAGTTTTATAATTTATTGTAACATCATCAAATATAAAATGTGACATTTGGAATGGTGATGTGTTACATTATATACAAACATATGCGGTTGGTTGATAGACTTAAAGATATTTTGCTTCCTATTACTCCTAAATTACCTCTCATTTACGATGGGTATTTTACGTACTTGGGATTCAGTTTGAATGCAGTTGTCTGTGTAGATATCTACGAAGGACATATCCTGTGAGCCAAGAGAAGAGATGCTGCCATCCCTGTGGATGGATCTGGCATTGCTGGGCCCTCGGCCCTCCATGGCCCATGTGTAAGAGTCACTGTGGCTCAGCGTCTTCAGGTCCAGCCCCATGTCCTGGCAGGGGCCACAGTTCATGGACACTGATTTGGAAATCTTCCCCTGGTAGGATTGAGAGAGCAATACAAGATGGATAGATAGGACACATGGTCAGATGGGAGGAAGAGGATAAAAGTGTAAAAATGGTGCAAGTAAAAGAGAAGGATTGGTTGGGATAGAGAGAGTAGATGAATGAGAAAATGATTAGGGGATGCAAGGGAAGGGAGAAAGAACTGGGAGGGAAATGAATGAGGGAGATAAAGAGATGGGGAAGGGGATTGATAGAGAGGTGGAGACGTTAATTGAAAAACGAGATATAGAAACAGAGAGGAATAGGATGAGAGAGTGATGGAGGGAAATAGAAAGGATAAAAAATTGAGAAAGGAGATTATTGTGATGAAGAAATATGTGGGAGGGAGGGTGAATGTGTGTTAACCAACAGAAAAAAAAGTGCCGAAAGATGGAGCAGAGAGGGAAAAGATAGGAGAGCAGGGACACAAGAATCTGGGATAAATGCTCCTGTTCAATATTGCATAGCCACAAAACTGTTCCCTTTTGTCTTTTAGGTTTTCTGTTTCAAAGTTAAAAAGGGAGTTTTGGTAGATGCTCATTTCTGATCGGTACACTATGCCATTCTAATAACTTTGCCACCTGTTAAAATAGCAGTAATAAAAGAAAGAACACTATCAAAACACGTATAAGCAACTTCACACTCACACTGATTGCACTTCTTAAGCTTTAATGCTCTATATACAAAATGTGAATTTGAAAATTAACAAGAATGTGAACTAACAAAAAGTGTGTCAGTGTCTGTCCTAAAAATCCAGAAACCATTGAAATGATCCAGTGCCATGTTTTCTGGAATGCAGAGATGTTAAATGGCTACAGGATCACACCACACAAAGCTAATGTAATCATGCTTGTATGTGTAGACTGTGGTTCTTATAGGGTTAGCCTATTACAGTACACCACAACAGACAATTACGAAGCAATGATGATTACAGCCGACAACTGTGGTGGAAGGAGTACTCAGGGCCTTTACTTAAGTAAAAGTAGCAATACAACAATGCATTACAAGTACAAGTAGAAAGAAGTTAGTTTCAAAATATACTTAAGTACCAAACGTATAAGTGCTCATAATGCAGAACAGCCCATTTCAGAATAATGTTATTGGATATCATTATTGATGCAGTCATGTGTGTAATACTTTAATGTTGCAGCTGGTAAAGATGGGGGATATTTGAATTACTTTATATACTGCTGGGTAACTTAGAATTTACCCCCAGGGGTCAATAAAGTTGTATCTTATAATAATACATCTAATAATACATCATCATTTATTTGTTGATTATATTTTGTATTTTTTTATCTCAATCTGCAAAGTAACTAGCAATTTAAGTCATCAAATAAATGTAGTGAAGTACAAATTACAGTATTTGCCTTTGAATAATAGTAAAGTAGAAGCATAAAGTAGTAGAAAATGAAAATATTTTACTTAAGTACAGTACTTAAGAAAATGTACAATAAAGTGAACTACCTTGAACCCTCCACACACACACACACACACACACACAAACTCTAAAGTTATGATAATCTTACAGATGACTTCTGCAAACTCCTCAACATGATATTTCTTCCTTCCTCCATCTCTCTGTTGCTCTCTCCCTCTCTCTCTTTCCCTGGGATTTAGTGGTAAGCTTAGGTAAGCTGATTACTCATCTAGTTTGGTTCCTGCATTCAGTATTTTGGGAATGGTTCAGACTCCTTTGCCACTCATGCTCACACTGTACCTTTGCTGGGGGCTTCCGCTGAGCTTGCTGTAAGCTGAGTATATGATGGAACAGGGGGCTCTGCAGGACAGTCTTTAGCAGGGAGAGTTTCTCCTGTGTGGGGGCCTCTCCTCTCTCCTTCAGTTTGGCTTGCAATCTCTCCACAGCTTCCAAGGCACGCTGAGTATCTGCAGAGAAATTGTATACCATTCAGAAACAGGATTTCTACCATTTGGCTTTGTGTAAGTTTCCACATGTTGTACTGTAGAAGCTGCTGTGCAACCCTGACACATCCTCAGACCTTTAACAATAAGCTATGAAAATGTCAATAATCAACAGGGAGTGGTGGGAAAATAAAGGAGACTTCTCAAGTCTTTCTTAACTTCTTCTGTCAGCACTTATCAGTGTGATGAATACTAAAAACAATTGTGTGTTTTTTGAAGGTTTAAGTGAACAGGAACTGTGCTTGTCTAAAAAAAAATCCCTGAACCGTGACTGCTAGATTGTGAGATTTTTCAATGCCGACGTTTTTCAAATGGCACATTCATCTCTTCTGCTTATTTCCTTATTACGTTTCAAACTGCAGAATATCTGGGGTTCAACTGGGGCCAAAAGCTCAGCAAAATGTTCCTTTGCTACACAAAAACTGTATCAAGAAACATAAAGATAGAAGATATAGTACTATAGGAGCATATGCTATCCATTCTGCAACACTTAAAAGTAAAGGCCAAAGCTGAAATGTTGTGTCAGGTCATATCGCCCTTGTTTATTTAGTGAAGCAGGAGCTAATGAGCACAAGCCACAATTGCAGTAATTGTACGTGGCAGAAGGTTAAGACCCTGTAAACTCTTCACCAAAGAGTTTTGACTACCGACCAGACTGTGAATCCTGTGCCACCTGCACATGTGACTATTCCCTCCCGTCAGATACCATAGCCGACACCTTAATTGTAAGCCTGTGATAATGGCGGTCGTGGGGGGTGTTACTCAGGTTACTGAAAAGGGGTTTGTCTTTTTGCGCTACATCTGCAGGTCCCTGAACACACTTACCCAGGATTTCCATTGTAGCCTGACAGATTGTTTGGATAACTTGTGTCTTTGTGACTTTCTGTCTCAGTTACACGTCATTCATCTCTGTTTGGCACCTGTAACATGAATAACAACAACAAGAAAACAAAAGTTTTCTGCTTTGAACATGAACTTGTACAGACCCTGTCTATTTCCATATATATTCCATTTATGACAGTGTTTTTGTGAAAGTTGACAGTGCATTTGTAGAATAAAAGTGCCAAAGTGAGGTTTCTCCTTGAAGATATATCCACTGTTGATACACTTTCATTAAAATTATGGCAGAACATTTTTTTTCCCTGCTCATGTCCAAAGGTATAATTAGTGTACCAATTTATATTTTATATCTGTTCTGTAGCATGTATCATTTCACCTCTACATCCTCTCTTCCAAGGCCTGTGCCACGCCTGTTTGCAAGAACCTTGCTTGTCAACTAATGCTCTTTAGCAGGATTTACATCTCCTCCAAAAGGCTTTAACAGCCAGTGATGGTAATTAACAGCGACACATGGCCTCCCAACCATTCTGACTGGAGGGGAAGTCTGTATAGCATCAAAGCATGATACCAATGACATGATTTGATTTGCAAAACGATGGGCTGTAAATGACAACGTCTCATCTGAATTAATTATGAAAATAATTAGGAGGCATTGATAGACATAGGGGTATCGCAGTATACAGTATATGCTCTTCACGGCAGCCTAATGAAATCTCTATCTTCAACCTGTTGATATTAAAGCGATACTGACTGCTTCAGAAGAAAAGGTAGTCATTACAGATGAATGATTTACAGTAATTGCGCAGGCCCATTACCTACTAATTTGATGTGTAATCAACAAGTCAGTCTGTTAATTTCTTTAAAAAATGACCCGGGTACATTAGACCTATCACTGTGACGAACAGACGGACATCGCTGGCAGTTCAGAATCGCTTGTTGCAGAAAGCCTCATCTCACCTCCATTGCAGCGCCGGCGGGCTATCAACAGGTCCCCACTGAGCTCCAAGCACAGCACATCCACCTCCTCCACCAGTCCGCAGGGTCAATTTACCAGTACCGAATACCAAGAATGACACTTTCCTGATGGGACAAGTCATAACAGCTTATTGAGGGACTGCAAGATATCAAGAAGCAAGCTGCGCGCTTTATTTTCCAGCATTGTGTCCGCGGCTCGTGAGCGCTCCGTGCAATGCGCATGTCACCCTCTGATCTTCAGGCACAGAGGGCTCATCCCTAATGAAAAAACAACTAGCCGCCAGTAATCCTGTAATACATGTCTTTGGCACACCATGCAAACAATGCTTCTGGCTATACTATTGCGACTCCAAACTCATAGCTATCCTACACAGTTCCTGTCCCACATCTCCTCATGAAAACATTATTGCAAATTAAAGAAAAAACGTGTCAAAAGATGTGAGTCGGCTATATGTTATTAAATAAACTACAGGCTTAGATATTAAAATATCAAGATACCACCCAGACTGAATTTAAAATCTTGTAATATGCAGGCCTATGTCTACATGGAGCTAAACAGTGGGATACACACTTAGATTTGTAGCCTTTATTATAATTCACGCATACGGCCTGGGATGAAATAGGCCACAACATGCTTCAATTAAGAGGCTAATTTTCATGTTTGATAGGCTTTTTTTTTTGAATAACATTTTTGTTGCTGCTATGAATTTGTAATTTCCCCGATTTCAGATGGGCATAGTAGACCCGGGCAAACCGTTTAAAGCAGAATTATTACAGTCCACAATTCATTTCTGTTTAGATTAGCCCCAAACTGGAGTCCGGGGACCATAATGAGTCATTTAATTCCGGGAGGTTGCGAGTAGCCTAAAAGAGGACTGTGGTTTTCACGTTTGTTCTTTTTTATTTAGATGATAATGTGACAATGGGCGGAACTATTGCAGTTGTCACCCTTAAGGTACAATTATGCAAACTTACACGTCGTCACACGTCGTCATGCCTAAAAAACAAAAACACCTCTCAGTATTGATGTCATATCCAGTGGTGGCTCTAATCTAGGGGTGCACGATTCAGAAAATGTCACGATTCAATATCGATTTTAGGCTCAAGATTCGATTCAAAACGATTCTTGATTAAAAAAACGATTCACAGTATGTAAATATTTACTTTTCCCATGTGATTGCAGTGGACATACAATTTAAAATTAAAATTAAAAATTAATTAAAAAGTATGAATCGATTTTGAATCGGTAGAGCTTGAATCGCGATTCGAATTAATCGATTTTTTGCACACCCCTACTCCAATCCTTTCCGTGACAAGTTTGGGAACTCCTGTGTGTATTTCACACAGCAGGTGGAGCCCTCGCTCCAGAGTTTTAGGAGCCATATCCAGTTCCATGTTTTCCACCAGACACCCCACTTCATCTCTCCCTCTTTCTCTTTCTCTCTCTCTGCATCCCCCAGGCAGAAATCATCACCCCCTCCTCAGCCCTCCTCCACCCACCCTAAACTCCCCGCCCGCCTGCAACGCTCCTTTCGCCGGGCTGCGCTCGATCAACCGAGCATCCACCGCGCCTCCAAATTGGTTTGTCATTTCTGACCCCTCTCTCTCTCTCTCTGTTGACCACGGTCCTCTGCTCCGCTGCGCTCTGCGCCTGTGGACTTCAGCAGCAGTCAGTAAGAACATAACGGCAGCCGAGAAAGATAAAGAGAGAGAGAGAGAGAAAGGGAGGGAGAGAGAAAGGGAGGGAGAGAGGACGGGATACAGACATACGAATAGAGAGAGATACGCCTCTGTCCTCCTCCAGCACTCCACTGGACTCAGTGCATTTGGACGGACGCGATACCTCCTGTGTGAGCGCTGATCGGGATACTAAGCACGCAGCTATTGGTTTTATTACACCCTCAGCTTTATCTCCATCCCCTCTTTCGGTAAGATGTACCACGTCGTTTTTTGCGGCAGCAAGAATTAACCCGGAGTCGAGGCGCCGATCAGTAAAATCATTTATCGACTGGGAAGATATATAAGACCTACGTCCCGGGGACTGTATGAAAGAGCGCAGAAAAGGTTATTCCTGACTCCTCTGTGCGCTGGATGTGTAGGCTACATATGCGCCTATATCGCTGCGACTGGTGATACGGTAAGGATCCACTCTTTATGCCTGCACAAATAATGTAGTTTTTTTTTTTTTGCAGACATCGCTGGTGAACGTCGCTAAACCTCTTGGCTATATGTCAACCCGCGTCTGACACTGACCTGCACTGAAAGCTATATGGCGCTGACTTTGGTTCTCACGGATGCCAATGGGAATGTGGCCTGCGATTATTGTAGGCTACTTAAGCGGCGCGGAAACTGGCCCTAATGGAAGGGGGGGATAACATGTAATATAGTTAGCGTGTACAGATGATGGTCCAGCGACTTGTAGCTGGATGGGCGTCGCTCGGATGTGAGCTGGCCCTTAGGCAAAGTAATATCCAAAACGATACCCATTACATCTGCGGAAAATAATCAATGCAATCATATTATCCCATGACGGCTCCTCGGCCAGGGTGTACACATAATTGTTATTCTGTGGCCGCGTGTATCTGCCTCACTGCAGGGCGCAATGACAAATCACACGCTTCGGCATGATGGATGTCAGATAGACTAAAGTCTTCACCTCCGGGTTTTTTTTTTTCTCCTATTTTCTATGGCTGTCATTTGTGTGTGTTGGAATGCAGTTAGCTTATTGTGTACGGTGCTGGGTTGTCAGCGGCAGTCTGAGATCCACAGTCAATCCAGCTACTTTGGAAGAAAAGGAGAATCCGACCGGCCAGTGCACCCCCCTGGGTACGTCAATCATGCGGATTCATGAGTGAAAGCTATGGCTCTTATTTACAGTAGAGGCGCCCGGGGTTGCAGATGACCTTGATGTGCTACTGAAAACTACAAGGTGGCACCGAATTTTTCCGATTTTGACCTAAACTGAAAAGAGCACCTTTCTTCAGATCTGTGTGGCCATAGATGTAGCCTACATTGTAGGCTACTCTTTGGAACCAGGCTTCAATTTGACAAAGGAAATAGCCTTAATAATCTTCCTCCATGCTTATGATAAATTATATATGATGTATCATAAGTGGCCCGCCTCAAAAATAAATGCACATATCTGGCAATCAAAGCACCCATAAACAACAGTCATTTACTGTCTGTGTGTGTGTGTGTGTGTGTGTCTGCTTGGGTGGCTGGCCCTTTTGAATCACTATACTCTTAACATCCAAATAGCAAACTGCAAATATATTGTGTGCAAACTGTGTAGAGCTCAATGTTCAGTGTGACATAAAGGGCGGATGTCGCCACTTTAGGTTGGAGTGATTGACTCATCCGTCAGTGCTTCAGGTAAAAAAAGTTATTCCCCTGAGCAGGTGGGAAAATGGTCAGTTTAGGCAATTATCTGTTTCTGTGTCGGATAAAATTGACGTAGATTTGCTTCGCTGCCATTTTGGCAGCATCTGTTAAAGCACAGGCCTGTCTCCAAGGAGATTATTGTGTTTGCGGATGAGATGAATATCACTAGGTCATCTGTCATCAGTGCATCTGTTGTGTCTAAGTGATCATACACGTTCTTGCGTTTGTTTGCCAACTTGGTTATTTGTTCTAAATATTTGAGAAAAGATGTAACGTTTTGCTGTCCAAATCCTGCAGTTAGTGGTTGTACATGCCGGACAAGTTGTTTATTTGTTTTTAAACGTGGAGAAAAAAAATGTAACATCAACAGTATTTGTGTTTTGCTGTCCAAACTTACGATCTGCTACAGTGGATGTTTTTGGTTTACTTTTCTGACAAACCTCTCTGGAGGGCCGCAGGATGTTGGCAGACATCAAACCAGGTGTGTCAAAGAGCATCTTGGGTCACGTTAAGCAATGGCACCCACACAGCACTAACGTTGCTGAAGCACCTGAAGCTGTGTAATCTGCAACAGCAGCAATCAAACATTCTGCTGACAGTAGGTCTATCTGTCCTCCTTTCATTTGGTCACTAATTCATTTCACTTGTTATGATGCACGAGAAAAACAAAGCTCTTTGTTGGGAAAGCTGGGTGCAAGTAACGACAGTATTTGGATTGTTTGTTGACCGAGGGCCGACTGTCATTGTTTAGAGCTGTTGATGTAACACAATATTTGGTTTGGGTTTGAATGGCGCCAAAAATAGCAATAGCTGACCCTGTAATGGAAGCAGCCTGTGATTTAAATAAAAGATCATATATTAAACATCTTGTGAGCATTTAATCCTCGAGATGATGAAAATATACTTCGGCAGACAACATGATCCATTGCAGACAGACAATAACACACACATATACACATTTGTATATTAAGACTAGCAGACATATAATCAGTCTTCCAACAAGTTGAACTGCTTGTTGCTGAAGTCTCTATTTCCACCGTCTAGGGTTATTAGAGAGTCCAACTTCAACACTTGTGCAATTAATTCTGTTTAGTGGGCACATAGAACCTAAGGGCTGATTTCCCTAGAACCATTTTAACAAGTGTTGTCCTAAAGAATTTGCAGTTCCTGGGATCCAGTCCTCTATTTAGTTAATTTATGCATAGCACGGTAAAGGTTTGTGTGTCAGAGCCTTGTAGATAAACAGAAGGTGGTGTTTATTGTGCTCACAGACAACCAACCTTCCTGCATAAATAAATTGTCAGTCTTGTGGCTTAAGCTGTGAGGAAAACCAAAACAAATCTTAATGCGGCAATGATAATATTAAGTTTCAATGAAGGCAGAGCCGTTCAATTTGACTGCTCTCTTTCCTAATGCGACGATGATTCACATTTCTAGTCCCAACCCCACTTTGTGCACCGAGTTTAACCTCATTCAAAAGCCCTTTTTCTGCGCCAGCACTAGACGACATCTCTCTCCCGTATTGAAATAATGAGGCCAGATCCTTGCCCGTCTTCCTCATCCACCTAAAGCACTCAGTCATGTGTTAACACATACTTCCTCCAACCCTCCCTTCCCTTAAAGAGCAACCCCGGCTCTCTGCATTTTCCACCATCCACCACTGGAGCTCAGTTCACCTCTCTTAATGTGTGAAGCTCGCCTCCAATATCATTCAACCCCATTAGAGGTTCAGACCATGCGAGAGGACTGCGCACAGTGCACAGTTACTTTGCTCCCTGATTAGATATATGCTTAGGAAAGGGGAAAATCAGTAGCAGACGACTGGCTGTCAGATCTCAGGGCATTCACTGACTCATTGCTCCTATGGCCTCGACTAGAATAGCCCTCCAGAGATAGATGTCTTACTCTGCCTAAATATGGATCTGTTGGAAGGCTTTCTGCTTGAACCACCACGGCCTATTATCTGTCTGAATTTTTGGGACGATTGTAGGAAATGTACACTGTTGGCCTGACTGCTCGTGCCTTCTGTTAACTGGGCTGGTTGTGCGTATCACTGAAAGGGATATCATAATCCCGTTCAATGAGTATTGCATTATTTAGCAGTAAATTGTAATCATACAATTAAACAACGTAAGTAGAGCTGTGATGCCAATCAGCAATGGTTTTGAATCACTGCTAGATACAAATTGTTTAGATTAGGAGATTGACAGAAAATTAATCAGCATTAATTTTATAATCAATTATAAAGTAATTCTTCGAGCAAAAATGCCAAACCTTCTAAATTCTGAAAATATGCTAATATTTTGGGTTATTCAACAGTAAATTGAATATATTTAGGTTTTGGAGTGTTGTTTAGACCAAACAAAATGTCACATTGGGCTTTAGGAAAACTTGACGTCGTTTTTCAAAAGTTATTGATAATAATAATTCTAATAATAATAATAATAATAATTTTTTTCTTATGACATACTCCTGAAAAACAGCTACAAGTAGCTAAATCAAAGCTGTTGAACAGTGTGAAAAGTCCTTAAAGGTTTGATTGCATCTTGTCTTTAACAGCCAAATTAAAGAAGCCTGAGGACCTCAGGTTGTGATCCGTCTCAGACAGAATAAAACAATATTGAGAAATCAATCAGTGTAAATTAGTTCTGAAACTGCCAGCCATTTATTAGGACATCAAAATCGTGCCAATGTGTTGATGTCTTTGGCTCTTCCCTACTTTGTATTTCTTGCTACTTTCCTGCCATAAAAATCCTAAAGAGAACAAATATTGAATTTAATGAATTGGCCACCGTAACACTAAACACACGCTGATGGCTTGCACTTCACCATCTTGTTGCTTTTCCTTTGCAGTGATAAATCTTAGAGGCTTAGGCAGCTAAAATCAATGTCATTCTTAAATACAGACTTTTATTTGTTTTGCCTTGACCAGTTGACCAGTCTCAGTCTTTAATTTGTTTCTTAGGCAGCCCTGAATATTTCATGTCCAACTTTATGTCATTATTGACTTTTATTTATTGTGGCTTTAGCTTGCAAAACACCTTGCAATACAAGTTTTGAGGTGGGCTATATGAAGCAAAGATGAAAGTTATTGTACCATTCTGAATTACCAGTGCACTCCAGGAGGCTGTGAGTGGGTACATTTATGTCATTTTTCTGTACAATTAATCTTGGTAACAAATCAAAGAAAGATGGCTGTGTAACACCATTGATTTATAAACTGTTCATCTTAGCCTGTCTATCTAATTTTGTTTATCAGTTTTTACAATAACATTGTAAATGCTGCAACTCAAGCTGTGAAACACAATAAAATGTGTACTGTATGTCTACAGGCTTCTTCTTTTTTTCTGCAAATGGCCTTTACTAGCTACATGTTTAAGCAGCTGCTTTCTATGTTAGCTACTGTATTGTCCTTTAAACCTCTCACTCACTTGCTCTTTCATTCGACACATCTCCTGTCCACACTTCTTCTCAGTGCCCTTCACCTCCCAGTGCCCCATTCAAAGCTGTCACCACTCAATAGAAAACACACACACATGCATGCATTTCTTTCTACAGATACTCTTAACACACATCAAGACGGTACACATCAATTACCACCAGTCTTTCACACACACACACACACACACACACACACACACACACACACACACACACACACACACTTGTATGCTAACACACGTTAAGCTCACACACCCACAGTGAGCCACACATAGACATTGCCTGCAGCTGTATATTTAGTGACACACACAGTGCCATTAGGGAGATGAATGGAGAATCAGTGTACAAGGCTAGAGTGATTGTAAGAAGCTCACTCCAAGGTCTGCCGATTATTTTGGTCTCCGCAGGAAATCATTTACAATAGCCCTTACCCCCTCCTCTCCTCTTCCCAGTTCAGACCATTTAAACAGTGTGTTGCTATGTGTGTGTGTGTGTGTGTGTGTGTGTGTGTGTGTGCATGCGCACCGTGCATATGCAAGTCTTATGTCAGTCACCACGGTATTAATGGGGAAATTCTTTGCTGTGTTGTTTGTGCGGTTGACTTTAGCGTGCTGAGGAGGCCTTGCTTGTTTAGAGAATGGGGTGCTTGGAAATGAGTCATACACAATGTGATGCAACACAGCGGAGCAGATTTGAATTATGGGGCAATGAACAATGAGGTCATCACAGGGCTGGGGGCATAAATCTCCCGGTGCCATGGTCTAACACAGCATTTCTTATCAATGGAGGAAACTGCAGCAGGATTTGAAAATGCAGTATTGTTTAAGAGACCAATTCAACGTTGCAAATAAAGGCCTGGGTTGGTTGACTTCAGTGACTGAGACAATGGAAGGGGAATTCTGGTTTAATTGCAACGCCATTGTATTTCGAGTGCCGCTTACTTCAACTAACAACAGTTGCATATAGCACTCCAGATTATTTGCAGATTGTTCATCTGTTGCAATATTTCCTTTCCACCCAGCTTTTGAAATGCTTGCATGTCTCTTAAATCCACCATACTGCATCCAATGATATTTTTTCCATATCTTTTCCTTCTTCAGCAGATTGTCCACAATCAGCGTCTGCTGTAATACCATCATCCCCAGGCCCCTCTTAAATTTCCTGCTTACTGGGCTTTTACTTTAACTGCATTACATACATCTTCCACTCCCTGCTCATCTGCTTCCTTTCAGCATAAACCAGGCTGAAAGATCTAACTCAAAGTGTTTTGATGCATCTGGCTGTTTGATGGTAAATTAAAAAATAATAAAAATAATAATATTGTCATTTATTGTGCCTGTTCAGTGGCACAACTGTGATCTTGATTAATATCGAATGGCGTTTTCATTACAAGTCTTTGAGAGTGAAAATATGTGCCAGGGAGTATTGATCTGGAGCTTAGTTGATGGTGCAGTGTGATAGGCTGAAGAAGGGGCGAGGATGACTAGATGGTTATTCTTGATGGAACAAAGATATCAAGAAATGTAGAAGTGATCAATGGCTTGATAATGTATGTTTACATCATTTGTGCTGTTTTGTGTTTTTCCCTCATGTTATCGAGCTGACTAGCCTTGTGTCGAGTGTAAATATAGCACCTAACTGCCTAAGGTAAAATCCCCTTTGACTGGCTGGTGAATAATTCTGTGTGAGCATGGTGCTCAAATCTGCTGGGTTACTTTTAGCACATTCACAACGGGGGTGACTCTAAAATAAACTGCGTGGTTCAGTTTCTGCAGAGGACGTTACAACTCATTTGAGATAAAAGCGCCATGCCCCTGTGGCATGTATCAGCACCCGTCAATTTGTCCCAGACGTATCTTTCACATTTTGCAATAAAACCATTTTACCACCGCTGTGTTTTTGCAAGGGAGGCTGATAGTGTCACACCAAGATAGATGAGTACCACTCTGGCCTATGGGCCTGCAATAACTTACATGGACCACGTGTCTGTTTTCTAACCATGTAAGAAATTGTATGCCTGCTCTCCTGCAGTGTGCTTACGTATTTTTTGAACCCCCTTGATTGGCTCTCGCTTAGACGGTATGATAGATGGGACGGTATCCATCACATGCTTCAAGATAAGAGGGAAAACCTTTATTGTCAAGTAAGGGTGTGCTGAAGCTAGCCTTTGATAAATGATATTTGGTATTTTAAAAACCAATCTTTGTGTAAAACCCATGTGAAGCAATTACTATAAGCTAGTTTTATGGGTATGATATATATATATATATATATATATATATATATATATGTGTGTGTGTGTGTGTGTGTGTGTGTGTGTGTGCACACACATTGAAACATCTCATTGTCCGGGGTTGAGTACAGTTGATTACAGTTCAACGGTTCACAATCACCGGACAAATCAACCAGTTTTTTGTTTCATCATGTACACCTCCTTTCCTAACCCCTCTTTCCATCTCTTTCCATCTCTCTCTCTCTCTCTCTCTCTCTCTCTCTCTCTCTCTCTCTCTCTCTCTCTCTTTCAAAGATTTATGTAGGGCACACAGACAAGAGTCTTTAATTTTACGCCTGGGTAGACCATCTACACTATTGCTCCATATTCTCCATGCTTATATCGAATCTGTCGAAGCCCAGGGGGAGAATTGTGGTTTTAACATGAACATATAGGGGACTCCACCCTTTAAAGGAATTGCCATGAATCTGAAATCATAAAAACCAAGAGGCATCAAGACATTTCTGGTGTCTTATGGCGCAATCTGTTGTTTTGAAGCGTAATTACAAAGAGTTATACATAAAAAAATAAATCATAAAAGCATACTGTGGAGTCATACTAATTACATACAGCCGGCTCATGAGTAATGAGCAATGCTGTATGCAACCACTGCCTCTCATAATAGAAAACAACATTGTTTTACTGTGAGAAAATGGTCAGCATCTTTCATGTGAAATATATTTACCTTTTTTTTTCTTCCAGGAAGACATTGTGCAGTTTAAAAAAAAGTCTTTCTTCTCCTCATCACGTCCATCCATTGTTCAGGCTAAGCCACTTTCTGTCCAGAACCCTGTCGCTCAGCGCCACTCAATAGTTCTTACAGTAAGCATTCACCATTTTCCAATCTAAATCTTTTCCCTCTTCTTTTCTCCACTGCTGGATGCTCTCAGAGGAGCCCTCTCGCCTTTATTTGATCAAAATCTTGCTTCTATTCTGAACTCACATGGTGTTAAAAGTATGAAAGAAGGATGTATGTAGGAAGTATGCAGGTGGCCCTTGCATATGCAGCTAAATCATTGAAAATTGAGCTGTGTTGATATCAATATAGCCATTATTCAAACATTGACATGGTTAGCAACTTTGTTGCAGCAGCAAAAAAATTAAAATTTAAAATAATTAGAGAAAGAGTTGTGTACAGTACTAGTCTGTTTGTCTACATTGGTTTCACCTCTTTTAATTCTATCATCAGAAGACAAGAGCCTTGATATGGGATGATTGTGCAAAAACCTGGATTACATTTAGTGCCACTGTTTTCAAAATTCCTTCTTGTAACAATATCTGTGCATTAAAACTACGGTATAGTTAGGGATTCAGTAACTAAAATACCTGGTTAAGATTAGGAAAGGTTGTGTTAACAATACATGCTACACACCCATCTTCATCCTGACCTTAATATCTTTACTTTCCACCTCACTGAAGGGCAAACTACATCCTGCATTGACACTGTAATGTTACTGTAACACTGTAACACTGGTGATAAGATTGCGGAGTATGGAATTATCCAATATGAATGTAATTCCTAGTGATACTGGGCTGGTGTGTCTGTAGGCAAAATTAAACACTTGTTTCGTCTAGTTGCAGCTAGAGACGGTCCAATACCATTTTTTGCTTCCGGATACCAATTCTGATACCTGAACTTGCGTATCGGCCGATACCGAGTACAGATCCGATACCAGTGTGTCATATATTTTTATTATGTTTTAACAACTGTATACTACTATCCCTGTATGTGGATAGTAGTATGTGATCTTATTTCTATCTTTGTTGTCGGTCTGGCTCAGGTTAAACTCTTTGTGATACATGAACAAACACAAACAATGAATGAAAAGAACAAACAGCAATGAACATTTTGACAATGTGTTTTTTATTATCCCGTTTGACAGTCAGTTATAACGGACCAGCCAAAAAAGTGGTGATCGGTGGGAACATAAGGGCTTAATTGCCGGCGGCAGGCGGACGTACAGCGGGGCAGCAGAGGTATCGGATCGGTGCGTTAAAATTAACTCCAGTACATTTTCTGTTTTAAACTTCACCGCAGAAATACCGATACCAGATCTGTGAACCGATTTTAGGCAGTTTCTTTGTTTTGTAGTCGATAGTTCATCTTTTAGTTTACTTAAGTGGAAGCAGTATCAAGTGGAACATCTCTAGTTGCAGCTTTCAAGATGGTTCCTGGAAAGCTGTTGACCTGCGCCTTCTGACATCAGAAAAGAGAACAAATTAGGATTTAACAAAGAATTCCTCTTGAGTAATGAAACAACTGCTTGATACACAGCTGATGTATGCATGGACTTTTGCAATGCTGCACCAAATAATCCTCTCTTTTCCACTTGTTTACGTAAATGAGTCTAATGAAAAAGCCCATTCCCCGCCTAGTTCCGCTCCTATTACAACCTTGTTTCGTCACCACCTCGCCTGTGCATCCAAACCTGTTTCTTTTCCACCTTTCTTCCTCCATTCCTCCTTCATTGATCCCTCCATTGTTGACCAGCACTGTGTGAATAATGTATACTGTGTTCTGAGAGAAGCGAGCAAGACATGAATGAAGGTGCTGTATACTGTAGGTGGGGGAGCTTAGGGTCTAACTTATTTCTCGCCAATACTTTGTTGCCTCAGGCAATTGTCCTGAATTGTAATGCATGCATAGACATATAACATTGGGGTTAACACTCATTCACATGCAGACATGTGAATACATGCAAACACATGCATGTACATTAACGCAGTACAGTGAATCCATCTTTTGTTGATTTGTCCACCCAACCATATAGATATTGCTCATGGCCTTCTGTACTGGCTAACAGAACCAATTACTGCACAACTCTTTATTATGTGTGTGTGTGTGTGTGTGTGTGTGTGTGTGTGTGTGTGTGTGTGTGTGTGTGTGTGTGTGTGTGTGTGTGTGTGTGTGTGTGTGTGTGTGTGTGTGTGTGTGTGTGTGTGTGCGTGCGTGCGTGCATATTACAATATGTTTATGCACTGGTTTTTGTGTGCCTGTGAAAATCTTGCAAAGCACGCAGAAAAAGACTGGAAGAGAAAATTCAAGGCCAAACATATATATGTGCCCCCCTCCCCCCAGTAAACAGCAAAACACACACATAAACTAGTTTGCATGCCAAGAGGAGCACACAAAGCCATGTCCAATGTCAGTCACAATACACACACTCACATTGAGATTGTCCCTGGTGAGATGAGGCTGCAAAATGTACCCTCAAGTGAAGTAGGTTGGGGAGGGTGCAGGTGAAGAGAGAGCTGAGAGAGAGAGAGAGAGAGAGAGAGAGAGAGAAGGAGTTTCCAAAACAGAAGGGGAATATTGTGAAAAAGTACACAGTGATGAGAAACAGGGAAATATGCAGAGGGGAAATAGGGAAAGGAAATAAAGGCACAAATAGAAAAACATATAAGAGGCATTCTAACTGTGAATAAGTGCCACTCTGCACTATAGGAACAGAGCTAACAATTTCCCTTTCTAAAAAGTGTCTCTGGCATTTGGCAGTGAAATGTCACCCATATAAACCAGTTATCATGGCATGTGAGAGCTTTTTAGCTGTAAACTGCCAGCGAGCACAGATAGACCATTATAGACTTTGATACCCTGACACTTAAGAGGTCATTACGAGGCAGAGCGTGCGTGTGTATGCGCAGCACACAGACACACAAACATTAAACAAGCAATCACGAGCGGAAGTGGCTGGTGAATTGCCTGGTTCATGTGATGAGTGGTGGGTTATGGCTATTCACACAATGTTGAGGGGGTCGTTATTCACATTGCACCCCACATTCACTACATATTATGGCTATCTGTCTCTATTGTGAAAAATGACAGGGACTTCAGTTCCCTGAGCTTGAATAACTCCCACCCTTCTCTCCCTCTGTTTCTGTCTGTCTCTCTCTTTCTTTGCCTTTCTGTCTCTCCCTTTTGCTCTGTCTCCTCTTTCTCTCTGCCTCTACAGGACTAGGATGTCCAGCTGCCACTGAGATGTGATTCTCTGGGGTTTCATTTCCCTTTGACAAAGCAAAGTACACTATAACAGGTGAGTCTGAATACACAGCATTTCACCCTGTGATAATTTTAGACATATTTAACAAGGGATGTTGACTGAGAATGCATTCTTATTTACAACAGGCTTATTTAGGCCTAGGGAATAGTCACATAAATGTATACACACACCTGGTGTGCTGTTTTTGCCTATTCTACAGTATGCATTATGCTTTTTTAGAACACAAATATGACCCAGCGTTCTCCCCAGAGATCTTAGGGTTCCATCTGTGCCAGGGAGTGCTCTAATTGGCCCGACAAATGTGACCTCTCAAACTGCTAATCCAATCAGATGTGGCCCACCGAGCTTCAAAAAGAATACAAAACAGCATGCAATACGCAGCAAATGCAACAACAGAATACAGTAGAATGGAGTTGAATAGAACAGGTAGTGCAAAGCTGCGTGCTGTTAGCCCCAGAGAGTATAAAACGGAGCACAAAATTGAAACAAACATCAAATTAATTGCAATCAGCCTGCTGTTCTTTGAACACATCGACAGGAGTTAAACCACAAAGCCAGACCTTCATCTGCCCATGAAACCACTCGCTACAACTTATTTACAGTGTATTTACAAGCTGAGCCGGGCCTGTAAAATGTCGAATTTACGAGCTCCTTTTTAATTAGAAATACTGTCTCCTACAGTTAGGCTGATGAATTGCACATTCAATTTATTGACACTAGAGGAGGGTGCAGTTTTTGGGTATTGACAGCTAGTCAGAGTATTCCGGTTGACATCAGTTTTTCAATGAGAGGAGAAATATGTGGCATCTTTGCTGTATAAAAACCCTGAGGCCATGTTTTAATGTGGGATCCTCTTCTTAATTAATTGAACAGGCTGAGAGTATTGTGAATGAGGGCTCTCTCTCTCTCTCTTTCTCCTTCAATGTGGTGTAGCAGTTCACTATGTAGTTAGTTAAGCTGTATCTATTTCTTGGCAAGGTCAAGTATCCTACCACTTTAATAAAATATTAAAATAAATACACAAGGACATGTATGGGACAATTTCAAAATGTCAGTTGTGGGTATCTAAAGGTCAACTAGTTTGCAGATAGGCATAGTACTTTTTCATGAATTTTATTTTTTTAAAGGTTTTACAACCATTTAAAAAACATTGTGCCATTGTGGTTAATTCTAATAATGTTTTTTTGGTATGAGTTCTTTTTAGCTTGAGGCTAAAACATTTGTTCATCCTTATTATATCTATGTTTTCTTAGTTTTAATGTACTTGATATAACCTTGCGAATGTAGTGAGTGTATGTGTCCATTTGAAATGCACTTCCTGTCCAGTGTGTGTCACCCTGCATGCCTTCCTTCCTTCACTCTTATATGACTCTGAATGTTTGCTTTGAAATCTAATTCTGTGATATCAGGGCTGCATTTTGTCTTTATTTCACTGTAACAATGAGTGAAAAGAAAGAACAACAGGAAAGGGGATATATCATTCTTCATATGGGGGATGTGGGGAACAGGTGTTTCCCGCTCCGCATGCACAAACATACAACCTTCATTTACCACATTACTAATGAGCGCGCAGATTGAAATACAATTTGTATCAGTTGCATTGGTTAGACAACGATTACATGTGAAGTGAGTCACTCTGCAGTATAGGGCAGATACTGTATACTGCAGATAAATGCTCATCTGGACATACAAAATGTAACACATACTGCAACTGAAAACAAAACAAAATCGTTCTTACATTTTCTGACTCTTTGATTAAAAAACAGATACCATTCTTGTTGGCATAAAAAAAATACAAGTATGGCTGTAGCAACCCTTACACAAATTGCACCTGATGGCACACATGCACACACACACACACACACACACACACACACACACACACACACACACACAATCCTTTGCCCCCTGTTGCCACCCCCAATGAATACAGGCTTATTGTCTTATAATGTGACCTTTGCCTTGAGCGGAGAGGGCTTTGTCCTAAGACAATAGAGTCCATATTTTAAACCATGCCAGTCAATGCCGTCCACACAGCTGCCAGAGAATGGGTACAGATTGTTCAGGGTCCAAGTTGAAGGCTTTGAGGCAGGCACTTGTGTGTGTGTGTGTGTGTGTGTGTGTGTGTGTGTGTGTGTGTGTGTGTGTGTTTGTCTGTGCCTGTGTTTTTTTGTCTGTAATGTTTGTGTCTGTAAGAAGCCTGTTTTCCAGAATCAGCAGATGGGCCTGTGCAATTAGACTCAGCCTTCTTCCCTTGTGTGCTCACATGCACATGTGCACACACACACACACACACACACACACACACACACACACACACATGCACGCATGCACGCACGTAACAAGCATACACACACAAACACACCCAGGTCTGGGCATGAGGCAAATGTCTCTGAAACAGTGGATCTGGAAGATACTGTAATGGAGGCGGACATTGAGAAATGACAATAGAGTTGCCAGGGTAACCACTAAAAACACTAAAAAAGTTGATATACCTAACTACCTATCTATCTATCAGGGCTGGGTGATAAATCAATATTGTCATATATTGACTTTCAACAGAATCATATAGTGATGATATGGACATATTGTGTTGTTGTTCAAGTTAATTATTATGAGCTGTAATTAAAAACAATATATTTTTATAAAATATTTATTTAAGTGTTTGTTTTGCACAAATGAAGCCGACCTTCAATGATATAAATGGGGTGGACATAATAATAGAAACACTTGTCAGTATAATGCAATATAATTTAACAGCACCACAAACTACATCTGCCAAAATGACCATGCAGTTCAAACTAAAATTGAACATTAGAGGTTAGGTGCACCTCAGTAAACTGGCAACTGAGTGTATAAGTGTGATTATTCTTGTGTTTGTTTTCAGGACAAAGTCTACTGTATAGTAAAGGTTAATGATTCCAAACAAGCTACAATTAAAACATTAATTTGAGTAAAGGTTTTTGTGTTACACATGCAAAGTTGTCATGCAGTATGTAACAGTGAAGCACAGTTCACTGCTTTGAACATTAGTTTGATCAATTAACATGTGAATTTGAATGCATTTGCAATATTTATGATATATACATGTTTTGAAGATATATTTATTTAATATTGCAATAGAAATTTCAACTAGAGCTGAAATAGTTAATCAAATCGATTTGCTGTTCATCAGCAAATTAAAAAACTGTTTTATTGATTCAGTATTTTCTTGAGCAAAAATGCCAAACAGATTTTCAAAATGTGAAGACTTGATTTGAGGACTTTTGTTTTTCATATGATAGTAAAGTGATAGCTCTTGGTTTCAAACTGTTAGTCCACCTCTCTATTCCTCTGTCTCTCTCTCTTAAAGGGGTACACATCTCAGCTCATAAACAATAGTAGAATACGACCTGACTATCTCAGTACACCATCTCCACATTTAGCCTTACCAGCCATGTATTGACCTGCAGTAACAGATATAGGCTCAGAGGAAATGAGCTTGTGACTGAAAGGTCACAATTTAAAATCTGAGTAGTATAGTAGCTGTGAAAATCCTGGCAGTTTAAATCCCTCAACAACTACCATCAGGGCTGTGACCTCTGGGCGCTTAACCTTTAGCTGTTCCAGTGGAGCAGCTCGGTGTCCAATAGTGCGAGACTGTGTGACTGTGCTGCGCAGCTCCCAGGTGTGACTGTGTTAATGTGTGAATTTGGTCCGACCTTCCTTCCTCTCAGCTACTTCCCCTCAGCCATTCATGCAAACATTATTATGTTCTTTCTTAGTCAACAAGCCACGCTAAACGAGGCTTATGACTTGATAGCTTATGAATGTGTGCTATTTTTGGTTATTATTCCAGCTTTGAGTGTTAATGATTTCATTCCTAATTTGATGCACCACATCGTTGTCGGGATAAATTCCGTTGATCTTAGATTTGCTGTTTATTGTCGATACATGCAATTTTGCCATGCTGCTACCATGATGTATCTGCTGCCTGGTGGCTGAGTATCCTGTTGACTGTGCTAAAGATACCAGTCAGTCCCTTATGCACTCTTATTTTTTTCCCTCCTCGGATCAAGACAGGGCACCACGGGAGCAAACACACGCACACGCCCACACATACACTGACGTAAATGCGTAAACAAAGACTCAAATGTACACCACTTGCAAACACAAATACATTGCCACACACACACTCACGCACGCACGCATGCACGCATGCACGCACGCACGCACGCACGCACGCACGCACACGCATGCATGTTCGCACACACACACAGACACACACACATCAGGGAATAGCCCACAGGGATGCTCTTTGTCAACAACTTGGAAGAAAGCAACTATTTAGGGCCACTGTATTCCTGGAAGGATAAGCCATCTTATTTGTGTGAGGAGCCTGTGTGAAACAAAACAAGTTTCAGCAGTTACAACCACTCTCTCTTCCCCACAGTGTCTTCTCATATTTGTGCTGTTCTGCTTATGAATCAGTGCTAATTGTGTAAAGTAGAAAACGGTATATTGTGAATGTAAATTTCCAACAGGCTTGGCGTGATGATGAGCAGATGCACTCACAGATGTTTTGCCTCCATGTGTCTGTTTACCAGTTCAATTATCCCTATTGCATACTGTAGAGATTTGTTATTCTATTCAAGCGCTTCAGCATACATTCCAGGAAAAACACTAGTTAGTGAAGTATTACAAGCCTGTGTTAACTCCATTCTTGCTGGCAAAGAGTACTGTTTGTTTGATGCATTTAGGAGAATGAAAAAGTTAAAAACACTATAAATGTCAAAACTTAAATACACTATTTCACTCTGTTGCATTATGCAACATGTTGTTCAAGAAACGATGGTCTGACTTGGTCAAAGATTATAATTTAATTGTGCTGGTAAATACTGTGAAGGCATATGTGTTGCTATGGCAACTTTTATGGGAGGCTGTTGGGCTCAGAATTTCACTTTTTAGTAAAGAAACATTTCCTAGCCTATCCTACCCATTATCAAATAGGATTAAATCCTGTCTCCTCCTTTCAGTTATTGTAAGGAACGATTCCAGACCCTGCTGGCATCCATATGTGACCCTCACATTCAACTCATGTTTTCGGAACTGGAATCTATCCAGAATTATGATTTTGAAAGGGAATCCATGTTCAAGACTACTAGCTACAACCTGAATACAAGATCTCTGCAGTATAAGAGGAATTTCTGATCAAATATTTCTCACTAGCTCAATTAAGCATTGATGGAACAAGGGTGCACACAGTCTTACACACCCTAGTTTTCTTTTCTTTGGACTTTGTAACTTTTGAAAAATGAACTATTCTCTCACAATTCTCTACTTTGTAATATGAATACAAATGCACTGTAATATAAAACATTCTATATGTCATTTTAAAATACAAAACTTATTTGAAGCACATCAAATTGTGCAAAATGGCATGGCAACGTAAAAATGACAAAACAATGTGAATAGAACAGTTATGTAAGTTAAGTAACGCCATTTTAGGTATTATTGCAATAGCATTATATAAAGCAACAACAACATGTACTGTATATGGAGTGTGGCATATTATATGTACATCACCAGCATCATATACTTTCAAAAATCTATTACAGAATAGAGATACAAAGAAACATTTGTGGTCCACCCACTGCTCCTTTGAATTACTGTATTTTCAATACATATGGCTGCTCTGGTTTGTTGATTGGAATACATCAGCACACCAGGGATATGAAACTGCAATAAGATCCAGACCTCTACAGTGCGTGATTTGAATATGAAATGATTAGATTATTGATTTTGGTTATTTGGGTCTCCCGCCCGGCCGAGATGATATTGTGGAAGCGCAATCACCATAGCTGACATTTAGCACTGTGTTTACCTTTGCTGTCTCCATTGATTGCTTCAAAATCACCGCCCATACATCCTGTCGCAGCTCATTGTATCATCGTTTTATGCTATTTCAGAAAAGTGATGGATACAGCTTATCAAAAATGCAACAGTTGCGGTCTGTGCCGGCGCAGAAAATAACCACATTGCCACGCAATCATGGAACAGGCTTGCTTTTCAAACACCACTGAATATCATTATACAGATAGTGGATGCATATGGGGGTGGGGGGGGGGGAGGTGAATGACTCTAAAATCGGTCTTTAACATGTGTTTGTAACACAGGAATAGTATTTATAGCTTTCTCCATTAGACTGATGAGGGTTTGCCAATTTCTTTTCACCCTGCACACTGAAAAGTAAAGCTCATCCTCAACCCAGCAGGGAACAGTGATAAGTCTTGTTTTTTACATTTTAATTTTCCAGGTACATTCCTCGCACTGAATCACCACCGCTGCACCTCTTCAATCCCAGAAAGCTTTGAGGGAAATCTCTTCTTCAGTTTAGATTTGTGATTTTGTTTCTGAAAAAGAAGTGAAAACGTATCATCTTACAATACTCCCATATCACTGTGGACATCTGTCATGAGACATTTTACACACATCATCGCTCAGCAGCCAAAGTGACTTAAAGAGATTGTAGTGTTAATGTTACCCCACAATATTTTTTATTTATACTTATATACTTTATTTCCTTGTTTTGTCCACCAGCGCATTTCCTTACGCAGGTGGAAATGAATGTACTCTCCTCTTAGGTATATCTCTCTGTATTTCCAATGCCATTTTCTCAGTAGTTGGACAATCCAGTGTTAAGTGCCTCCTTTTATATTTATAAACCAGTGTTGGTGCCTATGCAATATTAAATTAAGAACAGGGCCCTGTAAGCGCCCCAGAAAGGCCTTTTTGAATAAATATTTCAGGACTCTTGATATACACAGTTCATATCTGCTCTGTAATGCAGGAGGCAAAGGTTTGGTTCTAATGTCGTATGCAGAAATCACTTTTTTTTTTTTTTTTTTTAATCTACATTCAGACTTGTATTCAAACTTTAATTTGCTGATTCGGAGATATGCTGTTATTTCTAGGAAACTATTGGGATCTTACGGAGCCCCGGAAGGGTCACGGCAATATTCTTAAGTTTTGCATTCTCTCCCAATATTTTGCGTTCCCTCGCAGTATGTTTTGCGTTACCTCACAAAACATTTCTTCATCCATTCTCGAGTAATGGGTCTATTTCCACTCAGCTGCCTAGGGCAACGCCACAATATGGATCAGCTCATTGAATTTTACTTTGAGCTGGGAATGCTGATATAACCTACTGCTCAATGGGCAAATTCATATCTGTTCTACAATCAATAACTATTTCTTAAATGAATGAAAAGATAAAGTGCGTGTGTCGCATGTGGCGATAAACCAATACCTACTGATCGAACTATCAGAGAATCTGTAGCTCCCGTCAGAGCTTTATAGAGGCTCCGCTCATGTTTTGCTAACTCACCTTGTGTCCATTTTATTTCTATGGTTGTATCAAATTAGACAAATAAATATGTTCTTTATCAGACAGTACACAAACACGTACATATATAACCTATTTAGACACCACCTAAATTAGAAACCGCATAATAATGCTGCAATAGACCCAAAATTAGGCTGACACTATGAATTTCAAATCAAATATCCTAATACTTCTAAGTTATTATAAGACACCCTTTTATCTAATTTGAAATCAAATACAATGCTATTAGATCCCAAATGTGTTACAGTAGATGCCATACTACCAAATTGTAGACTTAGACACTTTACCAACCTAAACATATAGACAGTAGGCTGTTATTATAAGAATGTAATGCCATATCGGCCATAACCTTTAGTCAGACAAAACCCTGAGAGCTCAGAAGACAATAACTTTATTTGGTCTTAGTTAAGTTTCACTTTCTTATGTCATTTGTGGCTGATTAGAAGAAAACTGCCGTAAAATAAGTCAAATCACATCAGATCACATCTGGTCACTTACAGCCCACATGCAGACACCAGACTGTGATGTAATTTTTGATGTAAATCTGATGTAATTAAACAGATTTGTCCCACACAGTATAGCCTACAGGAAACTAGACTATTACAGGTAGAAAATGAACATATAGGATGACTGGAAGGGTTGTAGCCATAGTTGATTGTAACCACAGTGCAGGCTGTATTTTCACGTTTTTGTCCCTGAACTAACATTCTCTCTTTGTAACACTAATAGGGAGCTGCAGATTCTATGATAATTCAGTGTTGGTTCATCGCCATATCATGCGAACGTCTGACATTCTTTTTTATACATTAAAAAAATTGGCTGTTGATTATACCCTATATGAGATACAAATGTGCCCATTGAGCAGTATATCAGCATAATTTCCAGCTCAAAGTAAAATGCAATGAGCTGATTCATAGCGGTGGGCAGCTGAGTGGAAATAGACACATGGCTCAGAAGGAATGGAAGAAGAACATTTTTGTGAGGTAACGCAAAACATATTGCGAGGGAACGTAAAATACTGCGTGGGAACGCAAAACTTATTGTGTGGGAATGCAAAACATATTGGGAGGGAACGCAAAATACTGCGAGAGAATGTAAAACATTTAAAAAGTAGTCCCCTGAAAAAATATTGCCATGACCCTTCTGGGGCTCCGTAGGATCTATCTGGCATATGGGAAAGAAAAAAAAAAAAAACATATCGCCTTAGTAGAAATCTCATTATCTAGGTCCTGACAATCTTCATACGTTTTTAATGTGAGGTGCTTTTGAAATGCAGAACAATGAGTGTAGAGGACCTGAAGACGGCAAACATTTAAAATATTCTTTAACAGAGCACCAGAGGGAGATGGATTGACAGGGTGGATGATAGAAGGGACAGAGGAGGCAACATGAGAGACGAAAAAAAGACAGCGAGAGGGAAGTTAAAGGCAGATAAGTAAACAAGACTAGATGAGGGATAACAACATGGGGATGACAATAAATGGAGGAAGAGAACGGAACTGAAAAAAATAATTGATAAATTAAAGAAAAAGCTAACAAAACAAGTGTAGGCATGTAAACATTTGAGTGTATTCTACTGCTAACCAAGCCTGGCCCCTTTATGAGGGATAAATCTAGGCCAAGAGTGTCGTGTCCTGCCTGTTTGTCTCCCTCCTCTTGGATGCAGCATCATTCACTGCTGAGCTGGCTGTTCTATGTACTGTACAGGACAACTTTCTCCCTCTCCCTCTCTCGCAAAACACAATCACGCACACACAAACTTTGCCTCTCTCCGCTGCTGGCTTTAAGGCATGGCTTTGACGGATCCGTTGTGACAGTACTGGGTTCAGAGCACAGTGACAGAGAGGAAGAGAGGGAGATGGTGATGGGGGAGAGAAAGGGTGGCTCGAAGAAGAAGACAGATGAATCAAAGGGAGGAAAACAACAGTAGTGGCAGTGGAATCAACATCACTGCATCTCCAGCTGACATAATTGATTGTATCAGAGGCAGTTTTGTAAAACATTAACTTCCCCCTTATGGGTTAGTCGGCTGCATTGCCACACAGAATTGAAAGGCTGCACATGCGTGCGTGGGCATATGTATGACTGGGTGCTTGTGTGTGTGTATTTTCATGTGGTAGTCTACAGTTGTTTGTTTTGCGCGTTCATTTGTTTGTTTTTGCTTCTTTTTTCTTGTTTGTCATTAGCCGATGATTCTCGCATGAGTCAACCTACTCTAACATGACAAATGAGAATTAGTAATTAAATAGTAATTTGCTACAATGAAATTTGCTTAAAATAACAATAATGCAATGTGATAGTGCCTTACAAAGGCAGACAGCAGTTATACAGAAACAGTAAAGTGAAAACACTAAAAAGTAGTTAAAATCAGATATTGCTCTCTGTTTGGACAATTTAAAGAGCATCGAAGCTAGGCTAGCTAGCATTTAGCAGAACTGGTTTAGTTCTAATTCGTTCTGGCGTAACTTTTTTTTTCCATTGTAACAATAATTTAAGATTTAGCTACTGCCCAATTACTAAAATTATATAGCACCAACGACAGGAATCACATTGTCTGTAAATTAGCTTTAGCTAAGGCTTGCTGTGACAGTGCTCCGGCTAGCTTTAACTAACTGCAGTGCTGTCACTGCAGTTTAGTTTAAACTGTATTTTTACATGTTTTTTCAATTGTACATTTCTATTGCATGATCATTTTTATATAGTGAAACAGATGTCAAAAAGTCAGATTCCGGTTTTAGCTTAGGGTTGAGCACATATGTAGTGTATGTTTCTGCTTTGTAGGGAAGTACAATTTTCAGGTGCACCATTTTAATTGAATATACATATTTATCCCGTTACATTCAATTCATACAATTTTTATAGCACTATCTGATATCTGTAGGGTTTTTTTTGTTTTACGAATCTTTGTCCAAGTATTTGACGGTACCGAGGGTACAGGGAGGACAAAGATAAATGCCTTAGGTTATCAACTTGCTTTAAAATTCTCCTCGACTCGCTCTGACCACTTTTGGCACTCCCTATTTCTCCCGCTGCCTCCCTCCATCCTCTCTGTCTCTATCCCTCTTATAACTCCTCCTTTATCCCATCTTTCCATCTCTATCATCTTCAGTCTTTTTCCTTCCTGACCTCATGTATGTATCTCCTCCTTTATCTTCCTCCCGCTCTCATATCCTCTTCATCTCCTCCGCTCCCCTCTCCTCCTCTCTCCTCGTTCCATTCTCCCTTGCACAACTCCGCCTGTCTTGTCTCATGAGGGAGGGAGGGTGCGTAGAGTTGATTAGACTGGAGCATTAGAAAGTTCAGTGCAGAACAGAGCGTGGTGTCTAGCCGCCAGGCGGTGAGGAATCATACAGCAGAGCCTTACAGACAAGGTTGTCGGTGGTGGATTTTCAGGGTGGTTTCAGTGCATCGGATTTCTAGGAGCGTCCTCAGAGCAGCCAGAGGCAGCCATGTGGAAATAGCAGTCCGGTCAAAGCCAAAGCCTCCCCAGACGCAATTTTCTGATTGGCATAGAATGTCTAACATAGAGGGAGAGGAAGAGGTGTGCAGCCAAGAGATGAAATGATTTTAAAGGGATAGATCTCTTTCAAATAAAAATGTTTCCCATGCTAAATGCAAAGGAGGACAAATACAGCCTTGCTCTGCTCCGTCACAGTCCATTATCCCCGACATGTTAAAACAGAATACATGCTTTGATTAAATGATTTTAATAAGCTTAATAAAGGCGCAATGAGAAATTTAAAACCAACAAATAGGGGATTACAAAAATCAATCATTATGACTAGACGGTGCAAAACTGCTTTCACTCTCTCCATTCATTTTTCACTGAGGACTTTGAATTGAGACCACAATGACCAAAACATGTCACACTGATGTAGGGGTGACCTATACCTTTAAGGCTACACTCTGCAGTGCTTTGCTGTTAAGCCACACAAAGGATTTACAACCAGCTCTGTATGAAATAAATTGCCAGCCAGGCCACTTGTCTTCAGGGCACGTTGACAATTGTGCACATTCCTACAGTAAGTGAACCAGCCCCTCAACCAGACACACGCATGCACTCACACTCACACACACGCACGCACACACACACACACACACACACACACACACACACACACACACACACACACACACACACACACACACACACACGGAAAATAGCCAGTGGGAGCGGCAGCCATACTGCATCTGGCTGTACCAGTGAAATGTATAGATTCAAAATGAGAGACACAAGCTGACGTGACTGTTTGTCTTGTTGAATTAAGATTTGGTCAGCACAAACATGTGACATTGACTCATTAATTATTGTGATTTTAATGTGGGATAAGGGGGCTTGTACAATATGCAAACTCCCCCCTTCCCAAAACACCACAGCACATGCAACAGTACAGATACATGTTGTGGCAGACATGTCAAGACATGTTGGGAGTTGACAGTATGTTTTTCCTGAGCCTCTGGTCACACCGAGGGGCCACTTGCTGCTAATTAGTATCGGCGTCTACAGGGCAATTATGAGGGTGGGTCCTCTATTCAAAATCACTTTTCAGTGTTTATATGCTTGTTGTATGTGTGTGTCTTTGTTTGCATTGAGCATACGCGCTACGAGTGTGTGCACGTTTGCACGTGCATGCATGCGTGCGCTTGTGTCTTGTGTCTCTCATTATAGGCCACAGGCCATACTCCCACCAGGTCCTATCCTGATTAGTCATCTCTTCAGCTCCACACTGCCAAATTAGCTACCTGAATTTGTGTGAGTGTGTGTGTGTGTGTGTGCGTGGTCACTCCAATCAAAATTCTCCCAGCATGTCTACCTGGGCTGATGATAATTTGCCACACTACCCATACTCACACTCTGTCACCCACACAGCCTCATTCCAACCCTCTCCATCACTCACACACACGCAAGCACGCACACACACAGCGTCCATGGTGGTTAAATCTACCCTAGCAAGCCAACTGGAGGTAATTTACCGTAGCTTGGCGGACACATGCCATTTTACTGAACATGTTGCATGGCCCCCTGAGCTTTGTTCCGCTCCGAGTTCTCTCCAACAGAGCAAAGAATGAACAACTGAAGAGACTAAAGAGGGGGAAGAAAAGAACAGGTGAAGAAAAAACTTAATGAAGAAAAATGGCAAGGGAAAAAAGACTGCATAAGTGGCTGAGCTTCTTCCTGTGCAGTTACAGCTTACTGCAAGAATAAAAAATTTAATTAAATAAATATATAATAGAACATATGAAAATATATGCATCAGTGTATTTACATTTTTTGGACAAACACATTAAATGCCAGAGTCATGACCGAAAGAACGAGATCCAGGATACAAGCGGCTGAAATGGGTTTCCTCAGGAGGGTGGCTGGCGTCTCCCTTAGAGATCCCTTTGCATCAAAAGGAGCCAGTTGAGGTGGTTCGGGCATCTGGTAAGGATGCCCCCTGGGCGCCTCCCTTGGGAGGTGTTCCAGGCACGTCCAGCTGGGAGGAGGCCTCGGGGAAGACCCAGGACTAGGTGGAGGGATTATATCTCCAACCTGGCCTGGGAATGCCTCGGGATCCCCCAGTCGGAGCTGGTTAATGTTGCTCGGGAAAGGGAAGTTTGGGGTCCCCTGCTGGAGCTGCTCCCCCCGCGACCCGACACCGGATAAGCGGACGAAGATGGATGGATGGATGGATGGATGGATGGATGGATGGATGGATGGATGGATGGATGGATGGACATTAAATGCCTCATCTGACTGTACTGTGTCAACACATATTTTAACTACATTTTTAAGTAATGATGAGCATGTTCCCTTTTAAAACTGAAAACTGCCACAACTGAGGAATCCCACCTTGTTTGTTTACACTATTGATATACAGTACAGGCCAAAAGTTTGGACACACCTTCTCATTCAAATACGTTTCCTTTTATTTTCATGACTATTTATATTGTAGATTCTCACTGAAGGCATCCAAACTATGAATGAACACATATGGAATTATGTACTTAACAAAAAAGTGTGAAATAACTGAAAACATGTCTTATATTTTAGATTCTTCAAAGTAGCCACCCTTTGCTTTTGTATTAATAAGGGAAAAAATTCCACTAATTAACCCTGACAAAGCACACCTGTGAAGTGAAAACCATTTCAGGTGACTACCTCATGAAGCTCATTGAGAGAACACCAAGGGTTTGCAGAGTTATCAAAAAAAGCAAAGGGTGGCTCCTTTGAAGAATCTAAAATATAAGACATGTTTTCAATTATTTCACACTTTTTTGTTAAGTACATAATTCCATATGTGTTCATTCATAGTTTTGATGCCTTCAGGAGAATCTACAATGCAAATAGTCATGAAAATAAAGAAAACGCATTGAATGAGAAGGTGTGTCCAAACTTTTGGCCTGTACTGTATATATAACATAATTAGGCAGAACACGTAAATACAGTTACAGATGGAGAACAAAATGCTATTATTATCACTATTCACTAATTCTAAAAAAAATAATTGTGTGACTTACTCAAACACACACATCCACATGGTATTCTAATAAGCATACACAGGGTAGACTACTAATGCAGCATGGACACATTTCAGACTCTCTTTCTGGAGGCTGAGTGAGCAGGGCATCTGGTCTCCTAGTGATAAGCATGTGTGTGTGTGTGTGTGTGTGTGTGTATGTGTATGTGCGTGTGAAGCATGTTGAGAAGGTAGCCCAGTACGGTCAACACTTATTAGTGAAAGAGAGAATCCCCGAATGAGGACTGCTGTGACACGCAGGACTCTCTTGTTAAGGGACTACACACACACACACACACACACACACACACACACACACACACACACACACACACACACACACACACACACACACACACACACACACACACACACACACACACACACACACAGGGTCAGGCTGCCTCGGTGCACAGATTCAGCCCAACATCAATTAGTTCACGGATGCATGCAATATAGTCTCTGAGAGTAGTGGCCCCGGCAACAGCTCTGTTAATGCCGACCCTGTAGGAAACTAAGATTCAGGCCAGGAAAATATAGAACATAGAAACATTAAATAATTGGTTCTTGTTGAGAAATAATTAACTTTTCTATTCACACTAATGTAATCTAAATTAAAAATCTTTTTTTGTCACAGATGTCGTGAGTTTTATATACTATGAACTTTGGTGGCGAAATATTCTGAAAGGAACAAAAATGCATGTTTATATTTCTGGAATAATTAGACATCTAGCGAGCAGATATAATAACTGGCAGAAATGGATAGAAACAGCAGGTAGAGGACTTTGATCCAGGGGTGGCTATTTGTTTTGGTCTGATCCTGCTTATTATTTGATGTTTTGCTCAGTTTTATGCAGATACTGCTTATCTGCCAGGGAGAGTCTCCGATGGGATATAACTAGCACAGGATAGTCAATATTGAGTTGATGTATGAAAAACATGAAAATATATGGCTCGATTATTTCATCATTTCAACAGTGAGTGTGTTCAGATGGGGCATATGATGTTTGCCAAACCTTATGTGTATGATCATCTGATGAATACGGGGTGCAAACACAACGCATATGTTCTGATAATTAGCACCATTACTGGCAGTTTTTTCATAATATATTAACCAATCAACACATTCAGATAATGGACTGAAACAGGTTAGAGAAACAGGGCAATGCTTTGGGCGACCATTGTTTATGCATTGTGGACTCTGTAGATGGAATATATTTTAATGTTATTATCTGAGCATATGGCAGTATGCCACCCTGCTGAATTATGAACATAACTTGAGTGATTTGGGTTTAGATTAGTCCTAGACTGCTCGAGGCTGTCACGCAACTATTGTCTGGTAAAGGCACCATGAGCATGGTGGAAATGAGAGGGTTAATTAACTGATGGGAGATGGTGGTGCAGCATACGGGGTGATGGAATAGCTTTTGAATTATGGAACAGTGGAATGCTGTGGCGTCCAGCCATATGTCAGTGTATGCCTCCTGTGTCTAGCTGTGGACAGCTGGTCAGATTGCTCATGTTCAACCGAGTTAGGGACCAATCAATCAAAATGGGGCAGCTTGTTGAGTTGTTTAAGCGGGGAGAAGAAATAAGTCTATTGTGATTCTATCACTTTGGTACCATTATGGATTTGTCAGGAACCATTAGCATGTATAAAGTCACTCTCCACTGAATCAGTTTCACCACCTGCTATTGAGAAAGTTGAATATGTTTGTAAGTGCAGCATTCAAGATTCTTTTGAAGAGGATTTGATAGAACACCTGAGGTGATCCAAACCACCTTTCTCTTACTGGTCTTCCTTCTGTTCGATCTGGTTTTGGTTGGTGTAACAAAATTACAGTATGCTGGCATTTTGACCAGCACTTTATTGGAAAATAGATGTTGATATCAAGAGACCAGACTGGTTAAATAGAGGTCACATAAAAAATTAAAAATAAACTTTGGATTTTAAAGTCTTCATGAAATTTCTTACAATTAGGTCAGTGTTGAATATTGTACAGGAATCAAAATAATTACTTTCCAGGTGATACAAATATATTTACACTATTCAGAGCTACAAATTAAAAGTCTAGAAAATTATCATTATTTGATGATTTTATGCTGGAATGCAAAAATAATTTTCTTCAACAATGGGTCTGACTTAACTAAGATTTTTCTTTTTTTTCATCACAATAATTTTAAATGGATTCTCAATTTCAAGGATTTATTTTGACATCCTAAACAGAGTCAATAAAACCCCAGATTACTACACACCTTTTATCATCCTGTTTGTCTCTGGTGTGAGTCTGTTCCCACAGAATTCTGATTTTGCATTGTACATATGCTTCTGGGTATATCTGTCCATCTGTCCTGTCTGCAGCATGAGGCTTTTTGTCATTGTAAATATTCAGAGGATGCATTATGTGTATAATGTATGTACGTCTCTGGTGGTTGTAGAAAGGTCTGTGTCATTCTGACAGGTTCTATAAATAAAATTGGATATTCCTATAGCAGTAGTTGTGGCTTTCCAAAAATATCTAAGGGAGAGACTGTGCCAAAGCAGCTATTTGCCTCCACAGCATGGCATGATGGAGATAGCTGGCTATTGTCTTAGTGCTAGGCCAAAATGATATGGTCACACTGATCAATAGTCTCTGTTACACAAGATGTATTTCTCATGGCTCTGGCTGTCAGCTTTACTCCATCTGTCCCCGGCTGTTGCAAATTTCTATAGTCTCACACGCACGCCCGCATGCACATACACACGTGCATGCGCACACACACACACACACACACACACACACACACACACACACACACACACACACACACACACACACACAGCTGTTTATTTGGAGCTGGGAACAGTGAACATTTAGGCACAAAATAGGACTGCTGTTACCTTTGAACTACTCTCATGAAAAATTATGTTTATACAACATCAACTAGGACGATTGCATAATGACTAAATGTGATGCAATAGACTTATACAATATGATACAAACACAACTCAGAGTCAAACTTGGTAAATATCCTTTTTTTCATGGTTAGAAAGTGAACTTGGGAGTGCAGAAAGAAAGTGATTTGAGTAAATTGTCGGTTGAGGCGAGGAATTGATTGAACGATGCTGGTCAGCTTACTGTAATCAGTATAGAAAAAAAGAAGGAGAAATTATGCTTACCAGTCTGTCACTGCTATAACTAATCTCAGAGACCATCCTCTTATTGATTGTTTATCGCTGATGGACCATGAAATGAACAATTAGATTGGAACATCAATACATTTCACACTTTGATGTGGAATTCCAAGTGAAGTGAAACCCAATACAGACAGCAGCATGATTATGCAAACATTAAGCACAATTTCTGTTGTGTTTTTCTATTTTTCTTTCTACAAGGTCAACATTTAGCATCTAGTTTAGCATTTCCTTGACAGATTTATTGCTCACGGATTATTCAGCATATGGTCTGTTGTCTTGTGAAATATGCATGTATACACATTTTCATATTTAGTATCATCTCAGCATGTATTGGAGATGTAAATGCTCTAAAAATTAGAACAGCTCTCGATTCCTTTAGAAACAGTTACAGAATAATGTGAGATAATGTTAGTCTCTAAAGATAATTAAAAGACAACTTAATGTTGGCTGAAGTTCTTGGTTGTATTAAAACAAATACCTGTGGAATTAGAAACAGTTCTTTAGCTATTGTCAGTTATGTAATGTACAGTGTTTGCCATCTAACAGTGTGCATGCATAATTAAGGGTTCAGTTTAATGATTATCAACCTTATCTCATACTTGTTATTAATTGACATCTCTATTTATACTATATTCTAATCTAATTTTCCTTTTCCTTTCGTATTATTATTCTAGAAAGTTACATTATATTGTGATAGGCTATAGGGTTTTGATAACAACCATTGAAGTTATGCTTCTTAATCATTCCATGCTCTCTGTATTTCTCTTAGCATCGTTAAAGATAAATATTGATTACTGTCTAGTCTACTGTGACATGTCTACAGGAAGCTGCATTGACCTTAGTAAAGTGCTGTTTGTTAAAGCATCAATCTACCATAACTAAATAGAGCAACAGGATGTCAGAGAAAAAAAATTGGTTAGAACTATTTGTTGTTTAAGCAGTTTATCAGTAATGACTAGGAAGCTGCTTTGTTGTTTGAAATATAATTTTTACAGATGCAATTTCAGAGAATGCTGCTGTTTTGTTCTCTGTTGTAAGCGCTTGGTAAACTGTCTGTTAGAAACAGTTTACTAGCTATACATTATTAGAAGTCTAATGGTTGCTAATATACTTGCATCAGCAGCTGAGATTTTTAGGGGGACAAATACAGTCTATGTGTTATACAGAGAGCTAGCCACCTGTAAATGTACAATACACAGAGATAAGGCATTTTAACTTGTTTAGGTATGGCATCCAAGTGAACAAATCCTCTCTGTGTGTCAATTTTGCAGGCCTGTATGGTGTCCGGAACACTGAGCTGTGAGAAAAACAGCTCGCCACAAGACCGTCTGGGCTCAGCAGGAAGTACCTCCATATTTACTTGCAGGTCAACCTCAGACGTCATGTGGACCAGATGCCTGCTCTTCGTCTCAACCTTGTTTGCTCCCATCGCCATTGGTAAGATACAAGACCACACAGTACAGAAGTAAACACATTTACATCCAGGCTGCATTTTTGAGGCTGCTGTTGTAGTGCTGTTTTGTTGGACTATACTATATTGTGCAGTGTTTCTAATATTTGTGCAACTTAATGCATAGAATAGGTGTGGGCAAATTGTAATCAATTACTCATTACACATGTTGAAACATAAAATGAGATGTAGTGGTTTAACTTGTAGCCAACCTACATATCTACTAGGGGTGGGAATCACCAGAGACCTTACGATACAATATCATCACGATACTTATGTCACGATACGATATTATTGCGATTTTAAACATATTGCAATGTTCTGCGATATATTGCAATTCATTAACTTTTTTCCAACTTCAAATCTTTCCCAATTTCAAATTATGTCCCCAAAAGGAAACTTTGTCAACATCTGCTTTATCTAAAAAGATACATTTCTCTGTTTGTTCATCTCACTTCAGTTGTATTGCTGCAAAAATCAGATAGTCAAGCAGACAAACTGACCAACACATATATAATAAAAGATCGATACTTGGCGTCTGTGAATCAATACAGTATTGCCACAGAAAATATTGCGATACTATGCTGTATAGATTTTTTTTTAATATCTACTGACCATCAACAACTAGCTTAACATTATCTCCCAGCCATTGCATGCAACACTCCCGTCCTCACTGTGAAGCTGCACGGGATCATCCCATCTTTCATGGAAGGGTTTTTGACATGTCACAGTAGGAAAAGCACGGATGTAAATAACAAAATTAGCAATGGCTGATATCCATTTGTCTGTTTCAGTTTCAGGGTCCCGGTGTTGTGCATGCTGGCTTACTGTCACACTGTCACGGCTTACTGGGATGCTTGAAAAGAACAGAGCCATCGTTAATGTCATTAGTAACACCTGTGCTTTTCCTACTATGACAATTGAAAATGTCTGCTTAGATAAAGGATTATCGCAGTAGTTTTTTATTTATTTATTTTTTACAGCAAAACGATAGTATTTGTTGCAGCGCTGAAGTAACAAGTTGCATTTTTTTTTCTGGTCACTCAGAATGAATCTGCACACACTAGCAGGCATGTATCCACTTAGAAACACATTTCTACTTGTAGTAATTTACTATAAAGTTTAGTTCAGATTTATTTTATATGCCCACAACCACAAATGGAAGTAATGACTGTACAGCTTGACTCTTTATCCACCCCCACACACCAAAGCACTAGATAGAAACACTGCAGCTGCAAAACCAAGGAAAGACTTAACTCACTAACTCATTTACATATCCTCTATCTTATTGCAGTGTACATCTATAACACTCTTTAGCTCGTCTACGTTCCCTCTCACACACACATTTACACTAAACATGCACAGTGCAGATGCAGCCCCAGTAGGCTGTCTGTATGTTTCCTCCTCTCCCCTGTGACGGTGGGCTTTGAAGGCTCTTACAGGGAGCTCTGCCCCACTTGGACTTAATCCTATTAATGGCTGCTGTCAATCACACTATTGTGAGGAAAAATGGCTGCACACACACACACACACACACACACACACACACACACACACACACACACACATGCACGCACACACGCAAGCACACATGCGCGCAACCATTCACGCACACACACACACACACACACACACACACACACACACACACACACACACACACACACACACACACACACACACACACACACCTCTCTCTTAGAACTTAAGATACTTGGAAGATGGACAGATTCTGGCACACAGTCAGTCTTGAAAAACATATACAGAAACTTTCCTTCAGATATGTGACAGCAATGACACAATTGTTCCATTGTCATCACATAATATTATTGTCCCATACACATCTGTATTCTCCAGCCACCCACTCATGCACCAATATACATTCACCCTGACTGACAAACCTCTTTTTTCACAAAGTCAAAGTCTCCACTGTCTGACCCTTTTCTCCTGTCGCCAAAGCTAACCTTATAAGGTTATCATGCTTCATTGAGCACCTAAGCTATATGGCTGCCTGAGAATGGTCTAGACCTCTCTCTCTCTCTCACACACACACACACACACACACACACACACACACACACACACACACACACACACACACACACACACACACTCACACACACACACACACACACACACACACACACACACACACACACACACACACACACACACACACACACACACACACACACACACACACACACACAGACACACACACAAGCATGTACAGTACTTGTTCACATGCCTGCTGACATGCATGTGCACAGATGATAGACTTTAAATGCTGAAATACTGTACACCCACAGGGACATAGATCCTCCTTAAAAACACACGCATAAACACACTTGCACACACAGGAAGTGCTCACAGGCAGCCACTCAAACACACAAACACCGAGGGCTTTGCTTTAACACCAAGAGATGAGTTTCAGTCAAAGGTATTTGCATCAGTGTCTAAAGAATAAGCCGACGTATGCAAATCATGCTGTTTATACTGAGCAAGGATTAGTTGAAACAAAGACAGTTTAGCTTGAGGACACACAGCAGCAAGCACTCCATCGTCTTCACTGAGCCATGCCTTGTCATTTTGTCAGGGTTATGTGAAGACAAATAAAAGAAAATAGGAAAGCATGGATTTTTGAACAAAATTCACAAAAACACGTTTTTTTGGCATGGACATAGTTTAACCTAATAGAGTGGACTTTTTGATAATGTAAAAATGCTAGGATTGTGCTAAACATCACTGCAGGGGACCTTAAACAAACTGTGGACACTTCACAAGCGTTAAAGGTAAGGCTGTAATTATTTTTTTCTTGTCAAGAAATTCTATGAAAAAACAATAACCAACAATATTATCAGTCCATTTCTCAAAACGTCTGTGACACTCAGTCCCATGGCTTTTTTTCCTACTAAAAACAATGTTTTTGTTTTTTTTTAAATAAAAGTGATTTTTTTTAAAGCAGTTAGGCATTGTAGTTTTTAGCAAATTTTACTCAAAGAGGAGTAAATAGTGCATTTGCCAGGGCCTATTCAAAGCTGTGGAATAATACATTTCAAAATACAGTACACAGTGCAATGTTTATAGTTTTTTTTTTGGACGATGATAGGAAAAACATCTGTGCAATATTCATTTATTGAGGCAACTTTTAAGTCAGGATCTTTTTTTCAATAGTCCCAAGGAAAGAGGGTCCCTGGCCTAAAGTTCACCTCAATAAAATTGCCCAGACTGTGCGAATGGTTTACCTATCATACATTAAGTCAAACAAGCCTTCATTTGGTGAGCAGTCATCTTTACATACTGGACATACATAGTTTTGGGACAACAATGGAGCTCTGTAGCGTAGAGGGAAAAAGCTATATCAGGTTTGTGCTTCAAAAATGTGGTGGTGTTTTTTTTTTTAACTCAGAAGACCCACATTACAGACACCAGCACTGGCCAAATGCTTTGGCAGTTCAAATGAGAGATCACCTTTTAAATCTCTCTCCTCTTCCATCTCACCCTCTCTCTCCTTCTTTCCATCTATCAACCTCTTTCGCCACTCTCTTGTTCTTGGCCCAAATGTAAAAATCGATATCCTTTTGTTTCAGCCCCCTGAGGCAATGAGAGTGTCTGAATAAGATTGTCTGTACTGTCTGTGGCTGCCAACTTTCTGTCACCACTTACACAACTAATGACAGACACATTAACATGCACTTGCTCCAGCTAACACGTTATTGCATGTGTGCAAAGACAGAGGCCGAAATATTGGCGCGGACCGTATGTGCAAGAGATTATGTGCATATTATGTGTCTGTAACAAGAGGTTCTGTGTGACTGCACGTGCTTGTTTGTAAAAAAAAAAAAATGTGCGGAGTGAGTTTTGGAGGCAGGTTAACACAGTGCATGTTTTATAGGTGAGGCAGCTGATATAAATAGATGAATTAAACAGTGACAAATGAGACAGGGCCGTGTGAGCAAGTCACAGCATTTACTGCTGCTTATGAAGGCAGAGTGGCTTTTAATTGGAATACAGATAGACCCCTTATCGGAATTGTGTGTGTGTGTGAGTGCGTGCGTGTGTGTGTGTGTGTGTGAGTGTGTGTGTGTGTGTGTGTGTGTGTGTGTTTGTGTCATAATGCTCTCTTTATGCCCAGCGGGGACCCTGTAAGGCAAGACTGTAAGACATCTGATCCAAAGCGAGTCTAGACAGCTGCCTTACAATACGGTGTATTGATCCCCTCACGCTTCAATTAACCCTCTCTTCAAAATTTACATTCATGCTCACGAAGGCGGACATAATGCCATTGAGAAACTAATAAACTAATACTCATATTGACACAATAATGACCCACTGCCCTCAGCACTCCCCTACGCACATAAAAAAAATTCTTAGCCACTACTAAGACAAACATATTATCTGAATGTGTGCTTAAAGTCTAATCATAGCCTGCGGTGCTATATTTGTGTGTGTGTGTGTGTGTGTGTGTGTGTTGTGGTGAAGGGCAGTATTAAGTAAAGTCCGGGCTGAGTGTCATTGAACTCATTCAGATTCTTTGCTGCATTCGTGTAACCATAACGCTCCTCCAGCCAATAAGAGCCAAGGAAGGGAGGACAGGGTTGCTATGGTTATCGTGACAGGGAGAGCAAGGAAGGTGGTGCTGTGCCTCACTTTTCAGGGATGTTGTAGGTGTGTGTGTGTCCATAGATGTGCACATGTATGTGTGTATTTGCTTTTAAGAAATTATTTTGAAGGCCTTGACAAGATGAATTCTTCAATAAAAAGAAATAGGACAAAACAACAAGCAGTCACGATCACTGGGCCTGTAGACACAAACTACAGACTTAATATGTTTTGTAAATTCGACAGGGACAATGCATATTATGCATATTGCACCAGATATTTCTTTTGGCCAGGGGTAGCCAGTGACACACAATATGAATGAATAAAGTCTACATTATAATTACAGTAGGGCTTGGTGATGACAAAACAGAACAACACAAGTGAACACCCCAGCTGATAACCTAATCTATCTATCAAGGGATAATGGATGATGCTCCAAGGGCTCCCTGCCCTCAAGAACAGAGAATAACAACAGCCAAGCTACACCACAACAACCAAAATCCCTGGGAATATCCAGCCCCACACCCTCAATATCACAGCACCCTACTATAATCACAAGACAATATGTCTTAATAAACATGTTATACATATGTGTTTATAAACATAATTAAAAGGATAAGGACACATTAAAGAGCACAAAAGACTGACCACATGACATCAAGATCACATTATAGCCCACACAGCAGACATTTTAACTTGTCACAGCAGGAATAAGTAATAAGTGTAATTGAAAACATTGCAAATGACTGCATTCCATGCAGGTGCAGGTATCAGGGTCCTATTGTGTCATTGATTACTGGGACACTAGATGGAACTGAGCCATTGTTAACAACATTTGTGTCAACTGTGCCTCTCCTCATATGACAAGCAAAACATGTCTGCCGTGAAAAAGGTCTGATAGCAGCACCTGCTGCAAGGTAAGGCATCCCAGAGGCAGAGCATATTCTCTTAAAGCACATTTTTGATTCATTTATACAAGCATATGTTTGGGTTGCAGTGTGTGTTGTCTTGGAATTTTCACTTGCCCCATCATATCCTATGCCTCTATGCGCCACAGATGAAAACTGTAGTGCAGAAGCTGTTGCCATTTCCCTTTGTAAAGATTGCCAGACATTCAGGTTATAAGATATCTAGACTTAATTAGTCAATGGCAGCTTGATTGCTGATTGGTCTTGCAGATGTTTCATCATCCAAGAGCATTCATCAGTTCTACTCATTAAACAAGCAAGGAAGCAAAGCAACAGCAGTAAAACGATCCGGGACAGATCAGTGGCTTCAATCTCATTGGAATTAATGGCATGTTTCCTATTTCGGTACGGTAAGGTGAATGTATGCATCAAATTTGCAACTTCTGAGAATAATTAGGTATTGCCATCTTTGAATAATATCTGCAGCACTAAATGCCTGTTGAAATTGCCAGGCAATTGCTCTCTATCTCAGAGTGATGTCTAAAACTGCTAACTGCAAAACAGTAATTACCAAGTTGGTTCACTTGCGACAGTGGACATGCCCTTATAAATTATCTTCTGTGGCGCTATTGTTTTCATATAGTGTGGATAATTAGTCTATATGACAAGGGTACAAATGCAGTCATATTTGAACACAATCTGTGCTTGTACAATTTAGTCCTCCAGTGTATATGTTTTGAAGACAGCCCTACACATGAGTATGCAAGTATGTCAGTAGGCAGGAGAGACAGTTATCATTATATCAAACTCAAATAATCCTCTCTGTACCAATGTGTGTTTGTGTGTCTGTGTGTCCAGCCTACGGCCGTGCCCCTATCCCCATGGCAGTGGTGCGGAGGGAGCTGTCCTGTGAGTCCTACCCCATTGAGCTGCGCTGCCCGGGCACAGATGTCATCATGATCGAGAGCGCCAACTATGGCCGCACCGATGATAAGATCTGCGACTCAGACCCTGCCCAGATGGAGAACACTCGGTGTTACCTGCCTGATGCATACAAGATCATGTCACTCAGGTCAGTGTACAGTGTGTGTGTATATGTTTGTGTGAGTGCTGCCAGGTGGCAGATGTTTCTACAGAGCTCTTCTGTAAAACGTTTACCTCATCCATTTTGAGAGGACTGTAGAAATAAAGTGGACAACCACAGTGAAATTAATTCGGTGTATTGCTTTGGTAATTGCGTTTGTCCAATGGTGCAGCTTGGTGCAAACTATACATGGCTGACTTGCGGCACAAAAATCCTTAGGACTTTCTACTCTTACTTTTTTACTTATTTTTTATAACATCTCTCAGTCCCATATATCCTAGCTACAGCAGTTGTGCAGTGTCAACTGTGCATTTAGTATTCATCCTGTCCCATCAAACAGCAAATAATAACAACATAAAAACGACACAACAGTGCAGCACACCTGTCAGACGTAGTGTAACAGGGAGAAGGAGAAGGAAAATCTGTGGAAACCAGTGTAACCGATGAGCCCCACCCGGTGCAGTTCTGCTGCTCTGCTCTTCCTGTACATGCAGCAGTACAATGCCATACAACTGTAGAACCTTATCACACAATGGAAATTACTCAGGTAACACTTCCTCTACAGCTGGCCAGTCTGATAGCCTCCTCTGCTAACAGTGCTGTTGGGAGCACAGCAAGAGAAGCCAGAAAGAGTGCTCCACAGAATTAGCAAGGTTTACAATACATGCTAAGTTTGGATTTTCTTTAATAGTATAAAATTCCTTGAGATGTTCACTGTACTAGTGTGAGATGCCAACAAAGCCATTAAGACACAAATCTCACCAATTAAGTGTGAGACTTGATAGATATGGTTAAGGTATCACAGCCAACTATATCCTGACTCCCACACGTTTACGAGTGACTAACTGATTCTCAGGAGCCTAAACTGGATATTATTATGAGCTTGATAGAATATGTAATTTAGATTTTTAGGGTTGTGGAGAGCACTTCTAACTGATATAAAGGTCTCATTTAACAAACATGTTATAAGGTATTCCAGTTATATTTAGACAAGCTAATTGAATAGCATAGCACACTTGCTTGAAGGAAAAAATCATTACTAACGTGCAACATAAAAACTAGCCTCAGCTAAATATTTTTTCACCAATCATCGCTGTAAAAATAAAATAATGGTTGGAAGACGTAATAATGCTGTGTGATTATGCCAAAGCTACTCTCATACCTTCGCTTTCTTTCCTCACTTAACTTTGCACAGCGGTTGCTATTCTGTTCTAAATGACAGATTTCATTAACAGGAGACAGAGCGCTGTTTTACTTACTGCTTAAGTGAACATTTTGTTAACACTTACCTGGTCAACAAAGATCTTATGTTAAGTTTTGCTGGTACTAGCTGTAATTATGAAGAAGTGGTCTTTTCATTTTATATTTTTCATATTGGTTTTTTATGCACTCTACAGTGCCAACCTTTTTGTATCAGGCAGGTATGATAATGAGCACTAACTGGAAAATAATAGCAGAACAAAAATAGCATTGAGTGGAAAGCAATGCTCGGTGTAATGAGACTGGATATAGAGTATTCATTAGTATCTCAATTTTTCAGATCACGTGTTACCCTGATTTTGAGTGCTCTTTCCTGCTGTCCCATTATTTCCTCTTTCATCTTTTTCGGTCTCAATATTGCGGTCATCTACCTCTCTCTTGCTCACTTCTCTGTCTCTCTATCAAACCACCTGTCTGTGTCATGTGGCCGTGCTCTGATTGTGATTGCTTTGGCCTGGCTCGGTCTCTGCACTCGCTCCGGCAGCTGCAGCTTGTGTGGCCCACTCTCCTACAGCCCTTGCCATCCATAATTTATACACATGCGCACCCACACACATGCATACACACAACATGTGCCACACACAGCATACACTGCCCAGGGGCTACACCAGACTTTAAGCTCCAATTAGCAGAGCCAGAGGCCAAACGTAACTCTTAAGGGATCCTCTGTGGAGGTGACTCAGACCGGAAACAACAGTTTATCACATATATTTTCTGTGTGTGTGTGTGTGTGTGTGTGTGTGTGTGTGTGTGTGTGTGTGTGTGTGTGTGTGTGTGTGTGTGTGTGTTTGTTGCAAGAAGCTGTGAGTGAGGCTTCGTTCATGTCTATGCACACAAAACAGTATGTGCAAAGACATGCTCATCCACACAGTGTGTTGTAAAAGCATCAGTGTTACACATAATGCAGTGAATCTTTTTGTGCTCATGCACATTTTGCTTATTGTGTGCACACTTGTTAATACGTGTTGAATGCTGTATTGGGGTTTTTGCACACATTGCAGTGGTATTTTTTTTTTTTTTTTTTTGCTTTTTCCCATACTCAGACACACCCCATCTTCAGCCTGTCTGGTTTCCACTCTCTCATTCCCTCTATGTCTGTATCGTCTCTGGTTTTCAAGCCCTGCTCAACTGGCTGATAAAATCAGAGCATGTTCCGCCTGCCCAGTGTTTCCTCAGTATCACATTCTCTCTTTGTTTTCCTCTCTGCCGCTCTCCAAGGCCAGGGAGTATGTGGGTGTGTGCGCACGTATGTTTGTGTATGTGCGTGCGCCCATACCACATAATTGGTCTTGATATCAAAGCCTCATATCTCCAGAGGGTCTCACAAGGCTTCTCAGGCAACCTAGAGAGGACCTGATATCGCTGCATTTCCCAGATTATCTCCCCATTGGGATATACTGGGTTGAAGGGGAAACAAAGCCCTGGCCATGAAAGTTACGCTTAATCTGTTTTAGCGATATCCTGGCCTCAGTTCAGTGACTCACTCTGTTTTATCATGCTTTGAACTGAAATGCCACTCTTTCAAAATGGCTACTGAGCATTCTTTTTTTTAAGGTCTGTTACAGCTTACTTCAATTTGAGTTAGGTTTTACCTTTATTATTTAATTAGGAAAATGTACATATGTTATGTTAATTTTTTATTGTTTTACTAGGCACACCCCACTGGCTCAAGTCGTGCCTCCACTTCACTCTATAATGTATGTGTTTTCCTAAAAAAATCTGGATCAATTTCATTGTGTTTTTCAAAGCAGCCGAGTTGGCTATAGCCGGGGTGTGGTTGGGTTGAGTATACATTAAAGTGTCACTAGGGAGAGTTATATCAAGACAACAGAAGCATTTGAAGGTTTGGGTTGTTCAATTCTGCACAGGGAGAAAGCTGCAAGCCAAAATGGTGGAATGCCTGCAAGTTATAGTGATCTGCTGGCATAAAAGTGACTTGATGGCTTCTACAGTGATGCTTAACAATGCACTCCTTGTCCCTTACTGATACTTGAGTGCCTCATGGACCGAGTACCTTTCAGCGCACTCTCTCTCCATCTCACACACACATGCATTCAGGCACTTGAGGCTGCAAGTGTGGACACTGAAGAATGTGTAGACAGTGCACACACTCTGTTTTGCTACCGCTATCGCAGCTACCATGTTAGAAAATTACTTCTGACTGTACTTCAAACAGACCCCTCCCACACACACACACACACACACACACACACACACACACACACACACACACACACACACACACACACACACACACACACACACACACACACACCTCACCGCCTCTCCCACTGTGTCATTTTGTTTGCCCTTGCCCCTTTATTTCTCTCTCTCTTTATTATCTCCCTTCCCATTCCATTTTGAAGAAGTCCCTCAACACAAAGGGAAACCACTTTGACAAGAAAGACAAGACTGAGGAGTTGTCCCCCCTTCTCTCACTTGCTTTTGGAAGTGTTGAATAACAGGTTTCATTTATTATTCTCCTATCTGTCACTCTTTTGATATCTTAATTTTTTATCACTCCATTTCCTGTTTTTTTTCTCCCCACTTCTCATTCCTCAAATTGCTTCTCACCCCCTACTTCTCACCCTCTTTTTCACTTTTCCTTTCTCCCTCACCATCTGTTTTAGTTTTCATCGCCCTTTCCTGTTTTTCCATTTACTTTTTTCTTTCCCAAGCTCAGGGGAAAGGTTGAGGCTGAAGTGCACAAGCTTAATGGGGTGCAGTGTGTTGCTCGTATTTTACAGTATGTATTCTATATTTTAGCCCTATCTTCACGAAATTGGCCAACTTGACCAACCGGAGGTAAAGGCCAGAGAGAGATCCAAAGTGTCTGGATTAAACCTCAGCCTTCAGTGGCCCCAGGGAACCTAGGTGCACGATCAATCTAAACACACAGCTATGCACCAATGTGCACACACGCACACACGTGCGCACACATGGGCTGCCCACACACAGATGAATACACATGCATGCATTCATGAACAGGCTTACTTGCTCATGTATGCATGCTCACACACTTGCCCACATACACGAACACACACTCAGAGAGAAATTGAGAGAGTTGCTCATCAGTTTCCAAGCTCGGGCAACTTCTTCTGGCAGCCTGTCTCTTTAGCACGGAGTCTCAGCCTTCAAAGCACCAGGCTAGTGTACAAGTCTGTGAACCCGTTTGTGTGTATATGCCTGTGTGTGCACATGAGTGCATTTGTGGTTGTATGCTTTTGTATGCGTGTGTGTGTGTGTGTGTTAGCAAGCGTGCACCCGCACGTTTGAACCATTCACGCGGGAGACTGTAAAGAACCCTCTGAAGTTTTTTTTCATTTGACTCTGAATTATAGAAAACCACTTGAATCATAGACTACAATCTAGTGCTAGCCATGTGCTGCAGCCCAGGACTGTGTAACCACTGAACCATGTCATACAGTCTGCCACTTTTTTGTGAGGCATACCTGCACTTCATCTGTCTTCTCCATTTGAGTCTAATCCAACTCTGTATACAGAGGAAAAGGAGGGGGAGGAGGAACAGATAATGACAAAGACACAGATACATTTAAGCTCTAAACCTTACATAAATCTTAAATTTTTTATCATTATTTGAGCCCAGTGACTCCAACTACAAAAAGTTTTGCACTGAGGCAGTGAGTACTGTATGTGTGTGTGTGTGTGTGTGTGTGTGTGTGTGTGTGTGTGTGTGTGTGTGTGTGTGTGTGTGTGTGTGTGTGTATGTGATGTCTTGCAGAGGTGGACTAACTAGGATATTTACAACTATATCTTATTATATCTTGTCTCTGACTTTTTCAGTCTCAGTCTGTTCACTCGTCTTCTCTCCTCTCTCCATTAACAACCATGCTTCCCACTGAATGAGGCCATATCTGGAAATGTCCCACTTAATGTGTGTGTTGGTGTATGTATGCGTGCATGTATGTGTGTGTGTGTGTGTGTGCATGTGCTGCCACCCTCATATAGTTACCACGGATACAGGAGATGCCCTGCAGCACCCTGGGGGCCCCTGTCACCCTTGCTCAGTGCGGTAATTAGGGCCCACACACACACACACACACACACACACACACACACACACACACACACACACACACACACACACACACACACACACACACACACCTCTCTCTTAGAACTTAAGATACTTGGAAGATGGACAGATTCTGGCACACAGTCAGTCCTGAAACACATATACAGAAACTTTCCTTCAGATATGTGACAGCAATGACACAATTGTTCCATTGTCATCACATAATATTATTGTTCCATACACATCTGTATTCTCCATCCACCCATTCATGCACCAATATACATTCACCCTGACTGACAAACCTCTGTATTCCAACATGTCAAAGTCTCCACTGTCTGACCCTTTTCTCCTGTCGCCAAATCATGCTGATCATGCTTCACCGAGCACCTAAGCTATATGGCTGCCTGAGAATGGTTTGACAATGGTCTAGACCCCTCTCTCTCACACACACACACACACACACACACACACACACACACACACACACACACACACACACACACACACACACACACACACAACACACACACACACACACACACACACACACACACACATCCAGAGACTAGCATGTGAATCAGTGCCTCAGACATAGACAGTGACTGACTTGATACTTTGACATTGACACTGAAGCGCAAAACTAAACTAGGACACAACAGCCCTCCTGCCCATGCACATACACAACAGAATGCCTTTTTTGTGCACCATGAGGTGAGGCTGACTAAAACTTACAAGACAACGTCTTTGTGTGGCGTGGCTCCGTCGTCTTGGCGGCGATGGTGTCTTACACGCTTTCTTGCTTTTCACCAACCAAGAGAGACAGCCCAGCTGTCTGAAATGCTACTCGTCTTTTAGCTTTTAGGAGGATTTGGAGTTTGTGCAAGCAGGTGGTCTTGGATTAAACTGTGGAGAAAGAGGTGTCACATAGAGAAATGCGAGAGCATGCACGCACGCACGCACACACACACACACACACACACGTCAGCACAGGAATGTTGATAGGTGGAATCAGGAGGAAGACTCCCCGAATGTGGCCTGGAATCGGATGACATGGAAGTTGCCATGGTTACCAGAGGAAGAGAGGAGAGACGGCGGAGCTCAAAAACTGTACTTGGCGCGAGCCTGAACACAAGAATGAGGCCATATTGTGTTTGTGTGTGCATTGTGTGTGTGTGCCTCTGTGTATAACACATACTATATTATTCATAATCACTTTTTTCCTGTAAAACAGTTCAGTCGCCTAAAAGATAATGTTCCGTAGAAAAAAATAACTAAATATGATTCACCATCACCATTAAAATAGGTTAATTTTAAAGTCTAAATTAACATACGTCACATATCCCGTTTCTATCCAGTTTGTACAGGTTTGTACTCATATACTCGGGTATACACGGAGGTGCAGTTTGTTTAACAGAAGTACATATCCATACAGAATATACAGTATTAATAGTATACAAAGTAAGTACTGCATGCTGTATGTCAAAAATGACACTTGATATGTTCAAACGGAATGGGAGGGAAATGGGAGAGAATTACATCCTCCAGCCAAATATTAATAATGTAAGACATTTCAAAGCTTTTTCCCAGGAGGGAAAATGTTATTTTACCTGTGGCTTGTCTGACAGGCTGTTCGAGAGCTGACGGAAATGCATTGATGGACCGTAGTGGCGTGCATTAGTGTTTGTGTGTACGCATATGTGTGTGCTTGTGTGTATGTGTGTGGGAGAAATTGAACGAAAGAGACAGATCTGTCATTTCTTCATAAAGGTGGTGTGGTGGTGCTGGTACAGGATGTGATGCGTCTACTTCGCTATACCCTGTTGTAGACATACACACAAACACACACATAAACACACAGACACTTGTCTTTTGCTCCCTTTCTTTTACCTCTGTCAATCACAATCCCTGCATCACTCTTCAATTACTTACTCCATCCCAGTTCCTCTGCATCCTTTTTTATTCTTCCTTTTCGTCAACCATTCCCATCACTCCTTTTGTCCATCTCCAAACAGCCCTTCTGTATATGTGTGTATAATCAGCCAGTAGCAGCAGAATCTAATTTGTTGTGTGTGTGTGTGTGTGTGTGTGTGTGTGTGTGTGTGTGTGTGTGTGTGTGGCCTAACAGCTTTTTTCTCCTGAATAGAGATGCAGTAACTATGATCTGTCTGCTGTCAAATGGTTTTCCTGAACTCCTGCAGGTCATAAAGAGCCCTGTGAAATCATCTCTCCCATTAACAGCCTTTTATTTGATATTTTTATAACTGCTCAACTCCCTCTGCTTAATTTTTCCCAGTTTGGGGATTTAATTAAATATATTTTAAAAATGTGTTACAAGCTTTTAAAATCTATCTTTTTCTTTGTTTGTTTTATACCATTGTGAAACAGGTTTGAAAATGATGGGTTTATGTATGAGTCCAACTGTCAACAGCAGAAAATGTTTTTCCAGTCTGATTTACCTCACAGTGTGGGTGAACGAGGCGAGAAAAATACAGCGGTCACATTATGCGCGCCATTAGTCCATATTGCATGTTCCGACCGTTGCACAACTCTCAGAGGGAGCTCCACCAAGATATTTCTGAATATTCTGAGCCATCAATGTTCCTGCTGGTTTGAAGAGAGAAGCCAAAAGATGCTCAGTAATGCAGTTATGCAACATGTTGCAAAGTGGTTCAGGGATTGTAAATCATGTTCTTGAAAAATATCTTGACTGTGTCCAAAATGTCTTTATTCACTTATTCACTACTTCTTATATAATATACACTGAATAGAGTCACAACCCTGCACTGTAAATTCTCACATTTATAAAATTTAATGCATTGCATTGTGGTATTGTTGGCAGAAAGTTGTGCACATGCCATTGGCCCTACTTTTGTGTACCAGTATGGGAATGTTTGAGGGAACTATGTAGTACATACATTTCACACATTCATACACATTCTGACATTAAATAAAATGGTGGGCGGTAAACATAGCGCACAATATATATGGTTCATAGACACAGCCTTTGTTCTTCGTTAAATGTTAGGAATTTTTAGACAGCACTCTATCATACCACATCATTCTGTCATGTGTATATTTAGAGTGTTTTGTATTAATATTAATATTTAATCAGGACTTAAATGATCAGACAGAAACCAGAAATTCCAGGTTCTGTTACACATAAAAAAAACATAAAACATAAAAAAATTAATTAAAAAAATCCCACTGACATTAGTGACAACGCTTATAACTAAAAATACAACCTCAGAACAGAGCATTTGCACCCATTTCGAATTATATCACTCTATTGAACAGGTGTTATCAGCCTCATAGATATGGGTTAGAAGGGGACTGCTACTCCTTAAAGTAGGTTCAGGAGGCCGTTATCTTCTATTGCTAACTGTCACCAGTAGCTTTGTCAGGTTGTTCCGTTGTGAATTCAGACAAAACTAACGTTATATTAATACTGTATATATACATCAATGTGTATATGTATGATGTTACTTGGTTAGGTTTAGGCAACAAAACTACTTTCGGAAAATATTGTGGTTTGGGTTAAAATACTTACTTTGGGGCATTAGTTAAAGTACACATATTATGCTCATTTCAGGTTCATAATTGTATTTTGAGGTTGTACTAGAATAGGTTTACATAGTTTAATTTTCAAAAAACTTATTTTTGTTGTACTGCACATTGCTGCAGATCCTCTTTTCACACTGTGTGTTCAGGTCTCTATTTTAGCTACAGAGTGAGGCATCGCACTTCTATCTCATCTTTGTTGGGAGGCACACATGCACAGTAGCTAGGTAAGGATCACATCAGCTAGCTGTTTGTTTCTACAACTTCAGTTAGTACAAGGCAGGATTAGCCGGGATACTCACTCAAACAGCATGGAGTTTTTTTTTTTCCAAGTTTGTATGCGTGTGGAAGCACCAGAGCCACAAAATTTAAAAAAAATTTCATAATATGGGCACTTTAAGAATGTTACATAAGGAACTTTACCTAAGAAAGTTAACTTGTGTTATTTAAAAAAAGAATTTCGGATTCACACGGTACACGAACATCGGTCTTCCGGATGACACATCCACCAACCCAACCCAACCTCCTTACATGCAGTTTTGCTCTTCATAGACTTAACCCCAATCTCCACACTCACAGAATCACAGCTTTGTGGCGCGTTCCCGGTAAGTCATTGAAGGTTTAGGGCTGCATTTTGAGCACGTTATCAACACTTTTCATAAGCCCGCATTTCTACAGACTTTGCCTTCATAGTGTTGTATCGTTAAAACATGGGGTTACCATGAAATTCTAGACAGGCACAGTTGTCTTATGCTCATTATTTTGACTAAAAAACAGTATTGATGTATTTGTAGAGAAATACAAGGATTGTAAAGACAACATGAGCTGAGCAATTGCAGCAAGTCTAAAACTTGACCCAGGTAAGACAGTTGCCATATGGTTCCATCTGTGAATGGCAAGTCAGAATGACATGTCATATCTATTGTTTGATATCTATAGTTGCCGAGATGTTTGACTCTACTTTAATGTTGATTCCAGAGGACTGTGCTAAGGCTTTGTGCATCACTCATTCACGCTCAGACACCTCTTTCAACTTGTGAGGATTAGTTCCCAGCTCTCACTTGCTCTGTAATTATATAGTTCTTCAAATCTGCACTCGAGCACATGCAGCCGGATGCACACACACTTCCAAATATTTATTCCGTCTTACATCTGCTCGCAGAACCATGCATGTGCTAGCACATATGCACACACACACCCACCACACACACACTCCATCAGCCAGCGTCAGCCTCATCAAATCATCAGTCAGTCAGTTATGTTTATATGAGGGATAGAGATGGAGACGGAGTGAAGGGAGGTCTGCCAAACAAAGTGAAAAACATCAGACAATAACAGCAGCAGCACCCACTGCAGCATCGCAGCTTTCTCTTTCCCTGCCTGCCACAGCTCGGCTTTGTTAGTGAATAGTTTGTTTGAGTGTTTGTGTGTGTGTGTGTTGCACATTGCAGGGAAGAAAGCCAGCAGGCAAGGCAGTATTCAGGCCACTGTCTTGTTTTAATGTGGTCATGCTAATTAAAAAAGGAGCTTTTCTGCCAACAAGAAAAACACAGGGAAATATAGGGCTATTTCAAATTTTTATTTTTTTATTTTTAAAATAATAATAATAATAAAAATAGGATCCAAAGGTGTGTGTGTGTGGGGGGGGGGGGGGTGGGTGGGGGTGGGGTGTGGGAGGGGAGATGCAGAGAGGACGTGACTTGTGAATTTTTGTTGATGTTTTAATTTTTTGCTAGGCTGCTGGATAAACACATTGGCAGAGAGCGAGAGAGGAGAAGGAGGTGGAGGTACTGGGGACATAAGGAAGTCTTTTTTTGATCTGACTCAGACTACTGGCTTAGACAGAACGGTGACGTCAGCACAGGCTTTACTAAGGATGAAGGGATCGAGGGAGAAACACAGGGAGGCTGGAGAAGACGCCCTGAGGGAGGCAGGAATGAGAATGATATTAAGGAGGGAGAGAGGACAGACAGAGAGAGAACGAAGCAAGCAATAACAGGCCTACCACATATATCTGGGTGTGACTTCGGAAACTGCAGCTAAGTGGGTTTAAGACAGATAAACAGACGGAAAAAAACAGACAGTCGGAATGAGAGACAAAGAAGGAGGAACAGAGAGGAATAATTCCTTGGCGGGAAGGATGAAGACAAAGGCTGAAAAAGAAATTGCTTTATTATCTTGGCTTAGAGAGTGTGGGGTGAAGAAAAGGAAAGGTTGTGCAGACAAAAATAGACAGAGAAAGAGGGAGTGATAGTGGAGAGATAGAGCGAGCAAGAGATTATGTCAAATCTATGCTCTATACCCTCTCATTTAAAATACCAGTCAATAACCTTCAGTGCTTTATAACTCAGCCGTGAAAGTCCCAGAGAACGGAGCCTTTTTGCAGGAGCATAAAGTAGAAATAAATGGACACACATACCCACAGCTAGTGCAAAACCTACATTTTCTCCCTTTTGTTTTTTTCAAACACATTTGCATCTTTTTGTTCTTCTACGCTGCCTGTTTTCTGCATCGGAGCTTTTTTAATGTATTGAATTTCACTAATGTATGCATTCTGTTGGCTTTTTGCGATAACTTTCTGATGTCATGTGGTTTCACTGCCCAGTTCACTTGGATCTTTTTTGTGTCAGTTTGAAAACCCTTCTTGGTGTTACAGTGTTCAGGGTTTTTCTCCTTAAGGTTTGTGTGTGGAAATAATTAATCCTACAATAACGCCCATGGGGCACCTTTTTTAGTACGTTTTTAGAGAAGTATGTAGCTCTAATCGCTTGTCTTCATCTCCCAGTGATGACATCATAATTACAGGACCTTTTTTCGTGCTAGCGAATATGTGAGGTCATTAAATCTGGTTTTTTGCTCTGATTCACCATTGTGGGCCAGCCAGTCGTGTCCATTGGTCGGTTTTGTGAGCAAAGTTGTGGCGGCGTGTCAGTTTGTGTGTTCCCCTCAGTCCACAACTTGCACTGATGACAGGTGACCGATGATGAAGGTACCGGGGCAAGAAATTAAAAAGCACAGAGGCGAGAAAAATGAAGGGACGGATAGAGGAGAGAAGACTGGCGGGTATTGTTATTAGAATATGACAGACAGAGCAACACATAGAATTTTAAACCTTTTTAAACTCCAATAACCCCTCACTTGACCACAGACGCACCGGTCAGCAATAGACACCAATAAACGTCATAGTAAGTGGGTGTGTAGTCTACATTGGTTCTCTGTAATATAAGTGAATATTGAACCAAAAATTAAATTAGCTCTCATGCATATTTTATTATGCAAATTGTTGAAAGATACTGTAGGAAGAGACTTGAGGGGTTTGACATGCTCATTAAAAATATCTCAATGGAGGAATCTGAATATTTTAAATGTAAATGTCGCCTGTTTGACAGGTGCGCAGAGAGGGAAAGAGGGAGAGACAGAACAGTTGTACTAATTGAAAGAAAATATTCAGATGAGTAGAGAAATGGCTCATCTGCCTTCTTAAAATGGGACTTTTCTCCTCATGTGTTCTTTGTCCCTAGTCTTGCACATGATATATTCTTCATTCACGTAATTTCAATAATTTATTTCAAACCAGTAAGCGTCATTGAGATAAAGTGGCACTGCAGTGGGGTTAGCATTTTATGTTATTACAAGTATCTGTAATGATAATATACGGGCTCCAACCGTACCCCAACAAATCATCGTTGTTGTGACGACTGACCTTGACATGTTTAACTACAAACACTCACACATTGTCATGATTGTTATAGCCGCACACCTACATGCATGCTAACCCAAACCCTCACAGGCACATAGTAAATATACATAGTGCGCTGCCTTAAATAGCCTGTGTTTATAAGAGTGAGGAATACTTACCTTTTTGTGTGTCAGAGGAGAGGGCCCCTTGATAATTAAAATTAATTATCTGGAGCAAAATACTCTTAAAGCCATAGGTTATTGTTCTCACTTACACACACACACACACACACACACACACACACACACACACACACACACACACACACACACACACACACACACACACACACACACACACACCAGAAGTGTCCTTGCGCAACTCCTCTTTAGTAGCCATTGTGTACCACCTTGTGTATGAGTAAACTCAATGATTCCATTAGTTTAATGCCCACTCCAGGTGTACCAATAAGGACACATTGTCTGCTATATTGTCAATCTAAAGGGTCCTTATACACAGATGAATTTTGAGTTTCAGGATGAATGTAGTGAATTATATGAGGATATAATACATCTCTATATAACATCACGTGTCAGAGTCATTGTTCTGTATTAAAGAGCGCTTTGGATTTCAAAAGACACATCATGTGCATCTGTCAGTGGGTGTTTGTGAGCACATCCGTGCATCTGGATGTGCTCAACTAACATATCTGCTTCTTCCCCATGTAGATGCAACAACCGTACCCAGTGTGCGGTGGTGGCTGGGCCAGACGTCTTCCCTGACCCCTGTCCTGGCACATACAAATACTTGGAAGTCCAATATGAGTGTGTCCCATACAGTAAGTACCCCCTTTTTTTTTTTTTTTTTTTTTTTAAATGTAACATTTCTTGACCTCCTATCTCTGTGATGCCACTACTCATATGTTTGAGTATACTGTGTCTTCATTAACAACATTCATCCACATATTCTGGATGTCGGTGTAATGTGTCTGAAATACTTTAATAATAATAATTCTTTAATTTTAAGATCTCGATAAATGTTTGCTGTTTTCTAAAGTTAGTTTGTGAAAAGCCTGCAGTTTTTCATACTGATTTAATAATAATAAAAAAAAAAACATGCAGTTTTAATCCAAAATCTAAATCTGTAATCTGAGTGCCACTCTCACTTTACATGGGAAACTATGATGACACCGCTCACTGGGAAACTCCAAGGGAGGAAGGATGAGAAAGAAGGATGGGCTCTATTGATGGCAGATGGCGATATGACCTTTGACCACATGATAACAGACTGGGGGGTCATATTCACTGGAGTGAAACATTCATGGGACATGGTCGATAAATTTGCCACCTGTGAAACTTTTTTTTACCAGTATAGTTTCCCCCAAAATCTAGGTTACAGCTCATTGCATAATAAATGCATAAGAGTTCAGGGTGGACACTTAGTAAATCAAAGACATCTATTTGTCCTTGATGTTTATTTCACACTGCATTCCAGTTTAGAGGATTTTTTCAAAGGCAAAGCTTAAATGCAACTTCTGTGTCGGTTTTATGATAAAGCTGAATGTCAAGTGATTTCCCCTCTCACTACTCTTCTATTACAACATGATTATAATTGACTTTGTTCACATGGAAGTTATATTAGATTTTTGCCAAATGTTGAAGACTGAAGACCTTGCCAGAAGACAGCCAAAGCTTAAGTTATAGAACATATAAAATGCTATGAGAGAGGACATATTACTTAATAAGAAAAAAGAGGCCCTGAATATAGTAGAAAATACACAACGCTGAAGAACAATTTAATAATAGGCCTCCTGCAATTAAGTGGCAGATTCCAAACAACTTTCAAATAAAAATAGGTAATCAGTCTTTGTTATAAATATAATGTTGAACTGGATATGTCATACTACTCTATACAGTATTACATTTTACTGTATATGGTCTCTTTTGTAAAGCTCACAGAAACATAGTTACAAGAGGCAGTGTGGGTGTTGTGAAATGAAAATGTGTCTATTTTTGTACATGCAAAGTGTTTATCTTACTGATGACATTTTTTTGTTTGCTACAAACATAACTGCTGTGGAAGTCATAAAAGACACACAGAGTTAGAGTTGAGATAAGATATATTTAGATTAGATTTAATTAAAGCAAAAAAGTTCATCTCCAAAATTCAAGTCTTTTCTGTTTTTTTGCCAAAAAATAGTTGAAAAAGGAGACTGACCCTCACTTGTTTTTAATACATTTGAGGTGAAATCTTGTTTAGAATAAACTACCTTGGTTTTAGTTATTGTCATTACAAAGCAAATTTGCTTCTCATTAAGCAGAATTTGTTTTATGTGATTTAGGGAAACTTTTGATTCCAGATATCCGACCAGTTTTCTCTCTCTTCCAACATTAAGAAATGTGTGCAACTGGTTGGAACAAATGTTTTGAATTTTAGATTTTGACAATTAGTGCTGCACAAATCACAGATCCTTATTGTGAGTCCGACATCGTCTGAGTGTACAGCCTTGGCACCACGGTCCATACAGACGGCCAAGGTGATCTCCCACACTAAAGCATTCAATTATGTCTGCCTAAACGGCTCTTGCCTGGCGTCTAGAATGACCAGCAGATTAAATAATAGGACTATCAGAGCCCTCTCTGGAGCAGATGGAAACACAACCTGATACCTGCTTAATGCTCCACCAAGTGCGCGTGCACACACTCGTACACCACACACACTGCAAGCATCAAAACGGATGTGTGTCAGTGTGTGTTTTCACTCTTGTCTCATCCATTCATTTGAAACGTCTGTGCATGTTCTGTCTTCATCTTTGTTATAACTGCACGGCTGAAAATACAGAGCTACGTATTTCATAGATTAATCACTGGAAAGAACAGTAGCTCAGGCACAACTGAGGGCAGTAGGAAGACGAGTTGCACACTGATCTGATAAACAATGGGTCCGTCGCCCCCTCCCCCTGCAAAAATAGACAGCATCTGAAACCGAAGTCATTAGAGAGCTCAGCTAACAGAGGGAGGGACATTGAGAGATGGAGCATTGGAGAAAAGGATAGAGGAGCGAGAGATGGAGCATTGGAGAGAGAGACAGATAGAGAGAGCCTTTGACAGTACATTATTAGTTTTTGTGTACTGACTAAGTGTTCAGGCTGGATCAGGTAGCGCTGTGATACACTACCTGGCTCCTGTGGGTTTGTTTCGCCATGAGAAATGTTGCACAGCGTTGCAGAGAAAAATAAGATGTATAAAGGTTAAACTAGTCATTAGATACAGTGACTCCACACTTTACATTGTTTTATCTGAGAATACCTAAAGCTTTACATGGCAGAGCCTTGAGCCCTCATATCGCATCCTTAAAATATGTATGAAATCAATTTTCTTTGAAAAATAATGTCTGAACTTTAGAACAAATACTTTTGCTTGCTGAGATTCAGGCCGTAGACCCAGCCGTCTACGATCAAGCTGGCGTGCTTGACATGGCAAATCAATGCTGTCAGCGGCGTAATTGTAAAAGATACATTTTGCAAGACGTGAAGCGGTGATATGCCTTAAATCAAGACTGATCAATAAAGGAGGCTTGTTTTCTGAAATATGTGTTCTCAAACTGTCGCATTCCTAAAACAATTTACAACAACTTTAACAAATCATCATATTAACATTCAAAGGCAGGGTTGGCTTGAGTGCACTTAAATGTCTGTAACATCAAGGGACATACATAACTCAAGAAGGTGTCCCTCAACATTATCACACACTGGTAGGGTTGTAGAGTGTAAACATCTGACATTGAGGCCAGGTGTTGCTAATTAGAAACTGATTGCGCAAAAAGAAAATGAACTGAGCTCCAAAGAGACACCATAGATGTACTTTCCCTCAGCACAGATGTTGAAGTAGGGCTGTTGTGTTTAGCACTACATAGATATTGTAAACAAATCTCAAAGTGGGTTGTAAAACAGGTAATTACATTATGTACGGTTCAGTTTTCTGGGAAATTTTGCCCCTCCACCTCTCTTTTTTTTTTTTTTTTTTCCTTTTTTTTTTTTGGCTCGCTCTACCTTCACAGCTCTTCATCTCTCCTCCCTGCACTGCAGGTTTTTGGCTCTTTTCCAGAGCTAAAATCAAGTGCTCTCTCGCTTTCTTTCTCTGGCTCTCTGTGGTATGAGTGTGTGGCAGTCGTGTGCCAAACTAGCCAGCTAGCATTGGCAGTAATTAGCCACCTGTGTATACTTGCTCATTGCACTGCAGGCAGACTATAAATATCCATACATTAGCACACTACTGTACAAAGTATATCTCCAAGGCAGCTCTCACATATCGTATCTAGATACATTTAATCTCTACAAATACACTAGTGCTGCAGAAAAAGATATATGATGATTTGGATTGTTTCATTTATGGTCATCCGTTAAAAAAAAGAGCCGGGAAACGCTTGAGATTATGTCTATCCCTTATCTCATCTTCAAGCAGCAGACCCTGGCTCTCCAACTGTCGTTATGAAGCAATTAGCCTACGACCACATTTAGCGTATTAATCAGCAAAGCCAGTGATATGTTATGCAATACCCATGCAGTCTATTTTAGACAATAGACGTGGCTCAGTAGGAGAGCTAATTAAAAGATAAAATCACCTTCTTGTCTGTCCAGTTAAAGGCTTCTGTCAGATTGGACCCTCAGAATAACTTCATCATGATAACATGAGAAGAGCCATGTGTATGTGTGTGTGTGTGTGTGTGTGTGTGTGTGTTTGTGTGTTGTCGTGGAAACAAATGGTTACAGCCAGGATTCTGTCCTTGTGTGTGTGTGTATGTCTCTCTGTATGTGCATGTACAGTATACTGTAGAAAGGAAATGTTTTGTTTCCCAGAAAGAGCGAAGGAAGATGGATAGGAACCAAAGAGACAGAAGGAGAGAGACAGAGCAAGGGTGCGAGAGAGCGAGAGCGACAGCTGAAACAGAGATAGAGAGAAATGGGTTAGACGAGGCCAGCAGACGAGGAACAGAAAGAAGGAATTAACTGATAAAAGACACAGTGTGAGAGGTGGACAGGGTCTGGGTTGGCGGATGTGGTGGAAATACAGAGGACGTAAGGGAGAGAATGAACGAGGAGAAAGGCACAGCGTGACACGACGAGAGAGAATGGCAGCAGGTGAGGATGAGGACATAAATAAACAAAAGGAAGAATGGAGAGAGAAAGATGAACATTGTCTGTGTCCATAAATGACCTTGGGCTTTAGGTGGCTGAGCTGATTGGTGATCTGAGATAGCAGCGGTAAGGCTGCTGTCGCCACTCGTCAGCAGGAACATGCACACTTGTGCGCGCCCCATGCAAACGACCATATTACACAAACTCATGAGCACACACACACACACACACACACACACACACACACACACACACACATACCATCTTTCCTCCTAGATGAATACCTCCTTAATAAACCATATGCTTTCAATAAAAATGCTAATTATCTTCATGCCGCACAACAGTCAGGTTAACACAGCTTCTGTGTGAGTGTGTGTATGAGAAATAGAAATGGAAAGAGGAAAAAAAAGGTACAGAGCAGTTCCTGTGACTAAAGAAATAAAAAAGTAAGATGTTATTCAGATATTAATGAATATGAAACTAGACAGGCTACACATTGTCACAACAGAGTATTTCTGTTTCTGTGTTATTTTTCTGCTATTGTTTTCTAATATTCATTCAAAGTTAGGAATAAATGAGCAAAATGGGTTTTTCTTTGTAACTGCAGAAATAAACTATTCAATAGTGCAGAATACGTGGTTTTGCAAAAGAACAGTCAAAGATACAGGATAGATAAAAACATGACACACTTCTGCAGAATTCAATTATGAATTACATTATACATTTTTTCTCTGGCAGTGCATTAGCAGTAACACAAAAGACCTCTCGTCTTTTGCATCACCTTGCATACTTGAGCTAACCTTAAGAAAACATTTAAACAAATGTCTCACTGACCTATATTTCCTCTGTCAAATATTGCACACTGAAAGATGAATGATTGATTTGTGAAAAACATTTTTATGCCCTTGTCATGGAGATTAAAACCAGAGAATGCCTCTGAAAAAGATCTTGCAATGAGGTCACTGACTGAGGCATCCGCTAATCTAGTGAAACAACAAGCAGCGATACAAATTGAATGACATTTGTTTGACATTTGGTGTGCCATTTGGTGTACTTGTTGCCGCCACACCTTTTCATTTTAAATCTATTAGATGCTGGCAACCTTGAACTGTTTTCCTTTGTGTCTGGAAGGTTGTATAAGGTGTTGCAAAGTTTGTTGTTCATTGTCGTTAATCCCCGTCGTCTTGACCACAATGTTCCTCTTTGTATTGTTTAAATTGCATGGTAACTGGTGTGGCTTAGCACAACTCCCGATAAATAAGCAATCTCTAGAAGGAGATTGTGTTAAACCTAAAATGTGTGTGTGTGTGTGTGTGTGTGTGTGTGTGTGTGTGTGTGTGTGTGTGTGTGTGTTTGGTACATCAATATCTGTAGTTGCATCGCACATCCCCCCTGCTCTGCACAGACACACTATCTGCTGTCTTTCCCGGCTTTTCTCACAAGGGAACTGCTTCCTCGTGGTAAAACATTTCATATCTTCACTAGTAACTGCATGCACACGCACACGCACACACACACGCACACACACACACACACACACACACACACACACACACACATTTTAGGTTTAACACGATCTCCTTCTAGAGATTGCTTATTTATCGGGAGTTGTGCTAAGCCACACCAGTTACCATGCATTTTTCATGAGCCTAGGATTTAATCGTTGCTTGTGTTTGTGTGTTTGTGTGTGTCACATGTGTTTGTGTATGTCTTCTGGCGATGAGTTTTGGCTGTAATTGGTTAAAGAGTTTATGCATGTACTGTGCAATATGTAGTGCACTTGTGCTATATATAAACATGTCCCATACAGAAGTTCTTCCAAATGTTTTTCCTCTGAGGACTCTCCTCTCCTCTCCTCTCCTCTCCTCTCCTCTCCTCTCCTCTCCTCTCCTCTCCTCTCCTCTCCTCTCCTCTCCTCTCCTGGGAGCAGTTTCATTCACCAGGTCTCTAACGGTCTTGAGAGACACAAGGGCACTGCCTGCAGGATTAGGTTTCTGCCATGTTCACATTCCACTCAGTCCCCCTGGGAACAAGGAGGAATGGAATTCATATGTTTGAGAGGCTTCAAGCTAGTGTGCAGATTTCATTGTGGGGCGGCATGAGCAACCCTCTGTCGAAGCTCTAAGGATAACACTTTAAATATAATAGACAGGGAATTGGTGTTGGGGTTGAAGCAACCCAGTGAATTCAGTATGCTCCCACCTCCACACACAGATGATTGTTCACTCATACACAGAGTCACACAGAGTAGGTGACATACACAAAGTGTTAGATCACCTACTGTGCATCAGAAAGCATTTTAATGTGCCAATTTTGGCTGGTCCACTGAAATGCAATCCCAATATCAAATCAATTTTCTGGTTTTCATTGCTTTGTTGCTATTAGCGTACATTAAAGAGCTCATTATCTCAGGTCGTTTTGCATTGCTGTATTTTGTCCCGCACTAGGGATAGGGCCGCCATAGACATATACTTTACTATGAATCTGTTTATTTGTCTATGTGTGTCATGCTCTTGTGTGTGTTTGCCATCAGTATCCCTCTCCCTCTCTCTGTTTCTGCATGGCACGTGTGTGTCTGTTCCCCCATATGTGTTTGTGTGGGTGTGTGACATACGGTATGCAAGATGCATTACTGTCAGATAGCTTCCCTGTTGCAGTGCAGTCTCCTCAGACGCTTACGTAACGTTATTACCAATCACACATGGAGAGCATCCTGGCACTCTCACAAGGTTAGGATGAAATATGAGAATGATTATGAAGATCCGAGATTGTATTATCATGATTTCCTTATTATTGCATCATTAATCTATTTTTGTCTCTTGTCTCTATCTCTTTCTTTGTCTGTCTCTCTTTCTTTTTTCTTCAAATCTTTTGCCTATGGCTCATGCAGAAGTAGAACAAAAAGGTAAGTCTGTGAAACAAGCACGCCCACATTCACACATGCTCAAAATCCAGGGATGGGTATCACTTTTTGATGCCGGCGCCTGAAGCGTTTTGTACCTCATGGCAGAATGACATCTCTTTCAAAGTCACTGCTGCTATTTTAAGACGGCTTGATCTCAGCATATAGCGGCAATTTAGAAACACTGGTTCTCATTAGACACACTCTAGGCCCATATTATTTCATGGTGTTGCATAGAATGTCGCTTAACAAACTCTCCACAGGCCAAGCACATTTTTATGAGAAGCCAATGAACAGAGAATTACATTGACATTTAATATTTCAAATGCTTCCCCATGATATGAAAATTGTGCCAGTGCTTTGAAAAGCCAATGAAAATGCAATCAATATTCCGAGCCCTTTGCGTGGGATCTGAAATTGTTATTGGTAAGAATGGGAAAACCACAATGCACATCTGGCTCGTCTCTGTGTGAATCTGCAATGTGTGTGTATGTGACAACATTCCAGTTAAATTACAAAGGTCCCTATGACTCCGGTCGCACTGGCTTCCCAGAATTTACTATGTCTCCCACATCACTTATAAAACATGACCCCAGTATTCAAAGATGGGAATACCGAGAAGGGGGAATGGGAAATGAATTATTGTAACAATTGCAGAAACAGCAGGCGATAAAAGACGTGTTTGGCGCTACAGTTGGTTGCTCCTGACAGAGATAGAAAGGGAGGGAAAGGAAGAAAGAGCTATGAGACTAATAAGGAGCCGGGGAGGGGGGGAGAAGTGGGAATTGAGAGAAAGGGAGGGAGGAAGTAGAACAAAATGTGCCATTTTCTCTTTTTCTCTTAGCTGTGAGAGCAGGGCATTATCTGTAGCAGGCATGCTGTTGCTGTTCTTAAGAATGACAGTGACTATACAACATCCAAATCACAACACAGTAAGCCTATCGTGTCATCGTCACTCACTGGTGGTTAGGTTGAGTTAAAATACAATTTAGCATTCATGAAAAGAGGGAAGCATTTCACAGGCAGAAAATCTAGAGCGAATAGTTGACATTTTACAGCGACTGTATAAAAAGGTATCTAATGTGAAAATGTTGTCATTTATTCCTCAGTATTTCTCTGCCCTGGCATTCTGCGAGGAGTGTACCAAAGTGAGCATCTCTTTGAGTCAGATCACCAGTCCGGTGCATGGTGCAAAGACCCACTGCAGGCCTCAGACAAGATCTATTACATGCCCTGGACGCCGTACCGCACGGACACACTGACAGAGTACTCGTCAAAGGAGGACTTCATTGCAGGCCGTCCCACCACCACCTACAAACTCCCACATCGTGTGGATGGGACTGGTTTTGTCGTCTATGACGGCGCACTGTTCTTCAACAAGGAGCGCACCCGCAACATCGTAAAGTTTGACCTGCGCACTCGCATCAAGAGTGGTGAGGCCATTATTGCCAATGCCAACTACCACGACACCTCACCATACCGCTGGGGCGGCAAGTCGGACATTGACCTAGCAGTGGATGAGAATGGACTGTGGGTGATCTACGCAACAGAACAGAACAACGGGCGCATCGTGGTGAGCCAGCTCAACCCCTACACCCTGCGCATTGAAGGCTCCTGGGACACCAGCTACGACAAACGATCGGCATCCAATGCTTTCATGATCTGCGGAGTCCTGTATGTGGTCAAAACCGTCTATGAAGATGATGACAATGAAGGGACAGGGAACAAAATCGACTACGTGTACAACACTGATAAGAGCAAGGAGATGACGGTTAACATACCGTTCCCTAATTCCTACCAGTACATCGCTGCAGTGGATTACAACCCGAGAGACAACCTGCTATACGTGTGGAATAACTACCATGTGGTCAAGTACTCGCTGGACTTCGGCAACAATGGTAGGTCCCAATTTTGAACACGAGTCCTCTGTTTTCACCTCTTCCTCCTGCTCTTGCAATTTCAGCTTAGTACCATGTGTTATAGGAAGAACAAAGATGCAGGTTTTCCCCACTTTAATTTATTGGACAGGCTGTGATGTGATTTTTTTAAATCCTCACATGGAACACCTTGGCATATATGTAATGCTTTTAATATTCATTCATTTTAATATTCATAATGATAAATTAATTTTTTGTTGTGACATAAGGAATACTTACAGCCACTAATCTTCCTCCAATTAATAATTCTGCAAAATGACTTAAAAAAAGAAAAAGAAAAGCACCATCTGTGCTGTCACGGTTCTCAATTATGACTGTCCCCCCACCACCCCGCCTACGGTATCTGCACAAAAAACAACTAAAAAAACTTGAGAATACTTTTAGAGCTGTTCCTGGATATACCAGTGTCATTTAAATTGTAGATTCCTGCAGAGTTTCTATTTGTGGAAATGTTTCTGCTTTAGTCAACCAAAGGATAATTCACAAAGACATCATAAAGTCAACCTTGATCTACACCTTTAAGGGGAATATATCTCTAATGATGTTATGCTGAGCCTTACGTACTGTAAATGTCTCTTGCCTTTCTACTCTACCACTTGCCAGCCTTCTCTTTAGTTTTCCCCAGCTGCTTAACATATCGTAATGCATTCCTCGAGAATGGAGCCAGGAGTGTCTGGAGGGAGGAGGAACTGATATCGCTTTCATACAGGACATCCACATATGATGACAATCTGAAGACGCTTCAACCTGTCTTTGAAGGTTTTTTTTCTTTTATAGTTGACCAATTGTTGAGTCAGCTGTCAACGGTTTATCTTTGGTTGTCTTTGGTTTGGATAAGACCCAAATCTGCAAATTTAGTAACACACATATTACCATTAAAACACAACATCAACGATAGCAGTCGTTTTTAACAAACAGCTTTGATAAACTGTCTGCTGTTTGGTGCTGTGAAGGTAACATACAGACAAGGTTAGTGACTAGCCAGTGAAACATAGTGGAGCAGTTAGGTGCTAAAAGCCAAATATTTCCATAAGGGGTTGGTAGAGCCCAAAACAGAGCTAAAACAGAGTGAATATTGAACTTACATTTGTCTGTTCAATGCACAAATAGGCAGCTGTCTGATAACACGTTTGCCACAGTCATTTTACAAGGTGTGTTCCGCTGCCAAGTGGCCAAAAAATCTATTATTGACGCTTAAAGGGTAGCTTTCAAATGCTTTGAGCACCACAAACATAATTCCATTCATCTTCATTACTACCGCTAGGGGTAAGTAAAAAATATAAGTAATCCGGGTGAACTGATCCTTTAAACTGTGACATATATAAAACAGAAAATCAGGTCAAATGCAGGTTAAAGAGGAGTTTGGTTAGAAACGGCATGCCTGTTTATCTAAGCTGTACAGTGTTTGACCTATTTTAAACCCGGGTCGGAGAGGTCACAAATCGACTCAGGTCGACTCATTTAGATCAATCGTGACTAGCATCGCTGTGTCCATCTGAAAGGGCTAGGAACACTTCGTAACCCAGAGTGACTCTCTTTCAACTATGGTGTGAAGTTAGAGTCCACCCTCCCCTCCCCTCCTTACTTCGTCTGGATGGAAGGGCTTAGGCCCCTGGAGCCTGAAGGGCTATTTGCCCAGCGTAATTGCCTTTCAGCACCTTTCTATGGAGTGGTCAAGGCAGTCTGGCTGCGTGTCTTATTAAATGATGTCTGAATTAATGCATGCTCTTACACGCAGTTAGGAGGCACAGTACAAGGAATTATAGAGGGAGGCAGTGCTAAACTTGGTTTCTACCGATCAGTGTGCATATGTGAAGGGAGGCCTCGCGGTAAAAATTGTGTGTGTTTATGTGTGAATAATGATGTGCATGCCAGTGTGCTAACGTGCTAATGTACTTACGGTATGAGTTAGTGTTTCTCTATTTATGAGTGTGCATACGTGTTTATTGGTGCAAGCTTGAGTGTGATCACTCTCATAATGGAGCTCTGGGTGTCTCAAGAGGCTCTAAAGAGGAGATCAATGGGGATTTCAATGTGGAGAATGACCTCTAGTGCACAGCAACAAGCCAGACTGCTGACCAGCGGGAGATAAATACATACAATCAATGCAGCCCAGGTCCTTTACTCCCCTCCTTGCCCCACTCCCTCACTCAATGAAGACAAGGAATAAATTAACTACCCTAACTGCATGGTTTTCTCATTCTTCAGAACATGAGGGGACAAGTCGATTCATTGTATGCAGACCCTATATTTTGCTTTTCATTTGTTTCAAGTCTTGTCTATGATTTTCTGTTCAGGATCACTATAAATATATTAAGTATACTGTAAGGTAAACCTTCCATGTTCCAGCCGTGGTGTTTTTTCCCCTTTCTTTTCCACACTCGGTTCAGGAAACAGGCCAAGGACAGGGGCCATTCTGAGGGTTTCCGCTTATTACTGATGTAATGCTCGCCCTGTTTTTGTTTCAGCTCATATGGACTTCTTAAAAGATATAAAATGAGACAGGAAATGGGCCGTGGAGTAAGAGAAGGCAGGGGTAGGCCACTGAGGACTGAGCGGAATTGGACTCCAACACAGAGAGCACCAATTACTGTGTTTTGTCTGGCTAACAAATGCAGCTCACTGGGCACTTTAGAAGAGTTCATTCTGACGCCTTTGCACTGTTTGGACTAGTCAGTTTATTTAATTCTGAACGGTTTATATGTTGATCAGATATAGTATCTCACAAAAGTGAGTACACCCCTCACATTTTAGTAAATATTTCATTATATCTTTTAATGGGACAACACTGAAGAAATGACACTTTGCTACAATGTAAAGTATTAAGTTTACAGCTTGTATAACAGTGTAAATGTGCAGTCCCCTTAAAATAACTCAACATACAGCCATTAATGTCTAAACCGCTGGCAACAAAAGTCAGTACACCCCTATCTTAAATTCCCATAGAGGCAGGCAGATTTTTATTTTTAAAGGCCAGTTATTTCATGGATCCAGGATACTATGCATCCTGATAAAGTTCCCTTGGCCTTTGGAATTAAAATAGCCCCACATCATCACATGCCCTTCACCATACCTAGAGATTGGCATGGTTTTATGTCAGTTAGCCTAATAGTTGGTTTGATTTGCATTGAGACATGATTTTATGGAAAGTACCCCATGCCAATCTCTAGGTATGGGGAAGGGTATGTGATGATGTGGGGCTATTTTCATTTTCATTTCTTCAGTGTTGTCCCATTAAAAGATATAATGAAATATTTACTAACATGTGAGGGGTGTACTCACTTTTGTGAGATACTGTATATCTTTATTTAAGTCATAACTTTGCCAATTCTGTACTACTACATTTCCACAAAGTTCTAGTGTTGGTGCTTGTGATAAGACAATATTAATAAGCACTGCTGTTTGAGAAGTTTGGCTTGTTTTTATAAATTAGCAAAAACAGTGTTTATATCCCTCAAAGTATAAGGTATTGAAAGAATTGACCCCCATATTGAAAAATGTAATTGTCTAGCCTATATCACATGAGGTTTGCTTTAGGCATACAAATTTAAACATCACAGAGAAGAAATTAAGCAAAGTTTAGTTCACCTTAGGCCAACAGATAATATAAAGATTTACTCCCATGCATTCCATCACACCATTGAGCAGAAAAAATATCTTTTTGAAATGCATATTTTTCCTCCCTTGGTACTAAAAAAGAAAATGAACGGCCTCTCTACATTTACTGTTTCCCATGTGTGTTTGTTTCTTCTTTGTCTGTTAAATACCCATTCTTTCTTTCCCTCACACAGTCACTTGCACTCACTATGGCAGGAACCTGAATATACCCCTTTTTTGTATATCTTTCTTTCTTTGACTCTGTGTATTTCACAGTTTTTCTCTATCATCTTTATCTCCCGCTTAATCTGCCCTCCTTTTCTGCTCCCAAACCTTTTCCACATCACACAATGCTATTTCATCAAGTGTTCTTAGATGTATTATAGAGGAATATAGTGTGTGAATGCATAGAGTAAGAGTCAAAGTCACTTGTCTCTGCATCACCCCTTTCTCTCGCCCCACACTCCCCAAACACTCTCTACTGTTTATGGAGTTGTTTCATCATGTCTTCTTACATGCATATTATAGAGGCCTGCCCTACGCAAGCGGCATGGCTCCGATGAAACATTTGAATAATTTATCACCTCCAGCCTGCCTTTCCACACTTTAGAAAGTTTTCCCAACAAAGTCGCAAAATTATTCATGTTATCTACATCTTCAGGAAGGGAGGGGCTAAAACTAAATACATTTCAATTTGTACACTGCTGCTATTCCAGTCTTTATGTCACCCTTATTGTTTTTCTCCTCATTTCTGTCTCATTTTCTCCTGCTACCCAACATCTGTTTATTGTACTTTCTTCTTTGCTGCAACTTTTTAAGGGTTTATATGCTATACAGTATATTCTCCTCCTAGTGCTGTCTAACTTTAGAACTTTAAGGTGATGATCTACCCAAGTTTTTTTAAGTTCAGGTGAGACAATCTGATTTCACATTTAGGATAGAACCAGCACACTGAAATTGGTATAATTATGAAAGTTTCCTGAGCAACCCTGCAGGTATTTTATTCTGTCATAGAGAGACAGGGTTAGAGAAATACACTTTATAACCAGTAACATGCATTTTATTATGACTTCATCAAAACAACTTAATCTAAGTGTATTCACTAGGTACAAGATTATTGCAACGCATTTACATGTGCATTATTCAATTTGCACAACTTAAAAAATGGGTTGCTACAGTTCCATTGCTCAAAAACACCTATTAAACCTTTGCACATCTACTGTCTCATTTTCGAAACCTCTAAAGTATGCTGGAAAAAACAATAATTAACAGTGAAAAATAACTCACTTGACAGTTTGCTTCCTTACAATACCTAAGTACAGGAAGAATGAAAAGAAGAAAAAAATTGAAGCCCAATAGCACTAGCAATTAATTTGTGTGTTGCTCAAGCATTATTTTAGTGTCGAGAGTTACACACAGTTTTGAAAAAGTCAGAACTCTAACTCAGTGTGACATCTAAGTAACCGCAAATAAATTACTGCAGTCAAATATTTAAAGTGTCTAAAGTGATAGCCTAAATCTTAATTAGAGAATAATCAAACGCTGGCATTCTATTCTAATCTATTAAACACAGTCATATAGAGATGACCTCTACTTGCCACTCTGTCAGTTTACAGAAATGTAAAGCTTCACCTTTGAACTCTTAATGGCTGGAATCACAGAGTTCCATTTCCCAAGGAAGTCAAGCATGGCGTTTCTATTGTCTTTGCGCCCTCACCACTTATTTACACCACCCTCCCCCACCCCAGCATCTCCTTTTCCTTGTTGCCTTCTTTGGCACCAGATTGCAATCAAGCGACATGGCTAAGCAGTGCAGGAAACGTTGGAAACAAGCTAAAGTGGAGAGAATCACAGGAGTTAATGGTTAAAGTGGATGCCCTCTTTCACCATTTCACTGATTAGACCAGTGGTTTTCAAACTATTTCTGTCATCCCCCCCTTTGGAGGAAGAAATAAGTTCATGCCTCCCACCACCACTACATGATGACAAATTGGGCCACGTTTTACTTGTTTATTGAAATAACATGAAGATCTTGAACATTACTTTCACCCTTCTTTCAGTAATTTCTTAAATGCAAATTAAGAAAAAGCAACTACCACTCTAATTTATCAAGCCACTTTTTGTGACATTTGTCACTAGATTGCTCATCAGTCGGAGTACTTTTTCAAAAATAGAGAAATAAAGAAAGACAATTTGCTGTGAAAATAAAGTCAAACCTGTGAGGGAAAAAAATGCAGATATTTGGCAAGAAAGAACGGGGTTGCAGTCTTGATACTGCCACTCTCAAGTCATGCTCAATATTGAGCTTAGATCTGCACATTGTCTTCAGTGAGCCCACAGCAGAAAAGCCCAACCTCACAGAGCAAGAATGTGGCAAAGGGAAGCAGAATGACCACAACCCTCTGCCATATGAGTATATGATCCCTCTCCACACCAAGCCAGAATCGACTCAGTGTCTGAGCTGTAAACCTCAGCCTCATGGTGGAGTCACATGTTATCTTGATGAACTGGTCCTCTTCAGTACAGCTGAAATCAGCAGATCCCTCACCCAGTCATGATGAGTTGTTTGAGAAGTACTATTGAAAGAATCCTCTCAGGAAAAAGATGTACTCCTTGAGACATGGAATCACTGTGGTGGCTCCAGAATCACTGGTTTCAGCAAATGTATTCAAATTTTCAAAGGAATTTGTATTTCCTTGATCAAGTCACCTGCCCCGCATTTTGAGCTTTCGAGTGAATGGGGTTATTTTGTCTGTCAGGTGAGGAAGGTGCTTGGCTCTCCCTTAAAGCTGAAGATTTAATTCATTCAGCTTTCCACATATATCGCTCAGATATAGACCAGTTTCATCAGAAATTGTTCATCACTAAACTTGCTTGCAACTTCATGCATACGCTTCTCCTTTAAAAACACTCAAATCTCCTCTCCGAGCTCAAAGTCTTTATCTTTATCTTGCGAGAGCCACCTGGCTTTGCTGTGAAACAGCACAGCTGAATGTTTAGCTCCCATCTCTTCACAAAGTGTCTTCGGGGGTCTTGTTTTTATGAAATTGAGAATGATAACATCGGTCAAAACCTTGTTATTCATGCTAGCGCTTCTCTGTGTATAACACAGTGGGTCAATTGCGCATTTAGCGAGACCCTGTTGATTGGTGGCTGCAATCCTGTCCTTTTCTCTGTCATGGTCGGTGTACCATCCGTGCAAACACCCATTTCAGATGACAACAAGAGAACAAGGAAGTTCTATTTGCTGCTACCCGGAGGCAAAATCCAAGCTGAAAAGGCCTGTAGTTCTTCCTGGCCTCTACCTATGTCACCGTCACATCACTGGATGCAGGAAGAACAACAGATTTTGCAGCTGCGAACTGCAGCTTTCTCAGTAAATGTAATATGCACTGAGGAATTTATTGCTTCAATCTTCTACATTTACCATCAACACTGATTGGATATCCACATAAAACAGTAAACAGTATTATGCAAGGCAACATGACTACAGTGTCTTTCACACCTAATCTACACTCCCACTCTCACTTCTTCGCTCTCACTTTTTTCGTCTTCTCCCTCCATGCCTATCTCCCTCATTTCCAAACACATTACGACAGCCTTCTCAGCAGACTGAACTTCTTGCTTTAGAGTCCAGGGCACCTGTTCCTTGCCTGCAGTGTGTGCTTATCGATTGGATTGCCCCAGCAAGGCCCTCTTCGAGCATTTGGCCTCCGCACCGCCTCGCTTTTGCCAAAAAGCAGATGCCAAATTAAGCAGGCCTAGCCAGGACAACAGGGAGAAAGGGAAACCCACAGCCTCGCAGGAAGTAAATACAGAGAGAGCAGCGGGCGGGTCACCATGGCTGTGCTGTTTTTGGATTTCATTTTTTAAATATATAAAATAAATTGCAGGGGGGCAACAAAGTGGATACCATCTTAATTTTCAAATGATGCGCCATGGTGATAAATTATGGGGAGCAAATTATTGAATAACCACATGGTCACTTGCATAGTGGCTGCAGCTCTGATTCTAAGACAGTAATAGGATTTTGCTCAATGCCTACTATATAAATACCTGTTGTCCTTACAGAATTAACATAAATTCAATGCATGTCTGGAATAGGAGAGGCCACTGGACTTTAAAGGAATATGCTCACGATTTATTCCATTATTAAACAGAAAAACAAGACAAAAAAGTGGCCTGTACTGTTTTTTTGTTGCTTTGAACAAGGGAACATCCCCCGATTAAGAAAAAGGCATGGGATTGGCAAACTTGCTGCAGGTGTCTCCAACCTCAGCAGAGCGAGGACATGATTATGCAACTGGTAAACCCACAGGGCTGAGGGGTTATGTGTCTGCATGTGGAAACATTAGCTGTGGGACGTGGTGGTGCCCGGCAGCCATTTTGAGGGAGGCTCTATTGAGGTTGTTTTCTATCTCCAAGTATCACTGCTTTGAAGTGCTCCCTTCTGTCTTATCAGCAGGCGCGAGCCACTCGCCACAAGCTCTGTGTGCGTATGAGTGTGTGTGTTGCAAGTGAGTGATAAGTAAATGTCTGCAAAAGTGTGTTTCTGCATCCATTTGTGTCTGTTGCTTGGCGCACAACTGAGTGAAAAGGAAGTGTCTGCACAAGTGAGTGTGTGTACGTTTGTGTGTGTACACTGCAGCCATAGGGGCAGTGTGTTATCGCAGTATGCAGCCCTATTCAATGTCTGTGCTACTATCCAGCCTAGAAAGCTTTGCGCCCTCCAGACAGATTATTTTGCTGTTACCCCTCTGGATCCATCCCTTGCTACTGTTCAAGATGGTGTGTGTATGTGTTGGTGTGTGTGTGGCAAGGAGGCAGTAACTTTTAAGGAAACTGCAAGTAGTCATCTTGCATATTAAAAGACCATACCAGTATAGACACTTTAAAGTCTCAGTTCTGTGAAACTTAAAGTCTTAATTCAAATCCCTCTTCTCTTTGCTTCTGTTTCCCTCTTCCCATCTCTCACTCGCTGTCTGCCGCTTTTCTGATGACGTGGGAAACTTGCCAAGGGAAGTTCATTTTCCCTCTCTCCTCCCTGCCGTCTACCTTTTGTGTTGTGTGGATTTACGATCCCTCTGTTTACTGAGTGAGAAGTCAACAAGAGCATTCTCGGCAACAGAGAGGCAGAGACAGGCAGTCGTACCCACACACACACACACACACACACACACACACACACACACACACACACACACACACACACACACACAGTCTGCCTGCATGTCAGATGATCATGTGCCAGCATCCCAGGCTGACTGACAGCATCTCTATGGCCCCTCCAGCGTGATGACAGATAACTCCAGGAACAAGTTTACTGCCAGTCTGCCATTGTCTCACCTTCCCTTGGGCCTGCTACAGGTCAGGAAAACAAACAAAATAGAATAGAAAATAGAATAGAAAAGAATCCCACCATCCCAACTCTTCCGGAGCTTTCAATCATACAAGTCACTCTTCCTCAGCAGATGGAGTTTGCCTGTTGTCATGAAATAGTAGTTCAAAATATTTCCTTGTTACTGAGAACTTTGAGGAATTCTCATCCATGTTGGTTAGAAAGTTGAAACTGAAAGTGTATTCCTGACCTTGTAAAGAGCAGAGGACAAAACACCACAGGCTCCATTAGTAGTTTGGGGGCTTTTAGTTTTATTACACTTTCTTCCTTAGCAGATTGAATTTGACCAGTAGAATAGAATAGTTAGGGCTCATCAACTATTAGTGCTATTGTGTCATTATGATGTACTCAAATTGTATAATTGTTTTATAAAAATATTGTCCGAATTAATTATAGCAAATTGCAAATAAATGTTTTTTTATTGAGGGTCCTGTTTTATATATTTGAGTAGTGCTGTAGTAGTATTCATTTAGTGGATTAATTATTTTCCATATGAACAATATATTGTATGCATGCAAGATCATATGGAAAATAAACTAAACCCCCAAACTGCAAATTTATTTAGCTAAACAACATTTCAATCTCAGTCATATCTTAGTCATATCAAAATGTTAAAAGGTGGTTACCACGCTCGATATTCATCGATTCAATTTTTAACATCGCATCAACCACATGTGACTTGCGTAATTATGCTCCTTCTATTTTGCCAATGCAGCAACAGCGCAGAAAGAGAGAATATAAAGATTTCTTACATTTCTGCGGTAGAATGGGGCCGTTTAAGAGCAATGTTTATCATTCACGCGGAGGCAATGTAATATGATAACTGAGTTTTTTTTCCTCAAACACATCTGTCAAAATGTGTCACCCAGATGCAGGGCATACACATATGCAAAACTTAAGTGAATTTCTAGCTGTATTTAAAGTTTTGTGTCATGCTTGTTCTTGTGGTATCAGTCTCGGTGAAAAGCACAAGGTTCAGGTTAGCTGACATCATGAAGTTGTCATGGCGCATTTACTCAAGGCTTCCTAAGCTTAAACGCGGGAAGATACTGTATGTCAGTCCCCATGAGTACAACCTCTAGCCTCTTTCTCCATAAATGTTTCATGAAGCTGTTATGTCATGTTCCTGTAGTTCCCTACAGCTACTTTCACAGCATCCGGAGTGATGCCTGTGATGAATTCATCACATTACAAACATTTTTCACTTTTCTAAATGCTGCAAAAGAGCAAGAAAGAAGGACAAAATAAAGATGTGGCTGAGCACACTTGAAAAAGAGTGCTGATACATTGAAATGGGTAGAATAATAGTGTGGCAGAAAGGAAAAGAAAGTTATGAGTGAGCGATCAAATCAGATGGAGAATGTCAAGAGAACAGCAGAGGAAGGACGGAAGATAGCGATGCATGGGTTGTGATGTGCTGTGGACCCTTGCCTGTGGCTTTTGTGTTACCTCACCACAAGCTGCCAGCTCCTGTGTTTTCTGCCCTGTACTCAAATAACAGCAAACATCAACCTCTCACACACACACACACACACACACACACACACACACACACACACACACACACACACACACACACACACAATTACTCTTCTATTGTTGTGGCAGAGCCCCTAATGGAGCTTCCCGTTTGAGTGCAGATAGAAACACACACACACACACACTCCCTCTCTGTTTCATAAGTACACACGCAGATTGACAGCTAGTCCCTAGGCCACTGCTGCTACGCATGATTGATGGCAATGTTCCGTGGAGAACGCATGAGGCAGGGCAGCAGTGATTTAGGAACGTGGAGCAGCACAGTTTAGCTACGGAAACACTCCATTGGGTTGTGGAGGAAGAGAACATAACGTACGGAGCGGGATGTTTCATGGCTGTCAGTCAACCAGACAGACAGTCAGACAGACAGATAGACGAGAGAAAGAGAGAGAGAGAGAGAGAGAGAGAGAGAGAGAGAGAGAGAGAGAGAGAGAGAGAGAGCAGTTTCTTTGATTAAAGTTAAAATCCACAGGAAGGCATGACTTCAGTTCACAGTAAATAATATGAACACCCACTCTTCCCTCAAACCCACACACACATTATATTCACCCCCAAAGGAAAAAAAAAGCATCAGAAAATGAAAACATTTACCAAAAAACACTGCAGTGCACTGTGCACATCACACCCCAAATCGAACAGTATGCTGTCAATATACAGTACACCAAAAAATTATTAGTTATAAATATGTGCAATTATTTTCCACCACTTGCCTGAGCGAAACTCACAAGCCCCATTAAGAGACAACAAACTCTATAACCCTTCAATGTCAGTGACCAACATGTAGTACATATTATGGCCTTAGGCAGACCAACCCCTTAGACAGAAAAATACAAGCGTCGGTGCTTTCCATTTGTGCTGAAAATCGTGGAATCAAGAATTTTAACATCAGAGCAGACCTGAAACCGCACGAGGCAACTTCACACTTTTTGCTACCCCAACTGGCAGCAAATGAATTCTGGGAGCCTGAAGGACTCCATCACCCAGAAATCATGTAGCGTGATGTCGGTATATTGCACACTCTTCAGAAAAAAATTAATCTTATTCATAGTTGCTGGTCAGCGTGGAGATGGTGAGGAAAATCTTTATAGGCGAGTTCAGTTGGGTTCAGCTTTCCCTGGACAGAGCGTTAGGTCTTCTTACTATGTAGAAAATATTGACTAAACAGAACTTGAGATTATGAAATATATATTTCTCTTGTTAAAGTGGCATAACATGAAATTGTGAGAATTCATATTTGAGTAGCTTGAGTAGTTGTGATCTTGGAGAGTTGCCTCTGTGCCTATGTCTGTTTGTGTGCTTGCCTTTATGTGCACTTCTGGCAATCCACATATCATGGTTTTTTAATAGGAAGATGAAGTCAAATCACTGTTGTTATCAGCTTTGTTTTATAAAGTATAAAAATAAAGTTTGGACCTAGCATAATTTACATAATGTGAAACCTCTTCAGGTTACAAATTCCTAATCATATTGAGTGTAATTTGTTTATTCATAAATACTGTTAGGCAATCTCAGCTGTATAATAAAAATGTAGATAGTGAGAGACAAAGCTATACCCTGCTTTATTATAGAATGTATTCAGGTGAAAATGTGGCTTTAGAAAATTGGCCCCACCTGTATGAGATATTACACATAATGACTACCAAATGATTTGAGGCCGATAAAATAATTCAAAGAGAAAGTGAGGCAAAGATGTAAATAATTTCCCTCTATCCAACTTTCAATCCTACAGTATTGATTTGTACTATGTGCAGTTGAAAGCCACAGGAGGTTAGCAGAGACACACTGGTATAATATGTTCACAAGAGGGTACTGTAACACTTCACAAAAACATGCTCTATTCCATTCTCTCGATCCATTCTTTATTCCTGACCTCCTGCACAGGGTCAATGTGAATAACTGAGCATTTTTACAATGAAATATTGACAATAAAAGAGTGTGTCATATAATTAAGTGGCCTTCCTTCCTCTCATGATGTCATAGTGTTATGAATCATGCATGACACTGAGAGAATGTTTTTTTTCTTATTATTATTATGCAGCAGGAGGCCACTACTGTGTACCAGTCCCCATAGGAGAGACTGGCAACCTTGTGCACATTTGTAGGGCAGACCAATTGTTGGTCTTGCTTGGAGGAGATTTTGCTTTTATACATTATATTGTACCACTTAAGCACACAGGCTGTTTGGAAAAACACGTCCTTAACTTGGGAATAAAACCCCACAGAGATCTGGCATATGGCTACATTGACGAGGGATGAAACATGAATATTGGGAAGTCATCAGAAACATGAGCTACTCCCTGTCAAAGCTATTTAGTGCTGTGTAAATGAGTGCCTGCAAATGTGTTTGTGTCTGTCACTATAATAATATGTACGCTTGTAGGCCATTGCTGACATCACTTGGTGCTGCCACAGATGGTTTGCTTGATCACTTGATTCTTTTAACTCTGTTGTTCTTAACTTTCACATCCCGGGAATACATGTTGAACTCACATCCTGGCATGAGGAGCTCAGAAAAACATCCGGACTCCAGTCACGTTGGGACCCACAAATCTGCACATTTTTGGTCCTGGCTCTTTGATTAAAACACAAGACGCTGTGTTTTTGTGAATTCAAACCCTCTCTCTCTCTTTCTCTTTAGACTATCGCCCACCTCCCATTATGCCACCTAACCGAGGAGGCGGAGGAGTAGGAGGAGGTCCAGTTGGTGGTGGAGGTTCCTCCTCTTCATCTACCAGCCGCACTATCACCACTCGTTCTCCTCCCTACTACACCACCCCACGGCCTCTCCTCACCACGTCCCCCGGCCAGCGCTATCGAACCACCACCACGGTTCGCCAGCCTGTCCTGGTTCCTGCCGGTGGCTCATCATCCGACACTAACCAGATTCCCGACACCAACCAGAAAGCGAGAGGACGCTCCCCTCCGGTGCAGATCCCTCCAGCGGCCCCACAGCCTCCTGCCCTGCCTCCCCAGGACTTCTGCAATCCAAGGCTAACAGCTGACATATCATGGCCCCGGACACAGCAAGGCCAGACAGCCAAGCAGCCCTGCCCAGTCGGCACATTGGGTAAGGAAGCCGCATATAGCAGAATCAACGTATATAGGAACTGACAGTGGGACCAGTAAATGGTTGGTTAGAATGCGTTTGAAAGCTTTGCCATGTGAAATATGTCTTAATCTATTTGTTCTTCTTTGCAAAAGTCTTGGCAAAATGTTGCCGAAATCCAACCGTAACCATGTTAGAGTTGTTTCATTGGCAAAGGTGGAAACCAGGTGGAAAACCAGGTGGAAACCATTTTCAAATCTTTTTCTGAAGTAAAAGCATCACTACCACTATTAAATACAAAGGTATAAGCAGCAGAACACAGTCTGAACCTGTAAGAAGTATATTAATGTTGTAGCTGGTCTAGATACTTCACATTCTCCTGGCTAGTAACTCAAACAGTGCATCACACATGTGAAACCTTACCCTGTAAAGTAACTACAGTAGCTACTATCTCCTATAATCAAATGTAGTCAAGTCAATATATTGATAGAACACATTCAAAAAGGCTAACAGTGCATTACAGATTATATAAAAACTTAATTATTTTCAATTACTTTTTAATTTAAATTGTTTAATTTTAAATTACTCTGTAAATCACGTCAGTTAGCCTAACATTTGTTGTTTTTAAATGTGTGCCATAAATAAATTGAACTGACTTGTCAATTAAATATAATACAAATGACACACACGAAAAATGACAGTGAGGAATAAACTTACAAAAGTAAAACATATACATTACACAATTCCCTCTGAAAATGTAGTGGAGTAGAAGTATAAACTCTCACAACACACACACACACACACACACACACACACACACACACACACACACACACACACACACACACACACACTTCCTTCGGACAAATTCTCCTATTTGAATCAATTAGCTCACATGATAAAGCTGCTTCTTCAATCTTCCTTCCATCCACACACAAACTGCTCAGTGAATCCCAGGCAACTCAATAGCCTTCATGTCTCCTGGTGAATGTCAGTGCTGCCCTACCCTGTTTGTTTGCTTGTCTTGCAGGCGTTGCCACATACGTGTGCGTGGCCCATTTGGGATACTGGGATCCCCAAGGCCCTGACCTCAGCAACTGCACGTCGCCTTGGGTCAACCACATCATGCAGAAAGTAAGTCTGAATGCTGCTGCTGGCCCTCGTTGCTCCCACCAAGCCCATAGCTTTAGGGGGGGATAAGGGTATGTGTTATGGATATATTCCTGGGGCAATTTTTCATGCGTGAAGACGCACTGACTACAGGGGAAGATTGTGGCCATGTATCCATCTTCATTTGTTAACCCTAACTCATGTTTCAGATCTGTGAGCTTTTATATGGCTGTAGGGGAATGGAAATGCCCAATAAGGTCATTCACTCACGCTGCATGCTATCATTACAATACGCTAACATGCATCATCATAGGCTAATTTACATAGAATTCATTGCTTTTTGATGGGAAAACATATTTGGGTTTGTTTTTTCAAGATACTTCTTTTCTGGAAAGTGCTGCCTCAACTATAACGTCCCACAATTCCAACGTATGGCTGTTGTCACATGAGGCACAAGGCTTTAAAGGTTTTCTTTATAAGACAAAACAAGGAAAAAATGGTCTGTGTGAAATCAGCATTGCAGCAGAGGTGCTAGGAGTTGTGACTGTAAAGTATTCTTGAATGTTTTTATGATAAGAGTTATAAAAAAAAAAGTGCTGGAAACAACACTCACTTCCTTTCGCCCCTTCAAATAACCTAATCACTCCTCTTTATGCTCCACCATCCCATCCTTGTTCTTGTCTTGCCCATTTCATTTTCATGTAATTCTCTCACTCCATCTGTCCTTTACCTCTCTACCCTTCATCTTGCCCTTTCATTTTTCCATCTGTCTTTTGCTGTACTCTTTCGTCCCCCTCACTGTCCTCCTCTTCATGCTCTCACCTCGCCTGCCTTTTTTTTCTTTTCTTTTTTTACTTCCATCCATGTCTCTCATTCTTTGACTTTATTCCACTCTCTACCCCCATCACCCTGTTTGGCTCCCAGCTCCGTTCGGGCGAGACAGCAGCAATTGTGGCCAGGGAGCTGGCAGAGCAGACCAAAGGGCTTCTGCGTCCTGGCGATGTGCCATCGACAGTGCGGGCCATGGCCCAACTGGTCGAACTGCTGGACGTCCAGCTCAGGAACCTCACCCCCGGGGGCAAGGACAGCGCAGCCCGCAGCCTCACCAAGGTACTGCCTCAAGAAACCCCTGTGTTGGGCGGTCAATGTATTGGTAGTGATTGAGTGAGATGAACAATTTTCTTGCAGGCACTGCTATGGGAGAGATGCAAGGTGAAAGAATATTAAGCGAAAGAGGAATGAGGGAGAAAAAAGGGAACAGATAGAGAAACTCAAGTTAACAGTGAGATGAATAGTGTTAGAGGTTCGTGGTTTTGTCTTACACTCATTCTTCAGGGGTTAGAAAAGTCTCTGTGTGCAGAGTTTGATGAAGAACCACACATAACGCTGTAGATTTCCAGATGATAAATATCTGCTTTTAGACATTATTTGATCCTCTTCTGAGGGTTTTCCTAGCAAGTTTTGGCTCAACATTATGTGTGATAGATAACTGCTTTTAGTATTTGGCAACTCTTGTCAGATTAGGGCCGAAATTTAATAAAACTCTCCCTCTAAAATAACTCCCTCGCCCTGGGAGTTATTCTCATTAAAACATACAGTACTTGAGATGAAAATAGGCTTGGGATGCCATTTACGTCATAGCTCATTGTTTAATGAACTTCAGCCTTTAAGCTACAGCTATGAAAATGCTGTTGACATGCGGCCTTGAGTGCTCACTTCAGGATTACATTAATGGAAACTCAATCCTGAGTATGGAAGGATCTGTTTTACTACTCCGGTAGACAAGGAAAAAATTTAGTTTTGTACTTTGTTCATGTAGGCATTCAATTAAAGTGAGTTAAATCATTGGGAATGGCTGACTGGCTGGCTTGGCTATCTAATTGACCGACTGACTGGATGGCAGACTGTTTTCTTGATTGTCTCTGCTAAGGTCAACAGTGATGGGCGGTGTTTAACAGCCAGATTGACAGCCGCTGCCACCTTTTATACAGTCACTGGCTTTTTTTCTAAGTCACAAGGTCCGCTTTATTAACTAGGGTCTGCCTTTTTTATCTGATTTACACACCCTTCACATTTCCACTGCTCCCTCTTAGTAATTCAGTAACACATGTGAAGTGAATACATACCGGGGACATGTGTAAGTGGAATCAATTAATCTGTGTTTTGCTGTTGACCAAATGGCCTGTTAAAAAGGTTGAATTTGTAGAAAAGAAGTCCTCCATAGAAGAGGAAGAGCATTCCTCTTGTTTTCAATAATGGCCCAATTATATATACCTAAGTGAGTAATATGCCTGCTTATTATGCTAATTTTTGAAAGGAAATCGAATATGACCAATCATGCACGAGTGGCGTAGTAATTAATGCCATCAATTAACTTGTCAGTAGTTGCAGAGAATGGGTAGAAAAAGGAATGGAGAAGCAAATAATTATGAACACCACCTGGAAGGTAAAAGGGAAGGGAATAGACAATGGTTATGGGAGAATGAATGAAAAATAAGGTGCAAGTGAGAAGAATAACAATATATACCCACGTTTTTTTGTGCAATGTTTCTGAAGTGTGTGTGTGTGACTGCCTTTGTGCACGCGAGTGAGTGTGTGTATGTGTGTGTGTGTGTGTGTGTGTGACTGAGAGGTGTTATATCACTAACAGCTGAATTGTTTGAATTTGCAGCTTCAGAAGAGAGAAAGGTCCTGCAGGTTTTTCACACAGGTATTTCCGCTTCCTGGTATCGTTGATTACTTTGCCACAGCATAGACCCACATGTTGTCTTTTTTCTTCACACTCAGCATGTAATTCGCAAAGCAAGCTTGCGTATGTGTGATGACTGATCGCACATTACAATGCTCTACATAGAATTCTAATTCTATGCTGCAGCAGTGGTCTTATAATTTGCATCCCAACCCTTTGAGGAGGACGATCATGCAACGGCTCGATCCTGATCCTGAGCCACAGCGTGCATTAGAATCACTGGTAACTGGTGTCCGCTCACAAAAGTTTGAGTCTCCTCAAAGGGTCTTTTTTGTTTTTAATTTCACTCACTTTTTTTTTTGCATTTGGAATCAATGGTACTGATAAAAGGGCCATGATCAATATCAATAATAGCTCATCTATTTTGCAGTTCTGTCTGCAGAATTGTAAACAGGCCTGCCTGGAACCAAATGACTTACTATCCATCTCCATTCAATGTAATGTCCTCTCTGCTGCTGTATCAGAGAGGAAGAACTGAGTATGATGGATACTCTGTTGGATATTGTTTGGTCACAGCCTCAGTGCCTTAAAAATAATAACAGCTTGCGTCTGTGGCTCAATGTTAATTTATTTTTCTGTTCTGTTGGTCTGCTTGTATTGATGTTTGTTCTTGTTTATGCCATGGGCTCACCCTGTGATTGGAAAATCCAACATCATTTAGACATGTTTCTGGTCAGCTAAAATCACTATTCACAACATCAAAAGACTCCGCCTTCCTCATCCATGTTCTGTAGATAGACTGCAGAGTCTCTCTTTTTCTCTCTCTGCATCCTCCTGACACACACACACACATACACCCTTGATGGGCTAGCTCTTTTTCTCCTGATGCAGGCTTTTTCCCCGCACTCTCCCATGAAAAGTCTTAACGTCAGCACCAGTCAGCAATGTCACATCATAGAACATGGCTTAGGACTATATGCAAGCTGACACATACACACACACACACACACACACACACACACACACACACACACACACACACACACACACACACTATCAGACATGCACACCACAAATATATAAATATATTTTCAATAATGATCTCATGCCGTCCCATCAAACCAGGCGGATATTTTGAGTCATCTCCTTAATCCAATAAGTGCTAAATTCCAAGGAGTGGCTGCTTTCAGACAGCTAGTTACAGGTTAAAATCAAAACGTTCCACCACACACCTTGGGTACTGCAGGGGGCTGGGAGTGATCGATTATATAATTAGCCTCAGTAATGTGAAACAAAATTATAACAACAGTCCCTTACTCTGCCAGATAGAAATGTGCGTGATTAGGGATGTGGTGTGGTGCTGCCCTCTCCTCGTTAATTATCTACAGCACTAATTGCCAAGTGAGGAGAGTGGGCAGGAGGTTTGGGTTCTTAATAGAGACAAAAAATAATTGAATTCTCTCTTTCCTTCTCTCTCTCTGTCTTTCTCTCTCTCCCTCTCACACTTCATCTCTCCTCTCTCACTTCGTTTGGGGAACTGGGGACTTGTTTCATGTATACTAAATTGGCAATTTATTCATGATGAAGTTGGTGGTGTGGAGAGGCTTTCATTCTGTAGGGTGGATTGATGGAGGGAGGTAGAGTCTGCAAGGTAAAGACAGGGGGAGGGGGGTTAGAAATTAAACAGAGAAAGAAAAGAGCGTCACAGAAACAGAAATGGAATGTGAGAGAAAGAGAAAAACAATAAAAGGGGGCAGTGAGGAGACTGTGATGTTCAATGATAATGTCTAATTTGCCCTCTATTTATGGATGGTGGGTCAGAACATGGCATGCTGTGAATTTTAAGCCTGATTTAGCAGCAAACTCATCCTGTCAGGGAAGACAAATTCCAACAACAACTGACAGATAAGCCTGCTTCTCTGATGAAAACATTTCCAAAACATGCACTTTTCTCAGAGCTCAGCCATGCGCTTAAAAGAAAAGAAAAAATCCACTGTTTCCTCAACTCTTTCCCTTTTCCATACTTCTAACATCCCAACTTTGTCATTTTACAAAGTGTGTCTTACTGCGTGTGAGTGTGCCCATGCTCCCCTTGTGTAGCTGGGAGAAGAAGCCCAGCTCTAGTCTGTCTTGTCGCCACTGTTTACGCTGGATTACCCCAACGCTTCAAAGCATTTCACTTCTGCCCCATTTACTGGCGTGTGTATGTGTGTGTGTGCGTGTGTGCATGCGTGCATGCTGTGTGTACGTGCACACAAATGCGAGTGCCTAACCGGTAATACATAGACACACACACACGCACAAACGACACCCTTATCTGTCTCTGCAGAGTCTCTCCCCTCTTTGAAGACCTCTAAAAAAACATGTCCCCATTTTAGCCCTCAAGCCCCCCACACACACACACACACACACACATCCCATCTTTGAGTTTCTAATGTGGATATGTCTGGACCTCAAGGAACTCACACCCCTTCTTCTCCCTACCTATCTCTCTCCTCTACAGATCCAATCTCTACACCAGTGTATTCAATTTCAATGAAGAAATTATAAAAATTGAAAATGCAAGATAATCAAAAGTTCAATTAAAAGCAATGAAAAGTTTAATGAGAGTAGAAAAGGGGGGTTATCTGAAACACATCAAAGTGAGCGTTTGGGAGCAGCACCACCAGCGTGAGCGAATAGAAAGCAGTGCCACTGCTGTTATATCTGCCGTGCCTACAGAGCATCCTCTCCTCCGTCTCTCTCTCTCTCTCTCTCTCTCTCTCTCTCTCTCTCTCTCTCTCTCTCTCTCTGTTGCCTGGACTGCTACTGTACAGCAAGTGGAGCAGAATGATGCACTGCAATGCTTCTCCCAGCCCTTTGTGCACACCCTCAAACACACACACATTGAATGCCAACACACATTCAAGCACAAATGCATCCCATACACTATGCAAACACACATACCTGCACATAAAACCTATGCACCACAACATTGTATATGGCATGCATATGTCACTGCATGTGGACTCATTCATGCACACACAGCACTGAGACCTAAGAGACTGCAGTATGTCCACAATACAAGCAGTTGACATTATTGTAGTTTGGACCATCATTCCTATCAGTCACAATTGTACTTATCAAGTTAATTAACATAGATCTGGGTAAACAACAAAGTGGCTAATAGGTGTGCACAATTCAGAAAATGTCACGATTTGATATAGATTTTTAGGCTCACGATTCAATTCAAAATCTATTTTCGATTCAAAAACGATTCTTGATTAAAAAAACGATTCACAGTATGTAAATGTAGTTACTTTTCCCATGTGATTGCAGTAGACATACAATTAAAATATTAATCGATTTTTGGAATTCTATGAATCGATTTTGAATCGGTAGAGCTTGAATCGTGATTCCAATATGAATAGATCTTTTTGCACACCCCTAGTGGCTAATGTCCAACAGGGCAAGAAACACAAACAGTCAGATGATCATACGGGTTTTAAACAAATCCCCAGATTAGAAAAAGCTATTTGGAGGAGATTGCAAAGACAAATTGTAAAATGATTACCATATTACCTGCTCGGTACCAGACATTCATCACACTTTACAGACTGATTTCCTGGTTCAACTTTGACTTAATGACAGGGTAAAGTAAAATCAGTGGTTTCTTTCTAAACACATTATACAATTTAGATTATTTTTTTTTTGTATACTGCATGTGCAAGCAAATGAACACTGCTCCAACGGGATTGTGTCAATGCCAGCAGTCCATGACGTTGGCTCGTTCTTTGGCTCAGCACCTTCAGCGGACAGGCCCACAGCGTCTCAGAGCAGTTCCTTATATTTTCATGATTTTGACACCTAATTTTATACTTGCCAATTTTTTTTATTGAATCAAATTCTTTGTTCTTTGTTCTTTTCTCAAAAAAAAGCTTAACTCCAAGTCTCCAGAGTCGCGGCCAAAGCCCATACGAAAGACCGCTGTTCACCAGTAGCAGCAGCCATCTTCTTTGTTTTCAAATATCAGGGATATCACGGGGAACCATGGCAACTCTTCTGTCAATATGTTAAGCCCGCCCACCAACCCTATACACGATGTGATTGGCCTGACCAGAATTTGGTTTTTCCAGCTTGCAAGCCAACGTAGAGTTGCTAGACTGACCCTGCTAGGTTGCGTCTAGATTTCTAGGCTAACATTTTATAGCCAGAACCAGTCAAAGTTTGGTGTTTTTTGCTTTAAAAATGGCTCAAATGATTAGGCTAATGGATTATCAATGATGGGAAAAACTACAAAAATACTACTCAAGTTGTAATAAACCAGGGTTCTCCTTTAAAGGAGTGTCGAAGCTGTCTTCTGTCTCAGTCAACGAAACGATGGAGACAGAAACAGAGTTGCTGGTGTAGGCTATGCGTATGTGTGTGCTTCATATCCACTCCTGCTTATTTTGGTTGTTTACTGAAGCAGTGGATTAATTAGTTTTTGTTTACATGTAGCCCTCCCAAACTCATCTGATATGCATCCCAGCTAATTAGCTGCTAGCGCTAAAACAGGACGTAATATTATAATATTAGCTTGTTGGCTAAGCAGCCCATTTTGTGTGTGTGATATACTGTATCTACATGTGGATATCACACCCCCAAAATAAACAGGTAGGATTAGCTCTAATTCCATAGGACAACTGCACGTTTTGTAGCACATGCCATCAACACTTATGAGTCATCATCTACAGTGTTTCTCTATCTAGGACACATTTTCCTTAGTCACTGTACACAAACACAAACAACACACACAGTCTTTATTTATTGACTGCAATCTTCCCTCCACCCTTGGTTGCCTAACCCTGAGTGAAAGGGGCAGGGAGAAAGTCAAATGGTTGATGTGTAAAAACCAATAAACTGATGTCTCTCACTGTTCCTCTCTGCCCCTGCAATTCCCCACTGGACTCCAAATTTGCTTGTATAACGGCACCTGCGTTCCTTTTTTTTCCACTTTCCCCATCCACCCTCCTCAAGAGGAAGAAGCATTGAAAGAGCGGGAGATAAGTGAGGGATAGGAGTGCGGAAACGGTGTTTTACAGTTGGACAGTAAGAAAATAAAGAGACAGACGGGAGTGTGAGATGTGTGTGTTTGATAGCACCTGTATTCGCTTTTCCGCCTCCCTTGTTCCCAGCGGACAGCTGTCACCATGGACTCACTGGACTGTTTTATCGCTCTCCCATGGCTCTCCCCTTCTACTTCTCCCCCCTCTCCACCGGCTCTCTTTTCTCTCAGTTTCTTTATCTCTCCCAGGGTCTTTTCAGGTGTGTGTGTGTGTGTGTGTGTGTGTGTGTGTGTGTGTGTGTGTGTGTGTGTGTGTGTGTGTGTCTGTCTGTCTGTGTGTGTGTGTGTGTGTGTGTGTGTGTGTGTGTGTGTGTGTGTGTGTGTGATGTGTGTGTGTGTCTGTCTGTGTCTGTCTGTCTGTCTGTCTGTGTGTGTGTGTGTGTGTGTGTGTGTGTGTGTGTGTGTGTGTGTCTGTCTGTCTGTCTGTCTGTGTCTGTCTGTCTGTCTGTCTGTCTGTCTGTCTGTGTGTGTATGTGTGTGTGTGTGTGTGTGTGTGTGTGTGTATTGTTCATGTCTGAAAATGAGGAGGTCAATTCTTAAGAGCATTAAGGAATGTAAGCTGGAGACAAAATAAGTATTGTTTCATGGAAAGCGATTCATCTAGGCGAGCCAACTTTTCTTCTTTTGGTAATATTTTTGGATCCAAACCGTTCTGAGCGGCTGGATATGACCCAGCAGACATTATCTGATAAAACGCTAATTTCTACTCAGACCCTCAAGCACAAGTTTTCCAACTTGAAGATAAGACTGTTGCTTAAAAAAAATGAAGCAGGCTTGGGGGTGTAGACACATGGTGATTGCAATCAGCTAATTAGCTTAGCTTGATTTTCAGAACATCTCTGACGGATTTTCAATCACAACATCCTTTTATAAAAAGAATTCTGGAGAAAAAAAGGTGGTAACGAACATTAAAAGGTGTGGACTACAAGTTTGGAAATGTACTTTTTTTATTTAACAGCTGTGTTTTTGCCTTCGTTATGCCTGCATGGGAATGCCACATTTGCATCGCTAACATCTTTTTGTTGTCATGATTTATCTACATGATAAATGAAAAAAGCCACTGCATTCTCACTGTTGCATCCCACTGACTGCTGTGTTCAGTAGTTAAGGTGTAGCAATATTATTTGTACTATGAATGGATTTGCATTCATTTTCACATTAGCATCATTGACTGAAAGGTGTAAGCATTAGCTTCCTTCATGTAACCTCTGTATTTCTGCTGCTGCTCCAGGCTATGGTGGAGACAGCGAATAATTTGCTTCAGCCCCGAGCCCAGGCGGCCTGGAGAGAACTGTCCACCATTGGGCAGCTGCACTCGGCCACTCTGCTCCTCGACACCGTGGAGACTGGGGCTTTCATGTTAGCTGACAACCTCCTTAAGACGGACACTGTGCAAGAGACCACTGACAACATCCGTGAGTATATTTTTCTTTTTGGTTCCTTCCTGTCCTCCAAACTCCTTTTGATATGCCCTCAAGCAAGGCACTTAACCTCCATTTGCTGTGGTTAAGCTACACGTTAGCCAAGCGTTGAAGACAATGCAATGCAGTGGGTCATGTCTCAGGTGTTAATTTCTAGGAACGCAAAGTATGGCTCAGCTGGAACAAAAGCATTTTTTAGATGTTTTGTTGACTTTACCTGAATGTAATGTAATTGAGGAAAGAATTTCTACAACGTGCTCAGAAATTTGAGAATGGCAGAAATGTGTTTGTTAGATTTTCTTTCTTTCTTTCTTCTTTTTTTTTTTTTTTCTTTTTACAGATCTTATAATAACATAAACCAACTTTGGTTGCTAAAGATCTAAGAATATGATGTAATATGATAGTAAGAGGCAATGCTGACAGCATGCATTACTGAACCCGCTGCCTCAGATCTACGTAGTACGTTTCATAATACAAACTAGAAACAAAGTATACTATCTAACTTAACAGTGCATCAAATAATATCATCACCCTTCATCTGTGCAATTACACACACACACACTATCTACGTATATTCTTGACGTTTCACTTCTGGGATTGCTCCGGTGCCGCAGGAAACTCTGCCAGATGCATTTATTTTCGCCAATGTCTGTTTCCTTCCGCTTTCTTTGTGTTGGAATTTTAAATTCCGGTGGATATATGAGGACTATGGTTAACTGCTCCTCAGATCTCTGCAGGGTGAATTGAGACAGCTAGCTAGACTGTCTGTCCAATCTAAATTTTCTCTCGCACAACTATTTTGCAGCTGTGTGGCGCATAGCACCGCCCATGACGATTGTGATTGGTTTAAAGAAATGGCAATAAACCAGAGCACGTTTTTCTCCCATCCCGGAAGCAAAATTACGAAACCCATTATGGCCACGCCAAGACCCACCCTACGAAGCAGCTTGAGTGGTTGGCAGAGGTGTCAAAAGTATTCACATTCATTACTCAAGTAGAAGTATAGATACTAGGGTTTGAAAAGACTTTTGTAGAAGTTGAAGTATCAACTCAAGCTTTTTACTTAAGTAAAAGTGTAAAAGTACTGGTTTCAAAACTACTTAAAGTATAAAAGTAAAAGTAATGTAAGGCAGAGATCTTCAACAGGGGGTCCTCAGAGTCATTGCAGGGGGGCCTCCAAATTATTGTACATTTTTGAGTCTTTAAAAAAAACAAAAATAAAATGCCTTAACATAATTCCAACATATTATTAGCAAATATAAATTCCCACTGATGATAGGCTTACTGGCCTATAGGTAAGTTAGTCACTAAGATATCAGCCCACAGATACAGTTAATCCTAGATTTACTGTGCCACATATGTAACATTAAAATATGATTTATAAAATCATGCTAACAATTAATATTTGAATAGTTTATGAAAAAAGGTATGTAAGAAGGCTTTAGGTTACCCTAACAGTTATTGTAGGCCCAGTTTAATATGCAACTTAATTTCATACAATATGTAGGGGGTCCCTGCTACATCTCACTTTAAGTTAAAGGGTCCTTGGCTTAAAAAACGTTCAAGACCCCTGATGTAAGGGGGGGAAATGCCATTAAGGACAACAGCTTAACTCTAAAACGCGGGGACAAAATCATATGACTATAATAATGTTATATTAAAATCATACCTGCAAACTCAGAAGGGCTGAAAAAGGTGACACGTAGGCTACATCTCTTCTGTGTTTTTCAGACAACGGCAGCTACAGTCTGGTGTCAGACTCCTCTCCAGTGAAATATAGACACACTTTTACACCGTTTAGCTGTCAGCATTTTATCATGTTTACTCCATCTTCTAGCTAACGCTAGGCTAACCTGCTTCCAACTGTAGTGTTGACTAGCGTCCCGTGCGGCGATGTTCAGTTCCCTCTAACGTCCGTTTTCGGAGCATCGCGCGCAGGCACCTAAGGCACCGAAATCCGTGTTGCTATTCGGTCCGGTAGATAACGGTCGTTAAGGCACCGGTGGCGTATTAGCACCGGGTCTGTACAGGTGTTATGGATCACGTACAAACCAATAGGGTGTCGGAATGACTATGTTTGTACTTCTCATCCAACCACAATCAAATTCACTCTCTCCGGATGGAGCGATTTGGATAGGGTTTTTTTTGTGTGTGTGTTTTTTTGAACGATGACTGACGAGCTGGAATGAAAACAAGCCAAACTGAAATATGAGTAACGAGGCTATTTTTAAAATGTAGGGAGTAGAAAGTACAGATAATTGCGTGAAAATGTAAGGAGTAGAAGTAAAAAGTATGCTGTAAAATAATTACTCCAGTAAAGTATAGATACCCCAAATTTCTACTTAAGTAAGGTAACGAAGTATTTGTACTTCGTTACTTGACACCTCTGGTGGTTGGGGTTAGGCATTTGACCTCGAGTGGTTAAGGTTAGGGTTAGGGGATTGGTCAGGGGATAGGACCTGTACATGTAAGCATGGACGCCTGGCCAAATAGTAGTGTGACAATGCTATTGAAGGGCGGGTCTTGGTGTGGCCATGGTGGGAAAAAAAATATCAAACACACACTAACACGTTCTGTACATGGGAATGGACAAGAGTAGACATGAATTGAGGTTGGGCAAAATAATTCTGTTGTTTCACTACTTAGATGGTTAAGAGAGAAACTTGCGTAGATTAGCTTGTAGTTTGTTGGCATGAATCTGAGCTAAACAGCGCCAGGGCAGGACCATGAGGATTTAATGAGAAAATGAGAGTTGACTAAACTTGTTGGATAGGTAGCCAAAGATACCTTGTTCAAAAATCTTGCCTATGAAATAGATATATTAAACATCACTATAATGCTGTATATAATATTATATGTGTGTTTGTTTGTCATATTAGGTAGATTTTACATAAGAAATGTATTTCTGACAGGAAGAAATTCAGGCTGACTCCTTAGTGTAAAATATTTTTTTAATTTCCTTGTCTTACTTGATAAACCACCCTGTCAAATTAATAATTTGTGTGCATGAATAAACACAACAGAAACAAAGCAAAAATCTGTTATCCTTCAATAAACATTAAAAGGATCTCAAAGATAATCGTGTTCTCATGTATCTCAGTCTAAAATCAAAATAAAACTGTGTAAAACAAAAGTAGCTTATTTTGATTACCGAAAAAAACATCCAATTATATATCAAAATTGCATGATAAAAAGAAGCAAGAGCAAATGGAATGAATACAACAACATAACCACAGGAATTTGAGGGAATGTATTTATCAATTCCACAACACTTTTACTATAACACAGCCATTTACTGGGTGGTCTGTCCCAGACTGGATTCAACACAATAACCTGCAACTTCAGGCCCACTGTTACAGTACTTCTGAACAAATAACTATTTTCTTCAATAATATTATTCAATTTCTACCTGTGATCCCTGGCTCCATAAACATCCATATAGAGGGAAAAAAAGAAATAAAATGAACTAATAACTAAAATAAATAAAGCTATGGTTGCATTTCTCAGAGATGATCAACTATTTGTGCAAAAATTCCACATTTTGCTATTATTCCAAAAACAACACGTACAATAGACTAAATGTACTTATAGCTTTACGTGCCTGTTCTATTATGTAGAGCAGGCTTGTGAAGCTACTCTACATAATAGAAGAGAGGTCATGATGAAGAGGCATTTTCTGCCCCCCACTTGTGGGTGGATTTGACAAAGCAGAACAAAGCTAGTTATTGTGGCGTTGTGCACATCACTTTCTCCTCCTTCCGTCTCTTCACATCCTCTCTCACTGATCCTATCATCATTAGGCCATAGAATAAGGCAGAAATACTGGAAACAAAAGCCCTCTTTGCTTTCCATACCTTTAGTTGAAAATATATCTGTGAGCCATCCTTTCATCTGTACCCAGACCAACGATTTGTACTCACTTATGATTCCTTGATTATCTTCCTATTTATTCCCCTTTTGATTTGATATTTCAAAAGTTCCTATCATTTATCTCCCCATTACTGGGATTCACCGGCCTTGTATACAACCCAGTATGAGATGTAAAGTTATGAAGGAGGAGCAGCAGGACTGAGGATGATGAATAAAGAAGAAGATTGGATGAGCACGATGATGCATGCTTGAGGGTGATGGTGGTGGTGTAATGTCAAACGATGCTCTGAGGGTTTTCATTGCTCACTTTCGCATCAGTAAGCAATGAAATTACATCTATTTAAGTCACATGACGAGGATCTAACATCCCAGCATTTTATTTTAATCGCAGACAGACAGCAGAGACAGATTCCACAAAGTCAGTCCTTAGAACATGACGTTGTCTTATGCTCCCTTGAGTTTGAGTACAACAGTTCATTTGCCATCCCATACATTTTTACCTTGCATCATTTTCAACTTGTATCTCTTCCAATGTTTTCTCCCCCTGCTCATCGCACCACATAAATATGGTTACATAAACAGTCACCGAGATGTAGGCTACCACATCTCTGAAGGACTTAAAACAGGAAATCATCTTTTTGTAGAAAATTTTGTCTTCACATTCCTCTCCTTTTTGTGCCGTTAATCTTTCCTCCCAGCTAATCCAGTGGGCAGATCCATCGTGATTATCTCTCCCTTTTATTCATAACCGCCTCTCATCTCTCTCTTTTTCTTCTTCCATCCTCACTTCCCTCTCTCCATCTCCTCCCTCTCTACTCTCCTCACTGCACTTTTTAAGCCCCCCTTTTTTCTTTTAGCAAGTCTTTCAGAGGAGAGTGAGCGACAGGAATACATTATTTGAATGACACATTTTAAAGAAGCCACTGCAGCTACTGTAGGTTATATTATTTTGTTAGGTTGTTATTGTGACTATATGGCGCAGTATTACACAGACAAATAAATAATGTTATTATTAGAACCAAAACAGTGATTTGAAAGGATAACACAGCGGTAACAGCGTGCGTCTGTGATAACGATAATGAACTAGTGTGTTTCTTAGGAGGAGGATTGTCATGACAAGGATGCTTTAATTAGATTAGACTCAGCGTGTTTTGATACCCTGCCGCTGTGTGTGGGTGTGAATGAGTGTGTACATGTATGTGCGAGTGTGGGTTGGTATGTTAATGTGTGTACAGAGCTTGAGTGTTTAGTTTGTGTGTGCAAGTAAGGGACAATTGCATCACCAGTGTTTCTCTTTCTCTTTCTGCCAGTATTTGCATATCAGTGTCTGTGTTTATGTCTGCCTGCCTCACTCTGCCTCCATTTCCTCTCTCCCAGACCTTAGCATGTCTTGCCTTTGTGCCCTATCTTTTATACTCTGTGAGAGAGCATAGTTTTTCTTTCCGCCTAACGCCACTCTCATCCTCTCCTCTCAACGTATCTGCTCGTTTCCCATCGCTCATGCTCGTTCTGCTCCTCTGACTGCCCTCTTTCTTTTTCACCTGTCTCCAGCACTTCTCCCAGACCTCCTCAACTTCCTTTCCTTTCACCTTCTTCTCTTGCTCCACCCCCTCCTCCACTCTCATTTCCATCTGTCCTTGTTTTGTTTATTTGATCGAGGAGATGTTTTTTACGATGAAAGCAGTGTCTAAATCACCAAATCACTCAGACGCACAAGATAGCGATACAGCAAAGGTATAATTAGTCCTTAATTAGAAACTTTATCTAATACATTACACGGCCGTTATCAGGAATGTGCTAACGAACCTGGATGGTGAAATTAGATTCCCACAATACTACAGAGATGCTGGATTATCTACCTCAATGTGTTGGATCGGTTGCCTGGAGACATTATTGCCTTTATTTTTTAGCCTAAAAATCCAAGTTATTTCACTTTCACTTTTCACTTTTTTCATTTTCTTTGTTTAGATGAAGCTAGAAACTGCTTCAGGATCCATGCCTGTGTTCTGCTGTGAAGCACTTAGTGAGAAAACATGGTTATTACAAGCGGCTGCAAAACAAGCCTGATGTAACGTGCTGTGCTATGATTTGACATTAGGGTGTGTGTGTGTGTGTGTGTGTTCATGTGTGTGTTCATGTGTGTGTTCCAGAGCTGGAAGTGGCCAGGCTGAGCACCGATGGGAACCTAGCAGACCTGACATTCCCTCAGTCAGAACTACATGGAAACTCCATCCAGCTGTCAGCCAGCACTCTCAAACAGCACGGCAGAAACGGTAGAAGAGAAATCTCACATTCCCTCTCTTCCTCTCAGTCTCAGTATGAGGTCGACCCTCTCTCTCTCTCTCTCTCTCTCTCTCTTTCTCTCTCTATTTCTCTCCATCTAACCCATTTCCCGCATGCAATCTCTCTCTCACATCCACCGTCTATTTCTGTCCTCATGGTGTAAGCCAACAATTATGAAGTGCACCACCTCCATGTCCCTGTGTATCTTCTTACAGGTGAGATCAGGATGGCCTTTGTCCTGTACAGGAACTTGGGGGCCTATCTGTCCACAGAGAACGCAAGCGTTAGACTGAGCAGCGAGGCGGTCTATCCTAATTACTCTGTTATCGTCAACTCCCCGGTCATCACAGCATCCATTAACAAGGAGAGCAATAAGGTTTACCTGTCTGAGCCCGTGGTCTTCACTGTCAAACACCTGCAGGTAAGAAAGGTGCAAGGTGATGACTTCTTTTGTAAACAATAAAAATATAACTTGCTTGTGAGATAATGGGACAGAAGTAGAGGTTAAAGTATCAGGCTAATATTGTAGCCAAAGCTTGAAATACTTTATTCCTCTGTGCCACAGAACTCCACTACCATCCAAAAACTTTAGAAAACACATAAAAGAACTGACATGTTCCTTCATTAGGATGAACATGGGCACTGTTTATTTTGATTCCGTTTCACACATACCGTTCTGGTGCTATAAATACTCACTAGAGCGCCAAATGTGCGGTAATTCACAGCTGAAAATAGCAGCAAAATGTGCTATTAACTCCTGCTTAAAATATGTTTGCTAAAATCTATAGTGCTCAGCTGATTTAGAAAGGCTCGTTTTTTAAAGATTTTCATCTTCATTGGGAGTGATTGGGCTTGGGTTTGAGTGCCACAGACAGGCTGGGGAAGTCGGAATGTATTGAGTAATACAGCACTGTGGTTTTGGTAATTTCATGGGATTTGTTGACAATAAGAAAAATATAGAATAACGGAAGCCCTGTCCTTTAATAGACTCTGGACTTGAGTCTGTCAGACTCACAAAAATAAGGACTTGATTTGATTTTGATTGCTCTGGGCTTCACTTACTTGAATATTGAATTATTTTGCCTAAGCACTGAAAGTTCTAGCTCATACTTACAAGAAAAAGAAAGTTAATTAATGCAGCTATGTAAGTAAAATATTAAAACGCTGTGTCATTCATGGTCATTGTTTAGAGATGAAAGTCTTGCAACTGACTTGCGTTTTCGCTTAACAAGACTTGACTCGACTGACGTTGGCTTGCCCCAAATGACACAAGAACAGCTCTGGAATGGACAATAATAACAGACTGAATTAGAGTATACTTCCACATTGCTTCATATTGTTTGAGTTGTGGTGCTCAATTCAATTCACCCAGCAAATGTTGATCCAGTTGGTGATCCAGCTTGTTGGTAGCAGAGAAATCCTCACTGTTTCACTTGCTCATTTTGAGAATAACTTGACAAAGACAACACACACACACACAGCTCCGTCAGTTTACACAACACAAGCAGCTCCTACACTTGAAAACCTCACACAACAATCACGGACACAGCGCTGTCGCCTCCTGCCATGTTTATTTGTTGCTGCCCTCTCGCATTCTGTCCCTTGTGTTTGTTGTTTTGTTGTTGTGTGTGCTTGACTCCCTCTCTGTGTTCCTTCCTCTCCATCCCCTTCTCCACCAATTCCTCCCACCATTTTCTCACTTACTTTGGCTCGTACCAACACTCCATGTTTCTACCTCCCACCTCCCCCATGACTAAGTATCTGTTTTCTGCCTTCCTGCTCCCTCACCCCTCCTCCTCTTTGTCCCTCCTCTCTCTCTCTCTCTCTCTCTCTCTCTCTCTCTCTCTCTCTCTCTCTCTCTCAATTTCTTTCTGTCTGTCTCGGTTTCTCTGTGTCTCCCTCTTCCCCCTCCTCCCTTGCCCCTAGCATTCGGAAGAGAACTTCAATCCCAACTGTTCATTCTGGAGCTACTCCAAGCGCACCATGACGGGATTCTGGTCTACCCAGGACTGTCGTCTGCTGGCCACCAATCGCACACACACCACCTGCTCCTGCACACACCTCACCAGCTTTGCAGTGCTCATGGCCCACGTGGAGGTGAAGGTAGGCGTTTATTCTGCAGTGCCTGCCAGGCGGGGATGGGCATGATCAAAGGGTCAGTTGTTCATCATTTGATTAGCAGTGGCTGGCAAGGCTGGTCAACAGATTCTAAAAAGGGGGGAGGGGGGAGAGACGGAGACTACAACATCTGGAAAATAGATTGGACCTCTCCAGCAGGAGAAATTTTGCAATTGATTCGTCAAGCCAGATGATGACATTGGGTTGACAAAAAAAATATGCACGTCAAACATTCAACAGTCTGTGGAGTTCAGGATTACCAAAACAGATGCACTTTAATCAACCATAGAAACCTACAGCAGAGACACAAGCAACAGGTCCTATTTTATTGTAAAAATGGTATTTGACTGATCAGAAAGTGAAAGTGGTATTTATTTTGTTATCCGTGAGCCACTATGGGCTTGTCGGATACAAACATTATTGTCCTGCTGTGTGTGGGATAAGTACTTTTTGTCCCCGTCTTTTGTTACGTTAAGACCAAGTTCCTTCTCACAAATCGGCTCTTGTAACTCTGGATGTTGTGGGACACCCAATCTCTCCCTCTGGGCCAGAGGATGTGTGTTACTTCTAAAGGGGTCATGGTCAGAGCTAGCTTGGCAGCCCTTTGTGAACACAGTGTGAGGGTTTGAGCAGTAGATCCATCACAGCAGTGCTATGTTGAACATTGCTCTGCCTGCCAGGTTGCAGGACACTGATGGATAGAGCTAGCACACCTGTGCAACGCAGCGCAACGCTGTGGCCCTGAACGCTTAGCGACACACAGCCAGACTCACATCAGTCGGGGGATGAGTGGGGATGTGTGTCTGTTCCTACAGCATGCTTCATGTTACAACCATATGACTTATGTACGTTTCTAGTTGTCACTGTAAATACATTTTTATTAAATAACCCACTCAAGCTTGTCTCTCGCTTTTCTTGCACTTTCCACAGAAAGCAGACAGCATGCACGACCTGCTCCTGGATGTCATCACATGGGTGGGGATCCTGTTGTCGCTGGTTTGCCTGCTTATCTGCATCTTCACCTTTTGCTTCTTCCGCGGGCTGCAGAGTGACCGCAACACCATCCACAAGAACCTCTGCATCAGCCTCTTCATCGCTGAGTCACTGTTTCTGGTGGGCATCAACAGGGCCGATCAACCGGTAAGAAGGACGAGATTTTCTTTGTATTTATATCTGTGTGTGTGTGTGTTTGTTATACAGCATGTAGGCATGCATATTCTTTTGACTAGAAGCTACGGACGGTCTATTATTATTATTGGAATAGATTAAATAGATAAATAAAAACAAATATTTTGCACACAGGCTACATTTCAAAATGTTTTATTCATGCTGTGTTGGCACAAGCTTGGCATAACTACCACTGACCAATATCACAGATCATACTGCATTATTGGCAGAGTAAATTGTGAAATATTTACTAACTTGCTGTCAGTTGTTGACCACATTGCAGCTACATGAAGAAGAAACACCAGATTTGTTACATTAAGTGCTCCTGGAATAAATCAAAAACAGAAATTTCTCTGAGTGGCTATTAAACAAACCATATATTTGTATTTAAGCCTGGATTATGCTACTTTTCTTTCTCGTAAAATGTAAAGGGAAAAAAACAACCCATTGTTCAGTTTTCCATGACATCATTACCATACTCTGCGTTCAAACCTTTTTCAGATTAATTGTTTTACATTTTGCTGCTTATTAGGGCTGGGCAATATATCGATATTATATCGACATATGAGGCTAGATATTGTCTTCAATTTTGGATATTGTAATATCCTGATACGACACAAGTGTTGTCTTTTCCTGGTTTTAAAGGCTGCATTACAGTAGAGTGATGTTATTTTCTGAACTTACCAGACTGTTCTAGCTGTTCTATTATTTGCCTTTACCCACATAGTTATTATATCAACATAGCTGATGATTATTTATCAAAAATCTCATTGTGTGCATATTTTGTGAAAGCACCAATTGTCAACACTACAATATTGCCACAATATCGATATCAAGGTATTTGGTCAAAAATATCGTGATATTTGATTTTCTCCATATTGCCCAGCTCTACTGCTTATTCAGAAAGGATTAGTAAACGAAGGTTTAAAGGCAAGTTAACTTAAATATAATAAAATGTAGGGGAAAAAAAGCCTAATTTACCTATTCTTTGGTCTGTTCCCAGTTGCAGCGGGATTGATTTACAATGCAAAGTGTTTATTACACAGACTTGCTTATTGGCTAGATAATGTATTAAGGCTTATGTAGTTTGCTTTGTTGTAGTTTAGCTGATGTTTATGCTGTGCTTTAGTCTTCTGTTGGTTTGATAGTCATTTCCCCCCTCAGGTTATGAAAGCAGTCTATCTCTTTTGCCCGGTAATCCTGTTGGTTGTGAGGGGGATGTTTGTAGAACAATACAACTTTCTCAAACAGAGCCCATATGATGCAGGATACTGAATTATTGGCTCAAGCTGCATTTGACTGTTCATAGTAGAGTGCTGTCTTGGTCTTATAAAAAGTTGATGCTATGCAATGAATCATTTTCAAACATCTCTGAGATTGAGAAGAGCAGATTTTGTTATTTATGTGTCTGCGATATTGATGCTGCCAATACAGTATGTAATAGAGGTTTCAAGTGCAGTAGGCTATAGTAATACATTTATAGAAATTCCACATGAATTCAATTGTTCATATAGAAACACTTCACATTAAACCTGACATTTACTATATACAGTACTGTGTTGTAAACGGCTCATTAGCCGACCCAGGCCAGGTCCGATAATTCATGTTGACATTCAGACCAACCCCAGGGTTTATTCTGGGTCACTGTGTCAGTCTGCACTGGCTGTGTGTCATCGTGTGCGTCAGAATGTCAAGTAAGTAATACAATGATCCTTATTCTTCGCAAGCTCCAGTTTTCCACTCGCAGATCAGTCTGGCATCTTGAGATAGAGAAAATTTGGAGCCATTCGCCAAACGACCTACCAATCAGCATTGGTTTTGAGGCGGGTTTAGGTGTGACGCAACGAGAAGCGTCTGTTAGTCTAAACAACATGGCAGATTCCACGGATGAGATGAGCGTAGCTATCGTGCAAGTTTTATCCTAATTAGAAAGTATTCCTTCATTGAAAGAAGAGCAAAAAACGGCACTAGATGCTTTTCTCGTAGGAAAAAATGTTTTTGCTCTTACCCCGACTGGTTTCAGCAAGTTCCCAGATGGATGTGCCGAGCAAATGCGAAGCACATCCATGTTTTTGCTCTTCCCCCGACTGGTTTCAGCAAGTTCCCAGATGGATGTGCCGAGCAAATGCGAAGCAATCCATCTGGCGGAGTCAGGTTAAGTCAGCTATGCATTCAAGTTAACAGAGGTTCATGATTGTAGCATGATCTACATCTCTGTGGACATAGCAGTTATGAGGCCATCTGCTAATATCAGTGATGCCTCCTTTAGCAGGTTAACTGACTCAAGTGGGACCCCTCACTGTGGCCACTGAGGCTTGTGCGAAAAGGGCTAAAATAACTTCACTAGTTATAACCTAAATGCCCACTTTCTATTTTTTATTCCCACTACCCAAACCTTACCAGATTGGGACTTTCGATTACGGTTAATGATGCATGACCTCTGCGCTCAGCTTTTGCAACTCAAGACAGCAGAAGAGGAGGAACAATAACAAAATCTAAAGCTGTGTGGAAAAAGGACCAACAGATATCAACCCTAATGATGCACAGTGAAGTTTTTTGGCTCGACCATCAGGATCAACATGGTCTGCATTCCGGTCACAGCCCACGTTGTATAATTCATGTGGTCCGCATTTAATACAGCAATCATGGATTAGGACTTTAAACCTTCCTTGGATGCAAGCGCTTACATAAAAATTGTATTGGTCAGATTCTGAGATGAGACATTCTCCTTTCATTGCAGAGTCACCCAAGTATAATCAACATAAAGTATACTGTAGGAAACCTTGATGTGTGCACACTTTACTATGTGTGTACACAATGCAGTTTCGGACATTGTTATCGTCTTAGTGCTAGGTAGCCTTAGTTAACTTTGTGAGCTGTTTGAATCATTATGGAGTGTATGTCCGTGGGGGAGGAAGTCCTTTATCATCTCCGTAGTATTCAAGGAGCCTTAGAGCAGCTTCAGGTCTTTGCATCCTGCTGAGGATTCAATGAGAAAACATGATTTACTTGTTTTGACATTGAGGTTTGTCTATTTCTCTTTGTCTGTGTATGTTTGTGTGTGATCATGTTGCTTTGTATGTATGTGTGCCGCTGTATTTGTGTGCCGTTAATTACTGGTGACTATTTGTTACCTCCATTAACATCTTCAGCGTCACTTCGCTTGCAGCCAGTTAAGCCAGTAATTCCAGCAGGAAAAACTAAATGACTTTGCATAAGCAGACACTTTTTTTTAGCGTGTGTGTGTGTGTAAGCTACACTGTGCGATCATTAGAAATGGAAATGAGTGACTCCCTCGCCCCCTAAACTCATTGTCTCTCAGACATTAGGTAATTGTCTCTCGCTGCAAACCCCTCCATTATAAAAGTCTGTCTGTTAGCTCTCCAATTCAATGATTTAGGAGTGACTCTTTAGATTAGAACATTGCCATGAACGTGACGGGCTAGATCTCACCGCTCATTCTTTCCTCGCCTTCTTTTCTTAAGCACCCCTCTTATCTTTCCATCCTATTGCCTAAATTGTTCATGCGGTTTTAGGTTTGATACCCCATCTTTCATTTTCCTACTGCTCATCCTTTGCTGCTCTGTGTTTCTCTTTTTTTTTTACATTCAGGAGACTCTCTCAAAAGTATTTTATCATGTGTCTCTCTAACTCCTTCACATCCCTTTCTTCCGTCACTTTTCTCTGGCTACAATGTGATTTAAAATGAATTTACTCACTTGCGTATAACCTCTTGTTGGTACATGTGATTACCAATGTTATATTTTTTTATTTGATGTTGGATAATAACCATTTCACAAGAAACTAAATTAAGAACTTGTACACTATTTTGATTATGTATTTTACCTGAAACATACGGTTCAGCTCTAATAATGGCATAAAGTCCCAACTATTCAGTAAACTGATGTTGCTGCTGGCTTTATCCAAAGATTTGTCAAATTGTATGCATGCTCTGTCTCTTTCATACCAAGCTGCTGAGTCATTTTGTTGATCGTTGGCATTGACAAAATTCAAATTGTATTTTCAACAGTGTTGCTTAGTCATTCGCACTCCTCACCAACCCACCCACCCTTTCTCTCTCAGCCCTTTGTAAAAGTGCTTTGCTTCTCCTGTTTGATATGTGGACAATCAGCAGAGGCTGCAGCATAAGCTTGTCACTTCTATTTTCTCATTTATCTTCTTCGATGACTTGTAGATGTAGACGTGGAGTAATGTGTGAAAGAGGCTCAACTAATATAGCTATCTTAAAGTGATTTTGAGTCAGTCTGTTGCCTGTAATTGCTGTTATAGTATACTATGATTGTGAGCTCCCTTTCTTTGGTCCGCTCCCTTTCCTTTCTATTCCAGTATTGGCAGCTCCATTTTTAATCCCTCACATTTACGTCCCCATGTGAATATGATAAATAATTACTTTCTAAGTCTGACTCATGCCCTTATTGCCTGCACTGTTTGTGGCTTTTTTTCCACTTCCTTACTCATTATTGTGTGTGGTGTTACTGTATTTTTAAATCCTCTCCATCTTTTCTTTCCATCACCAGATTGCCTGTGCAGTCTTCGCAGCCTTGCTCCATTTCTTCTTCTTGGCAGCCTTCACCTGGATGTTCCTGGAAGGGGTGCAGCTCTACATAATGCTGGTAGAGGTGTTTGAGAGCGAACACTCCAGGACTAAGTACTTCTACCTGGCAGGCTATGGAGTGCCTGCTGTCATAGTGGCCGTCTCCGCTGCAGTGGACTACAGGAGCTACGGCACCGACCGAGTGTAAGGATAGAGGGGTGGCGAAGGGAGCGTAGCGCGAAGGAAGGATGAATGATGGGGCCAGGGAGGAAGGGAGGGAGGCTGGAGTGCCTGCTGTCATTTTGGCTGCGTCTGCCACAGTGGACTCTCCAAGCTGTGGCACTTCTGAAGAGTCAATACAGAGAGGTTAAGAGGGGAGTGAGGCAGAGAAGAAGGAAGAGGGGGAGGGAAGTATGGGTACAAGTATGGGAGGATGCACCACAGAGTGCCTGCATGAGCACAGCAGCAACAAAGTGTGAATATGGAAGGATTTAACGGACGGGATGGAAGTAGGGGGTCCACAGTGGAGCAGATTGAGAAGAAAAGTAGGGGTTGTAGTGTGAAAGTGTGAGAATGGAGGTATGGCGAAGGCAGTGATGGAATAGCCTGTCAGGGTGTGTACATGTCCATACTGGTTTGCACTTTGTGTGTGTGTGTGTGTGTGTGTGTGTGTGTTAAAAAAAAAGCATGCTTCCCCTGAAGGAAGTATAGAATAATGAGTGGGATGAGGACATACATTAAGAATGGTAACATATTCATGCATGCTTGACTTGTCCAACCAGAGACACATGATGAATCCAAGAAAAGTCAGTCAGCATCTCATTCAAATGAAATACATAATACATACATACATACATACATAATAGGCCACCTACAAATACACTGCAGGGAACATAATATGACTTTCACATGTGTGAACTGTCCACCCCATTTATGCTGGGACTAAAAAAAAGGTCACCATTTTATTCATACAGTGCATATGCATATTATGTGCATAATGTGTATAAAATGGATCTGGTGCACCGTACATGTCGGTGACCTCTCCTCTTTTCTGTGACTGTATGAAATCATAAGGACTAAAGAGAACATTAACAATGTGGACGTTGCATTTAAAAACATGCAACAACAAAGCCCCCCCCCCCCCAATTGCTTATAAATGAGCAGCTCCATATAGAAAGACAAAAATGACAGGACACTATAGGACTGTTGAATGATTCACATGCTCAAATGCTCAGGCTCTCTGCTGCTCTTGGGGCCTTTTGTAGTTAACAGCGGCTTTCCACTAGCTACACATCGAATCGTAGAGGTTTGAAGACAGGTAAAAGGGTTGAATTTAACGTTGTTTAACCGTAAAGCCACACCAACCCGTATGCTACTACGATCAATATTTCATTGTGGGATGATCATTAAAACATGAGAGTCTGAATGCCAAGCTCTGGGTGAATAATCAGATTGCATGCCATTAGGTAACAGACTAGGAGACTTGCCTTGAGAAGATATATGGTTTAACGCTAAAAATGCTAAATTACGCGATATGTTTTGTGACAATAATGAGCCGATCACACAAATCGTATTGAAATCAGTGAGAGTGTAAAAAATGCATGTCACCAAAAACTATTTTCTTGGAGTTTAAAATAATATTTAACCCAAGCAATCAATGTCCTCATGCCTCATGGATTTGTAAAGACATTGACACAGCTGCTTTTATAGCAAAGAACATTAATTAAAAGCAGTAACAGAAGTTGTAGGACTCATTCATCAGTCCAGCCTTGAAAATGGTGCTGCTTATCATGTATAACACAACACATTGAGACAAAACCTTTGGAAATATCATCTGCCATCCCTGCTGTGTCACCTTGTCAAAGAACGTACCCCATTCTCTCACATATTAGCCACTGGCACTGCGTCTTATTCACCTCCCATAATGAAGGTGGCAATGACTTAGCAAAGGAGCCCTAATGGAGGATACAGTGACACAGTCAGGGACCCATAATAGAGGTCTCTCTAATGTGGTGGAAATTGAAAGATTAATAATTCAAAACCAGCTGGTCATGAATCAGTCAGCCATTTTGCTCCAGCGGTTTTTCTCTGCACATTTTCCTGCAACCCATTGCGTCTGACCTCAGTGGAGGGCACTCGGGGACATATTTTTTTTTCCTCCCCCTCGCTGCAAATTGATGAGTAAAGATGTTTGGGGTAATATAATTTAGCATTGAGTAGTATATCTTTTACTACCAATGCTAACCTTGTGTGTGTGTGTGTGTGTGTGTGTGTGTGTGTGTGTGTGTGTGTGTGTGTGTGTGTGTGTGTGTGTGTGTGATAGAGCGTGGATTGGGCCACAATTTTCTGTCCGAGCCCGGCCCACGTCCGACAGAGCAGTAACCAAACCCGACCCGAGCCCTACATTCATTAACATATTTATGTCCCGAGCCCGACACAGTGCTTTTATTACAGTTTTTACAGTGGGCACAACTGGAGTCACATGTGCAAAACTCAAACTACAGTCTGCACTACCAACAGTCACATGAGCTAAACAGTTCACATCACCTGCAAAACAGGCTCAGTGCAGCCAAACACTATGCACAAGCCTCACTGAGATAACACACACTGTCAC